>NW_020173124.1:27538-357221 GCF_003031525.2 Neophocaena asiaeorientalis asiaeorientalis | reverse complement strand
GTTTTTTTTTTTTTTTTTTTTTTTTGGTTTGGTTTGGTTTGGTTTTTTTCCAGAGTGTATTCCCAGGCAGAAAAAATAAGTCCTAAGACCTATCTTTAGAATGAGAAGGATACAGGATAATCTGTCTTCTAGATAAACACATTCTGATGACATGAACTCTTTTGACTGACAATAGGAAAAATAGTTTTTTTTTAATTAGTCAATTAAAAGTAAGATCAAACACAAGAATATTTGATGTCCTATTTTTTATGGCACCAAATATTTTCTTTCTCCTTATAGAATCAGTTATTTCATTCCATAAATGAATCAAGAAATAGATCTATCATCTCTCTCTCTCTCTCTCTATTATATATCTATCTATCCATCCATCTATATCTTCTACCTAATCTGTAAATGTCTAGGCTATCTACTCTTTTTGATAATATAGTTTTATTTATGCTATGAAACCTAGAGAGCCTGAACTCTGAAACTTATAGAATAAGTTTTGATGCCCAGAAAAGTGAATTTTCTGACGACGTGTTAAGTTTGAATTAGTCAGTTCAAAACCATATTCTGTCACCAAAGAAAAGGCACTGTGGTCTCAACTTTATAAAACATGTAAAACATTTTAATTTAACAATTTAAATGTTTGATTTAAAAATCAATGTCAGCATAAGTAGTCACTAAAAAGTTAAGTGAACTGGAAATTTTTCCACCATTAACTGGAAAAATCCAGTATTATTTCACAAATTAGGAAACTCAGGCCCCAAAAGGCTACATTAATTTCTAATGTTCCTGTGTCCAATATCTAATGTCAGTTATAATTCCCAACTCTTTATTAGAGCCAATATTATTGTTATTATTTATTTTGTTTATTATTATTTTATTATTATTATTTATTTTTTAATTTTAATTTTTTGGCCGAGCTGTGCAGCAGGTGGGGATCTTAGTTCCCCAACCAGGGATCAAACCCGCACCCCCTGCAGTAGAAGTGTGGAGTATTAAACACTGGACCACCAGGGAAGTCCCCCAATGTCCCTTTTTTTATTTTAAAAATGTTCTATAACATTCCCATTCCTATTGAAAATGAAATTTTGTATTATATCTATATATAGGTAGATAACTTTTCAAAACTCAAATTAATATCTAAGTGTAAATAAATAAATAAATATAAAGTAATTTATAATAAAATAGGACATATTCCAATATGTAAATGTACAAAAATAAGAGAGAAAACATTAGGAAGTGATCAAGATCTTTTCACTTATGCATAGAATCATCATGAATATGACAGCTGTGAAGGCAGACTCATATCAGGTGTGTTGTACTGGATACTCAAGTACTGAGAGCAGTGCTGCCCTGGGTGATGTATTTTCAAAATTGGTAATGAGTTCTTGATAAAATTCTAAACAAAATGAAGTGAAGCCATCCCTCAGTTTACATGGAATGTGACTGCCTCCATTGTACATCACTAAGATGGAAAATTGTTTTAAATGAAATATGAAGAAAAGTCTCCTGACAGCAAGTGATCTTTCTACTCTGTCTCTAATGCCTAACACATGGGATGCTGGGCCTGTCAACAGCTAGATGGACCATAGCCAAGAAGGAAGAGTGTCTGTTTGTTAGTGGAAGCATTCTGTGAACTTGAATTCTAACAGATGAGCCAATGGAATATAAGGAACTGACTGTATCCATTGTCTGCTGTATAACAGGCATGCAGTCAGGTATATTACAAATGAGTCCATTGACTACCAAATCCTGTAGGGCTGCTGAAAACTCAGGTGTTTTATTGCCTTTGATGTATCTTTGAATTCAAGAGACACCATTCAATATTCAGATTATTATAACCAGTATTATCTTCGATACATTTCAAGTGTCCTTGGATATTAATAGTTATTCAGATTATAATCTGAACTTAACAACTTCCTAATATTTAAATAACTTTCTAATCTTTAAGGATAATAAATGAATAAATAGAAATGTAATAAAAAAGGAAAGAATAAGACAATATAATTCTATGAATCAATTAAAAGTGATGACATGAAATATACCTATTTCATGGGAGATTCAGTATCTATGAAGTGAAAAACATAGATTGAACAAATTAACACACTGTCACCCAGTGAACCTGGACATTGTTGTTTTACTGTATGAAGTTCTGAATCTTATTGAAGCCTTTTGTCTTAACTGGCTTCCTCTGACACCACTCTGGCAGAGGAAAGTAAGAGCTCTTGCCTTGTTACCGTCAGGTGGAGGAGGAAGCCTAGGTCCCTCACCTAGCCTCTGTTGACACCTGAGGCAGAATTGGGACTTCTCTACTTCTGGATGGAGATGTGAGTTCCAGCTCCCCACTGGGTGTCCACTGTCACCACTGTGGAGGTGACCTTATTACCACCGGATGACATGGAAATCCAGATTCTCCTCTGTGCTTCTTCTGACACCACTCCAGTGGGGAGGGGGTGGGTCCGGCATTACTGCCAGGTGTGGGTGGAAGTCCAGTCTCCTAACTTGGCCTTTGTTGGTGTGGGTGTGGATGGGTCACAGTTTTTTTTGTTTGTTTGTTTTGTTTTTTAATGTGATATTTGCCTAGAGTAGAGCAGTTACCATCTAAAATTTTCTACCTTACTAGTTAGAATCTTGCCTGGTCTTTTGGCTTCAGAGAGCAGGCTTCTGTTCTTTTCTGTGCATTTAGCATTTTGGCATTTCTGGGTTGCCAGCTTATTCAGTTCCAAGTTTGGGATATATGAGGCAAAAATAAAACCCCCAGAACTCACCACCGTGTTGTTCCTTAGTCCCAAGGTCCATAGCTGGGCTGCTTTCTCCTCTCCACCTTTCAGTCTTCTTATATTTGTTTTAATAATTTTCAGGTTTTTTAGCTGTGCTTAGTGAGAGGAATCCAGAAAATATGTCTACTCCGTCTTCCCAAAGGCGGAAGTCAGTGTGCTTATAGATTTTTAGAAATTCAAAATAGAAAAAAGGATATGCCTCATATTTATTGTTTTATAAAATATTTTTAAAGATATAAGCTATGTTCTACAAGTCTCTAAAACAGCAAAATGTTTGTCTGTGTATTGACAGTAGATCTAATTGAGGTAAGATTTATTAAATCACACATGATGTGACATGATTTACTAGAATCCAAAGACATTGAAACACTGGTCCTCCATGTGAGAGAAACAAAGGTTGTGGAAATAAAGATGATGAATTGTGTTGTCTAAATTTTATCATCTTTAACTCTATGATGTGTACACATTATCACCGAGTGAATACAATAAAGTACATATGGTGATTATGACATTGCCAAATACAGGTGCCTGAGTGAGAATAAGAAGGGAGGGGGAAAACATGTGAAATTGGTGTTAGATTAAATTGTTTTAATTCCTGGCTCTGGTTATAAAGAGATGTATGATCTTTAGCAATTAAGTGTATCTTTTTGAATCTCAGGCTCTACATATTGAGCTAGGTTTAAAATTTTCTTCCAAATTTAACCTTTTATGACTCTACCATTGGTTATGTGGAACTCAACTAGATCAGTCTTTGGATATATCTTTTCACACATTAATATGCATAATAAATGATGCCACATACTGTTTATTTTAACAAACAGTTAAATTTTAACAGTTTTAATAACAAAAGAGAGCATACTCCCTTTCAAGAAGCAGTATGATATGGCAGAAATTAACAAGGTTAGATTGTAGAAACAGACATGTATTTGAAACTTGCATCCTTGACATATTGTTTAATAATCGTGGGGCATTTTCTTAACCTTTTTGTGCCTTAGTTTCTTCTGTAAAATAGGACTAATAGTTTATGCCTCACAGAGGATATTTTGAAGAATTAGCTTTTATTATGTGCAACCTGTTACCTGACAATAGTCGACAAATATTAAATCTTATAAAACTCCCCTTGAATAATGAAAATTAAAAAATAAACTAAATTAAAAATTGTATAACAATATTCACTACACACATATAAATTTATATGAGCATGAATTATATCAATTAGACTAAATCATAAATTACCTCATTGCCTCTTCTATAGGATTACTAGCATCTGAAGAGTAAAATTTGTTTTTCATCTTTGTCTCTCCAAAAGCAAGTAGCCCAAAGTCTGGTACATTGCTGTATTCAGCAAATATTTGCTGAAGCAATGAGTAAATGGATGAATAAACTGAAAGAAAAATTATAAAAATGTTTCCCTGAATAAAATGAAAAAGTAAACTACTTAAAAAAATAGACCAAAATCAAAACTTATCTATTTCGAAGGCCTCAGCCATCCAGAGTAATTTTCTGAAAGCTGTACAACTGATATTCCTATTTTGTAGGGTAAGAATGTTATTGCAGTAGGGTTAATGGTGTTTAGTTTTACCACAATCCCTTTGATTTAAATCCACATATATTTCAGTGATGGTTCAGCTTGGTTAGTCGTGCAAATTAAAGTGTTACTGAAGCTGGACTCTCTCCATAGAGATGTGTTCCTGGAGGAGAATAATGGTCAGTATCCAGGGCAACTAGTGTATTCACCCAGAAAATAACAGGTGTTCCCTCAGCATGTGATGCTGATACTGATGGATTGATTTAATATTTCTTGGAAGATTTCAATTTGTTAGGCATTAGACAGAATTTTAAAAAGTAGCCACCTGTCCCACCTGCCTCATTGTAGAAATTTAAATACAAAGATGAAAAGAACAGATAGCTAAGGAAAGCCATCCTGCACACACACACGTGTGTGTATCTACCCATATCTATATCTACCTATTCTATATCTATATGTATAAATGAGCATAATGCTTCCAGATTATTTTTCTTTGCAAACTGAACAGAAGGATAAGCAAATAAAAAAGTTTAAAACATATTTTCTTTGGTGAAATAAATTAGTAGATATGGGAAGAGTAAGAGATTAAAAATATTTATATTTAAATTCAGGAAATTCTGAATTAACTTACATGAATTTTTCTCTTCTCTGAATTCCTGATTAAACTTTTGAATTGTTCTTTAGCTGATTTTAATGTGTTTCTTATTAGTTTTACGTGCATGTAAGTCAACATGAATTTATTTAAGCTTGAGACAATATCTTGAATTTTCTTTCTGTGTTTGGCTCTTGAAAACATTTAGAATGCCAGCAAACTGATTAAAACCAATTAACTAATTATTATTTCAACTATTTAAAAAATGATTTAAAGTAGTTTACAATAAAAGCTCAGGTATAATATGACTGTAAATAAATAACAAAAGAGTAAATTTATTCCTGAGCTTCCCAGCAGCCAAGACCTTAGGGCAACCTATTAAGTTATACAGTACTTTGATTTAGTGTAAGGGGACAAAATTGTTTAGCCAGAAAAATAGATGTTTGCTGTGGCCCTAAGATGTAAAAGATTATTGTAATGAGATCTTTTATTTACATGAGAACCTTTGAGAATATATAAAAGCTAATGAAAATTAAAATGCTAAATAATTTCTACTGGCAGATATGAACAAATCATCAAAAGAAATATGGCTGGCCATCAACATGTAAAATACATTTAATAATTTTCAGTTAAGTTGTTCAATTACTAAAAAGACAAGCTAATATTTAAAACTAAATGAAGTTAGTAAGATACAGGAGCTGAGTTATTGTGTAATTATTAAAGATCAAGAAATAATAAAGAAAAATGGAGGTGAAATGTAAATAATGTTAACTAAAGGTATATCTTGGAAGTAAGACTAAATTATTCATACGAAAGGGGGAACTGTTAATAACAAGCAATACTTCAGAATCTTAGGCTAGTATTTCCACCAGGATTCAAACAGAATCCTATGACCACTAATGTAGCAGCTGCAAATTTGTATAGTCAATAGTTTATCCTGCTAAGATGGTAATTCCAGACATTGAGGGCCGAAGTATCCAGGTGTTTTTCTCCAGAATTAGGCACTGGAGCTGAGCACAAGTGAGGAAAGAAGGGCAAATCACTTCATGTGGTTCTACTGGCCATTTTGGAAAACTGAGACTATTCAGCTGACCCGGCCTTCTACCTCTGGGGCTGCTGAATGGAAGGAACATTACAGGGCTTGTTAGTTGAATAAAAAATAAACACCCCAGAATAACACTGCCTTGGGCAAGAGAAAAGAGCATACATTTCTTAGTTTGTCAATGATATGCTAGAAAAAGTAGAACAATTTCTTAATACCAAATGTACAGTAGAATCTCCTGGGGACCTTTTGTGTAATACAGTAGCTGAGCCCTCCCCCACGCTCCACCCCAGGACAATTAAATCAGAATTCCTGGAAGAGGCATGGGTTTTAATTTTAGTTTCCAGTTGATTTTCATGTGTAATCAAAATTGGGATTTACCATAATAAGCTATTAGAAACATAAAGGAGAGTTTACTCAATGTGTAATTGAATATATGCTAAATGAGAATATCTATATCTGTATGTCTATATCTATATATTTAAAATCCTAGTTTGGATCTCGCTTTCCTGATTCTGAATTTCTAGGAGAGTTGGCATAGGAATTTTCCCAATTTTGGTCTTCACAGTGCCTAGCACATTTTCCCCCAAATATGGAACTCTTATCATTGTTATTGGGTGATACACAGAAACATTGTCAATTTAAAGTTAATGACATAGTGTGAAAAACCATTCTATTCTTAGTGTTTTTGCAATCCTCTGACTTTGGAAGAAAAATTAAGTGTGTTGCTACATATATTTAACACCCCTGTGTTGCTGTTACTGAGAGAGAGAGGGAGAGAGAGACAGAGACAGAAAGGGCAGGGGAGAGAACTCAGACTAAACTTTGGTGGGTAATGGTATTTAATTGTAATTTGATAGCATTGTTTCCATTTCTTTGTAGATATTTTGAGATTTGCATTCTATTTCTTTTAACCGATACTGAATTTCCCTTTATATAATGAGTCAATTTAATGAAGAGTTCAAGATAAATGATAGTAGAAGTTGTATTCAGATACGGGAAAAAAAAATGTGAAAACATTTTTCTCCGTTCAGATTTGTAAAAAAACAGAGCCTGAAGCAAGAGTTTATATTTTGATTCCTTATTAGACATGCAATCCCAGGAAGTAGTAGTGAGGGAAGAAAAGAATGGGCTGAGAAGGAGGAAGAACATTTATGAAGAGGTGTGCTACAGAGCTGGCTACTTCTTAGTATCAAGTGCAATGGACTTCTTCATCTCCTGAGACCATCTTCAGAGAGACCATATAATCTATTGCACTTTAGTATAGTCCATTGGCAAGTAGTGTCAAGGAAAGGAGATAAATATATCTGCTGGCCCTTTTCTCTTGGTCAGAGATTTGACCCATGGGTTATTAATTTCCCACCATCCTGGGGAGTGGTCAGAGCCTCTAGGCACAGGCATGAAGTGAGAGCACTGTGCCCATATGAAGTTGTTTATCACATTAACTATAACCAAAAAAAGAAAGAAAGGAAGAAACAAAAAGTGGTCATGAATTCTACAGCCAGCTGTGGCTGAGAGTATCCCGATGTGTTAAGTAAGGCATGTTTATTACAATAGCATTCAAGTGACTAAAGACTGGGAAACATTGTCCTAACAAGGAGTGCTCATTCAGGACAAGGGACTGTCACAAAGGCTTTATTCTGACCCTTGAAAATTTTAAATTTGTATAAACAGTACTCTTGTGTGTTTCAGTTGTTTCATAAAGGGTTTTTAATAATAGCTACCATTTAGTGGATGCCTAATTGTTTTAGTCTTCATTTGACATAATTATGACCAAAGCAGCTATTATTATTTCAGTTTTGCCAGTGAAGTAGTTGAAGCCCTGAAAAGTTAGCCGATTTGAGGTCAGAAATTAAACCACATTCATAAGACACAAGGGTCCAAGTTCTTTCATCTGCAGTGTATCATCTTACAAGTCCATGATCGTTCCAAAAATGAATGGCCTTGCATATTTGCTACCTTTTTTCTGAACAGTTTTGTCATTAGGAAAGCATTAGCATTTTTTAGTGTGTTTTAAATGCACTGATCCTGTTCTTAGACTAGAAGATATACAAACCTAAGATTGGGGGAATGTGTTACTTAACAAATAAATGCTTCTCAAACTTTAATATTCATTCAAATCAACTGATAATCTTGTTAAAATGCAAATTCTAATTTAGTAGGTCTGGTTTGGAGCCAGAGATTATATATTCCTTAGAAGTTTCCATGCTTTTAGTAGCAAAGGTGTAAATGTTATTATCTACAAAAATTTATATTGAACTATAGATATCTGTAACGTACAGTACAAGTAGTGAGGCAATCCTCAAACATTATGTGGCAGAGTTACTCTAAATATATTAAAAGATTTTAAATCCTGAAGTTTCTAGAAGGGGAAATAGCAGCATCGGTATGGGGCAGGAGGAAGATAAGGGGTAGCCGTGGAGAAATGGTGTCACTGAACAAAGTCCGTGTGCTTGGTGCACAGTGAGGCCAAACAAACCAAAAGTTCAGAGTTTGGAGCAGAGTATGGTTTATTGCAGGGCCAAGCAAGGAGAACGAGTGGCTCATGCTCAAAAACCCCAAACTCTCTGATGGTTTTCGGGGAGAAGTTTTTATAGGCAAAATTTGGGGTGGGGGCTGCAGAGTATGTGACCTTCTGATTGGTTGGTGGTGAGGTAGCAGGGCGGTGCTCCAGGAGTCTTGTGCTCAGCCTAAACTTGCCATCCTCCGCTTGGGTGGTGTCTTAGTTCTGCAGAAAAAGTCAAAGATATTGTTCTGTATATTCCTTGAGCACCAGGACCCTGCCAAGGCTGCACTATTGTTTCTTAAATGCTCCTCCCTCCTTTCTGCATTCCCTCCCTTCCCTGATTAGCAGCTGTTTGAACTTGCCCTTTGGAACTCAGGGAAGGTCATGGAGGCTGAATGAAGCCCATTTCCTACAAGCAAGAAACGGGGGGCACGGAAAGGCTTTGTATCCAGGAGCCCCACAGGGTCCTGCGTGGTTTCAGTGCAGAACAGAATTTGACTACAAATGCTCCTGTGTTGTCAAACAGGCCCAGCTTTATGATGAGACAGATGTAGTGAATGAAGTAATTTTTATCTAGCTCAATAAATGTTCATTGAATGAAAGGAAGACAGACTTAATTATCAATAATTACCATAGAAAAACAAGTCATAGGAAAAGTAATAATGTTACCTTGATTTATCCGTCTAAAGCCATTTAGAAAATTATGCGAAAGAAGCTTTCAATTCTGACTTCAGGTCCTCCTACTCTGTCTTCTTATATCAAACTTAAATAGAGGAAGTGAATAAAAGCAACAATGCAAGGTACATGTCTGTAACTCAGCTCCTGGAGGCCTCACCCTGCTGATATACTGCTGTAATAAATTACACAACTGGTGTGTTTCTTTTGATTTATTACTGCAATAGATCATGAGTGTGATGACCGACATAAACATGTGTTCTGTAGACAGCTGGGCTTCATGATATTTTATTTCTTTTTCCTCATTTTCAAGTGCTTAGTTTGGAAAGTAAGAAAGAAAACAAATTGACAAATGCAGGAGGATGTTTCTGAAGCAGCCTTCCCTATAGACTCTTGAAGTAATAGCTTTTAAATTGAGAAATCCCAGTGCTCTTCTTGCTTCCAGTCCCTCTCAAAGGACTGTTTAAAAGGGATTCTTAGGGCTTCCCTGGTGGCGCAGTGGTTGAGAGTCCACCTGCCAATGCAGGGGACACGGGTTCGTGCCCCGGTCTGGGACGATCCCATATGCCACGGAGAGGCTGGGCCAGTGAGCCATGGCCGCTGAGCTTGCGCATCTGGAGCCTGTGCTCTGCAACAGGAGAGGCCACAACAGTGAGAGGCCCGTGTACCACAAAAAAAAAAAAAGATTTTTAAAAAATACGAACTCACATGAATTAGGTTTTGTGAAATCAAGCTGTAGGACTCTTTTTTCTTTTTTTTTTTTTTTGACTGTGTAAATACATAATGACAGACTTCAGCTGCATTTCCTTATTCTTTGAGCCATTATGAGCTATCATGGAAATTGGTATTACAGACATTTAAAATCAAAGTAATTACCTAATAGGCTGTTATACCCCTACTTTGAAAAGGAAAGTATTTATTCTCTCATGAGTCCAATCATTTTCTTAAACTTAGAATTTTTGTTGAGGTGTAAATTATCTCTTTTTCTTTCACGGTTGAAACTGTGCTTTGTCATGGATCCTGAGAGCATTTCTGCAGTTGTACACACTAGGCCTTGTAATAATGTATGTGTCATCTAGTCTCTCTGCAATTTGTGTCTATCTGGAGAGCTGTGTGAAATGCGTGTATTATTTGATCAGAAGAATTTCTTTGTCCCTCATCAACATTTAATATTACCATTCTTTGTTTTGTCAAGAACTGTGAAGGTTCTGAGATGTTACCTCACTTGCAGAATTATGTACTTATACATATGAATTTTGTAGAAACACAAGACATTGAGTCAAGGAAAATAGTTTTTTATTGATACTTATAACCAGATCAATAGCCAGAATAAAAATAAAGAATTGGTCCTTAACGTCTAGACTAGCAGCAAAACAATGAGAGCTGATAAAAGTCTTTCAAAGTGGGTGGCAAGTTACATCCCGTAAACGAAGAATGGAGAGCAATGCATTTTGTTCATTTATAAATAGCACAGAGAGAGCCATCTCCTTTCCCTCCCAACAAGAGTGAGGGGAAAAACAAAAATTTTACTCCTTTGAGACTGAATGGAAATGTTCCTGGTATCTCACCCTAACCTTTTGAAGTGTAAATACATATTTTCAAGGGCCTACGAGTCTCCAACTTTTAAAGCCCAGAAATGTGGCAAAATGTTGGGATTTGTCCCTTTTGGCATTTAGGGATAGTGGTCAAGTCTTTCTTGTACCTTGCGGCTTAATGCAGGGCCTTGGTTGGGCTGCCATTTGGCCCTCTTGGGGAAATAAATTGTATTACCCTTTCAGATCACATAAATTAGCTAGAAAACAGCTACTAATTTAATTTTCATGGAATGTGAAAAGTACAATGTTTCTGGGGAAAGTGAAAGCAAACATTCTCTGTATTTATATTGTATACATTTCTGTGTCTCAGGAGCCTTTTTGCAGGAGCACCGAGAAATCCAAGGAAGTTTTATTTTCCCTCAAAGTCATATTATGCAGTTTTCTTATCCACTTTTAAGAGTTTAAGATTCTCCTTTGCCTTTCCTCCCTCTCCCCTTCCTTCTTTTCTTTGTGTCTTTGGCCCTATCAAACTCACCCCCCCCCATTCCTTTCTCTTGTCAAAGTAGAGCAGTGAACAAAACAGACAAAATTCTCTGCCCTTATAAGAGATTATATTCTAGTGGGAAGGCAGACATTAAGCAAGGTAATTACATAAATGTTCGGTAAATTAGGCAGTGATAAATACTTAGAAAAAATCATCTTGGGAAAAAGACATTGATTATTCGAGAGAGTGATTGGGGAAGATTTCACAGAGAGAATAAAGAGAGCTAGCTAGCCAAGGGGTATTTGGTGGAAATTCATTCTAGGCAGAGAGAACTATAAATGCAAAGATCTTGAGGAGGGATTATAGCTGGTGAGTAAGAGGAGGCCTGGGTAGCTGGAGGAAGAGTGAAAGAGGAGAGCAATAAAGTAATGTATTTTCCTATTCAATATTCATTTCTCTTGTCAATCTCACATAGTACTTTGCATGATACCATGTTGAATGACCAGCATCAACACATTAGTTGTATTCGAACTGATTAAACTCATCCACCCTCAACTGAAGAATTGTGGCTTTGTAGATGAGAATGCAAGTGAAGAACTGTGAGGATCTTGGCTGTGATAGAATAGATGTCTTCGGAGAGAGAAAAATTTAAACCACGTATTACACGCTGTCAACTTGTGTTTTCCTCCATAACAATACAGTCTCTAAAACTTGTTCATTTTTTTGTTTTAATCATCAAAATTATTGTTCACTGGTAATTTTCAAAGATCAAGTTAAGAGGTTAGAAATATTCATCGTGAACATTTGAGCTGGCATGACTCTCCAATTTTTATTATAAAGTTTAAAGTCATTATTTTTCTTATTGATGAAGAAATTTTTTATGATTAAATTTTTAAACATCATTTATTTTGAGTAAGATTATAGAAGGCTAAAATCATCCTTATAAAATAGTTAATCATGTTTATCTATTAAAATTTTATATAAGATTTTTAAAATTGATGTAATTATGTTCAACCGCATAGTTTTTTCTCCTAATACAAATGACTAAAAATTTGAAGGATAAGAAATCATTTGGATCAAAATCTTGAAAATAAGGAATAAAATGAATCAAGTAAATGTGGACTTAGCAAATCCTAAAGTCTATATTGGACAAGGTTATGCAACACGAATAAAAGGTGTCATCACAGGAATGTTACAAAAACATGACATTACAAAGCTCATTACCTTGAGAGACAGCACTGGAAATTTAAACTAATTCAAATATTTGAGCAAATGGGTCAATGCCAAGAGCATCTGCTTTCTTACAGCAGTGTACTCTGCTCAGTTTTCAAAATTGCTATCTCAAGAAACCTCTATTTTTTTCAGCAGCAAATCTCTGTTAATCACAGGCTGAGTAGGATGGAACATGGAACTACACTTGTGTGGCAATGTGTGTGACATCTTTTGTCCATTCAATACTAATTGCAAAGACATATTATTCAAAACAGAAAACTTTTATACTGAAGAAGAGAAATGCAATAAGTTTAATTAAAAGAAATAAAATATCCTGAGTTAATAAATAGAGGAGACTATGTAGTCTAGAAAAAGCAAACAAACTAATAGAATCCTGTAAGAAAGGAAAGAGAGGCTTCAATGTATTTATTTTTGGAAGCAAAAGAATGAGGTGAGTAAATAGTATAACTGAGGTTCAACTATTGAAGTAAGTATCAGTCTAAAACTGAACTGGGCTAAACCACAGTCAGTCCCTTCAGGTATAGACCACGTTTAGGGTAATGATATTGTCTAGGAGGAAGAAATTCTCCTCTACCCTTCTACATTCTTCTGGCTAGTCTAAGAATTAAATTGACCTGAGACAGATTTATAGGAGAAAATCAAACAAACATTTAATGACATGTATACATTTGAGAGACCTAGGAAATTAACTTGCTAAAATGGCTGAAACCCTCATCTTAAATATCATTTTCAACTAAAGACAAAAAAAGGATGTTGGGGGGTAGTGGTTTGAGAATTTAAAGGGGTGGAAGGCAGTTGACCTGGAGATGCAAAAGCAAATGTTTGGTAAACGAATGTTTGCTGGGCCATGCAGAGACAATAAAAAACAAAGAGGAATTTTAACAGAATTTGCTAGGTCCTTCCCTGTCTACACATCTAGTTCATACTATCATTATCTATGGTGATAGCTCCCTTCCTGGAACAGGTCTTCTCTCTGCCTTCTTTAGACAGTTAAGGGGAAGGTCAAAGAATTTTCCTGAGTCTTTTGGACCTTGAGTGTTTTCAACTCAAAATAATTCACATGCCAAAGAGGCATTTTGGGGTGGCAAATTTTGCTCCCCTACAATATTATTATGAAAAAAGTCACAAACCATTGAACTAAACAATAACCAGGGATAGTGTGATATGAGTGTTAACTAATTCTTCCTGGGGAATTTTGGGGCAGGAAATAGGAAGAGTGTGTTTAGTAGCAAATGGATGCTCTTAGAAGTTCATCTTAGAATATAAATGGTGATAAAATTGTTTTGAAAATGTGACCTCAAGAATGATTGGATTCTGACAGTCTTGTATGTTTTGATGGCATGGTTACATTTTGTTAATTTATACTCATAAAACTATGAGTAACCACCATCTGGAAATAGAATACTTCCTTCTTATAACATTTTTTGGGTTGGCTTGCATTACTAGCAGTTGTGTTAGTTGGCTTCCTTGTGTCCTTTCTCTGACTCATATGTTCACAAAGAAAGCAAAAGAGTAGGAAAGAAAGTTTGGGAGTCAATGTATTCTCTGCAAAACTTACAGTGAAATTGTTTTGGGGAACAAAGTATAGAGTTAGAAGTTGTGCCCCAAGCATCTGAGCTACAGCAATTAGCACAAACACTCAAGTAAACACAGACATGGGCCCAGAGGCTTTGAAGTCCTGGAAGCATTTCCCTGGGACATCTGCAGCATCAAAAATATGGGGACTTAAAACAGAAGTTTTCACTTACTGTTGGTTTAGCAGAGAGACATCATTTCAAAGGATCAAGAGTACCATGATCAAGAGCCTTGTTCATCTTGTGATGCTTCCCTTAAAGTCCCCTTCCTATGCCAAACAGACTCTTCGATTCTTTTTCACCTTTTTCTTGGGCTAAAATCCTTTTCCTTTACTCTTTCCTTTAATCCTTTTCCTTTACTCTTTCCCTTGCTTTCTTAATGAAATGCACACAGAATATTGAAAGTAATCAATTATGAAATACTTGGAACTAAAAGTAAGGTGTACTTAAATATGAGATATCATAGCATGGTTAACATAAATGCAGTTAATCTTTTGGAAAACAAACTTTATGTGAATCAATAATACAACATACACAACATGTTAATTTACTTAATTAATCATGTCTATATGGACTGCTCATGTCTGAGAAATCAGGAAGACATCATAAGGCTCTATGTCTGTCTAAAAAGAGTTAGAATTTAGTTTGGATAATATAGCTGCTAGAGCTAGAAGATCTCTTAGATATTTTCCAAACAAGTCCTCTCAAGTCAGAGATTCAAAATTTGCTCATAGCTGTAGAGCTAATTCATACCTATACTCCTCAGAATGTATATAGTTTAGAACTTTACTTCATTACAGAATAAGCAATGTTCTATGTTATAAAAGTATCCCAGGGCCAAATATAGGACTTGTCCATCCATAGCTAAGCATCAGGGCTAAAGTAAAAAGCTGAAGGTTGAGTTAGAAAGTGTCACCATGATAATTTGCCAGAAGTATTTAGAGAAAGTTCTATTTTATTTGTATACAAGCTACCATCTAAATTTTTCTATGAGTACTGAATGTTTCCTTTTTATTATGTCCACATCTAATGCCTCAAAATGTATCCATTGAGAAATATTGCTTATTTAATGACTTACGATTGGTATTAACATTTGGGTGATACTAAAGCCACCAGTTAGTTATCCAAATTCAGTTAAAGGGAGAAAGTTTTATTACCTAACACGAATGCCAAGAGGTGATTTATATACTGAACAGTTCAGAGCACGTCCTTGAACAATTGTAAATGCTTATTTTTTGTCATCTTTCTGTGCTGCCAAATTGTAATGCTTAATGATTTAACTTAAATTAACTAAAATGAATCCTTGTGGAAAAACATAATACCTGCCTGGTACAAGGGAGCTGATTACATTGCCTTCATTTACACAGAACTTATTCATAACTCATTGACACCCTCTCATTACTAAGTTATGGGGGTCTTTTGTTTTTTTTGAGCAAATGGAAAAACTATAACTTTGTGCAGGTGTTCATACCATTTATACCATATTGAGTACAGTGGTCAAAATGCTGCTACTAGCTTATAGAAATTACCAAATAAGGTTTCAATAACTAACCAAAGTGCAAAAGCATGTTGAGGATATATGAGGGCTGCCTCTACAAATGGTGTCTCCAAACATTTATCTTTAATATGAGTCTATTGAATAGCTTAAAATGCATGGCAAATGACACGAAAATAAACAATGACTTGAGCAATAATGTTGAATGAGAACAGAGCATGGCATTTCATAGAATATTTAAATGTTATATATATTTTTAAATCCTTAATTAAATCAATTACAGGGAAGTAGATGCAAAGTGTCAGAGTTTGAAATGCAGATAAATACATATTAACATGTTGAGAGAGTAAAGCATTGAATTTTAAATCAACTACAGAAAATGGAAATCATTCCCTTCATCCCCACATTTTTCTTCTTTTCTATTATAAAAGATCTCATTTATAGGCCATAAGAGGCATTAGTAGTAAAGCTATTTAAAATGTGCATCTTAAGTAATTATTTTTACTCTAATCTGTCCTTAGGCAAAATACTTCCAAGTGTGAGAATTTGTTAGCCCAAAAGCCTCTGGGTTGAAATGCCTGCTTGAAAAATCACAGGAGTGAGAACTAGTCAATTGGGTAATCATTTTTAATAGCAGAAACTGGTTATTCCGAAAGCCTTTCAACAATGCACTGACTTGGAAGCCATTGATTTAGTTGCTTCATGTAGATTCTGTTGTCTTTTGTTTTCTAAAAGACAACTTTCCAGGATTGGGAGATTGGCCTCTTATTCTCTACCCTTTCTTCTATGGAGTGACCTTCATTAAATCTAAAAGTATCCTATCTGGAACAGAAGAAGAATCTAGAAGTTTTTATAATTTTTGTTTAGAAGTTTGTTAAAGCTTCATTTTCAAGTATTTTACTATCACATGGCTTAAATTATGCTGTGGGTCATACTATAGTTATTAAAAATTTCAATTAAACATGATATATATAAAACAATTAAATTTGTATATAAAATATAATTGAATATGCATATACACAACAAAGAATTAGAAGGAAGTAGAGTATGTTTGCCATATTTTTCTGGCTACTTTTACCTCACTTAGAATCTGGGGTGAAAAAAAAAACTGTTCTCTTCTTGGTGCCTTAGTTTTTCCTCTGAAAATTAAAACACACAAATCATAGAGTAATAGTATCATTTTATATTGCATCAAATTACACCAATGTTTCTTGAAATGTGAACTTTTAAAAATATATGACTAGGTCTTTCAGGATAGCAGTGTTTCTGAAACATTTACTATTACTAGTTTTAAGTTAGATCAAACTTCGATCTCTCCTACATTGCAGTCCAGCTTCCATTTGAGATATTTCTTCTGATCTTGCATGACAAAGACTCTCAGAATCTATGTTTTGGCTTATGGTTACCAGGGGGGGAAAGTGGGGGGGGATAAATTGGGAGATTGGGATTGACATATACATACTACTAAATATAAAACAGATAACTAATAAGGACCTGCTGTATAGCACAGGGAACTCTTCTCAATACTCTGTAATGACCTATATAGAAAAAGAATCTAAAAAAGAGTGGATATATGTATAACTAATTCACTTTGCTGTAAGCAGAAACTAACACAACATTTTAAATCAACTATGTTCCAATATAAATTAAATAAAAATTAAATTAAATTAAAAGAATGTGATAAGAATCTATGTTTTGGTCTGCTTTCTATTTTTAATTAAAGTATATGTATGGGAAGAAATACATGTGATTCTGCATGTATTTATATTTCCATCATCAAAAATTTTACTGTTTGAAGAAGAGCCATTGATGACTAGAATAAAAATATCTTAATTTTTATGCTGTAGAAGTTAGGTATTTTGTAGGTCAGCAAGATCTCTTAGTAGTGAACATGAAGCAGTTTTCACTGACTTATTTTGCTCCTAGCATGGAATACAAATCATTATAACAACTACATGAGTATTCATATTTTTAGTGTTTGCGCTTTGAATTTCATACACAGTGGTAAAGAAAATGAACTTGATAATGATGTGTCTGAAAATTCCTCCTGTAACATTTGGAAATAGCATTTGTATTATTTATTTGATTAAAACGGTATGAAATTCTAACAGAAAATCTCTCTTAACAGTCTAGCACGCTTCATGTGTAAGATGATATATATTGCTGAAGGATTACTAATTTGTTCCCAGGTTACAACAAAAGTTTGGAGAAAACTTTGAATGGTTTAAGCTCATTAAAAATTGGTACAATAGAAAATCTTAATTCATAAGAATCAAAGGATATAAGAAGAGTTTATGTTGTAATATGATATTATGTTCATCTACCCAAAGCTTTATTACCCAAGTCCAGTCATGCTTTAAATTTGCTTATTCTTTGAATAAAATGCTCTTTAATGAATACAGAATGAGTTAACTCTATGTTACTGACTCTGAAAAACAAATTATTGGTATGACATCCAAAGCAGCCTTCTCTCTATTGGTGTCCTGTCCACTCCTCTTTCCTCCAAAGTTTTACACTTTTATTACTAATGAAGAAGCATCATATTGTTACTAGTGCATCAAAAACAACAGACCACAGGCTTTGGGCTGTCCAATTCAATCCATTCATCTTTCTCACTCTTTCTGTTTTTTGATAAATTATGGGTGAAGCATGTACTTTGATTTAAGAGACATTTGCCCTGGATTCAGATGTGACAAGTGGTCACAGTAGTTTCAAACTGAATGTTTTGTTTTGAACGTAGTTCCAGATACACTCAAGAAGGAAAGCACCACTCTTAATATTAAAACACCACCGAAAGTCCTGTAAAATGCAGGCATGATGAATCAATCTTCTCATTAAATCTTTTTAATAAAAACATTCCATTTTCTGAGTAACACCCTGTTCTATGGGTTTAAATCAATAAAGTGATAATAGTAGACAGGAAAGTGGTTGCTACATTAGGAAGACACTAACCTGCTTCCCGCAGTGGAGCTGTAGGATTGTGAACTCTCAGAACTGTGCTGCTTTTCAGATTAGTTTTGCCTTCTAAAATAATATTTCATTGGAAAACTTTAAAAAATGATCATGACAGACAGAAGGAAAAAGTATTTACATAGCTTGACATCTTTAAGTAATCGCTGAATACAATAGAAAAAAATGAGTTTTATTTCATGGAATCCTTCACTATTAACAGCCTCTAAGACCACTCCACCTATTCCCTTGATAATTATCTTTGGAGTCTTTATTAACCTCCATCTGTCATCTTACATCTGTGTGTGTGTGTGTGTGTGTGTGTGTGTGTGTGTGTGTGTGCGTGTGTTTAATATTTAGGGAGTCATGGATTGGATATAGGATACTTTAAACTTGATTTTGGAACTTACTTGGTGTTTAACCTTTAAGAAATCACTTAAACGCTTTGAAATTTGCTGGTGTTAAAAATAGATACCATCTTGGGGGCTTCCCTGGTGGCGCAGTGGTTGAGAGTCCGCCTGCCGGTGCAGGGAACACGGGTTCGTGCCCTGGTCCGGGAAGATCCCACATGCTGCTGAGCGGCTGGGCCCGTGAGCCATGGCCGCTGAGCCTGCACGTCCGGAGCCTGTGCTACGCAACGGGAGAGGCCACAACAGTGAGAAGCCCGCGTACAGCAAAAAAAAAGAAAAAAGATACCATCTTATCTTATGGGATAGTTATAAAGATAACACAAATTTAAGTTACTTCACTTAGATTTTTATTTATTTTATTTTACTTTTTAAAATAACAATTCTCAAAAGGCTACAAGAAGTAGAGGTAATAGTATAGTGTATTCCACAAATCAGTCACCTAGCTTCAATAATTCTCGATGTATGAAAGTTTTATTTCTTAAATACCCCACCCCCCCACTTCTAGTCTATGGATGATTTTGAACCAAATCTTAGCCATTAAAATATTCTATCTGTATTTTAGTATGTAACCCTAAATGATAGGAAATTATATTTTGTTTTTCAGTTTTTTGTTTTTTTTTTTTTTTTGCGATATGAGGGCCTCTCACTGTTTTGGCCTCTCCCGTTGTGGAGCGCAGGCTCAGCGGCCATGGCTCACGGGCCCAGCCGCTCCGCGGCATGTGGGATCTTCCCGGACCGGGGCACGAACCCGTGTCCCCTGCATCGGCAGGCGGACTCTCAACCACTGCGCCACCAGGGAAGCCCTGTTTTTCAGTTTTTATAAACAAAATAATCTTACTGTATCTTAAGAATAATACTTCTTTAATTCATCAAATTACCCAGTCAAAATGTTTGCAGTTTTTTGGGAGAATCAATAGAATCTAATTGAGTTTTAATTTACATAAGATAAAGTCACTAAATATAAGTATACAGTTTGATAACTTTTGAAAAATGTATAGGATCATATAATTACCATCACAGTCAAGATATATAGCACATTTCTATTACTCCACCATTTTTCCTCATGCATTTTTACTGTCTGGGGCATCTGATAGGTACATGTTTAATTTTTAAGAAACAGTTAGAGTTTTCCAAAGTGATTGTATCATCTTACTGTACTGCAAGCATTATATGAGAGTTCTAGTCTCACCAACATTGGAGTGAATATTAGTGTCTCTTTGTGGTTTTAATTAGCATTTTCCTGTACTAATAATGTTGAGCCTCTTTTCATGTTGTTACTAGACACATGTCTATTTTCTTTGTGAAATAGTTGTAAATAGTAAAATCATCTTTTACTGATTTTTATGTACTTTGATTTTTTGCCATCTTATGAAGTCCTGGGTTTAAAAATTTACTTTGGGTTCAAGTACTTTGCCTGATAAATTCAATGTGTATATTTTCTCCTAGTCTGTAGTTTGCCTTTTTCTTTTTTTAATCATGTATTTGAAGGGAAAAATTTTTTAATTATGAAGAATTTGAATTTATCAATTATTTCTTTTATGGTTCACACTTTTGCATTTATCTAAGAAATTTTTGCCCATCTCAAGATCAAAATGATTTTGCTCTGTTTTCTTCCAGAATTTTTATAATTTAAGGGGAAACAATTCAGATTTTCACCACTGTTAAGATGCCTTGTAAGTTGTTCATTGATATCCTTAATCAGTTTGAGGAAATTACCTTCTATTTCTAATTTGCTAATTGTTTTATCATGAATGGGTGTTGATTTTTGTCAAATTACATGTTAATTACTTTTTGAATATGAAAGCAACCTGGTGTTTGTGAGAAGAGCCATACTTGATCATCATGTATTGTTGTTTTAACATGAAGTTACATTTGAATTACTACTTTTTTTCTGTTTAAAATATTTTCATTGGTCTCCATAAGAAATATTGATCTGTAATTTTTTTTTTTCTTCTTGTATTGTTTTTGTTAGATTTAGGTGTAGGGTTATTCTAGTCTCATGAAATGAGCTGTAAAGTGTTTCTTCCTCCTTTATTTTCTGAGAAAGTTTGTGTAGGTGTTTTTTCTTTCATGATTCTATGAGAGAATTCACCATTGGAATGATCTGGGCCTGGAGGTCTTCCTCCCTCCCTCTCTCCCTCCTTCCCTCCTTCCTTCCTTTCTTTCCTTTTTGTACATACACACTCACATACATGTATATATCCATTACGCCAACTTGGTTTCTTAAAAGGCCACACTTTCCTCATGGAATTAACTTTGTATTTTTGTCAAAAATGATGTAAATATAATGAATAGGCTATTTTGGGTTCCTTTCATTTCCATATAAATTTTAGAATCAGTTTGAGATTATTCAACCAATGCCCTTGCTGGGATTTTGATTGGGATTTCACTGTACTTATAGATAAATTATGGGAGAATTGATATCTTAATAGTAATGAATCTTATGATTGATATGTATGGTATATTTTGACTTACTTAGGTCTTCTTTAATTCTCTCATTAATGTTTGTCAGTTTTCAGTGTACAGGTCTTGTACATATTTTGTTAAATATATTTTAAGTATTTCATATTATTATGTAATTATTTTAACTTTTTATTTTTTGAAATAATTTCAGACTTACACAAAATTAAAAAATAATATAGAGTTCCCTTACACTCTTCACCAATAATAAAATTATTACTATACCACAATTATGATTGATATAAAACTATTAATTGATATACAGGTCTTTTGCACATTTCTTCAGTTGTAACACTAAAGTCTATTTTCTAAACCAGGTTCCAATCCTGGAATACACATTGCAATTGGTTGTTATGTTTCCTTATTTGCCTTTAATCTGAGACATTGCCCTAGTTTTAGTTTGGCTTTTTAAGAAAATACTTTTGATGGGTACTATTCTGTTTTCCTTAGAATATCCCTCAATTTTTATTTATCTGTTATTTCTTCATGGCTAAATTCTGGTTAAAATTTTTGGAGAGAAACAGTAATAGTGATATTGTCCCCTTTCTATAGTATTATATCAAGATGAACATCATATTGATATGTCCTATTAATGGTGATGTTTTCTTTATCATCATTTGGTTTGATCACTTGGTTAAAGTGACAGACATCTAATTTCACTTTAAAGTTACTTTTTTTTTCCCTTATGAAGTTAATAAGTAGCTGGTGGAAATAAATAGTCTTTGATTTTTTTTTTTAATTTACTTATTTTTGTTGTGTTGGGTCTTCGTTTCTGTGCAAGGGCTTTCTCTAGTTGTGGCAAGCGGGGGCCACTCTTCATTGCGGTGCGCGGACCTCTCACTATCACGGCCTCTCTTGTTGCGGAGCACCGGCTCCAGATGCACATGCTCAGTAGTTGTGGCTCTCGGGCCTAGTTGCTCCGCGGCATGTGGGATCCTCCCAGACCAGGGCTCGAGCCCGTGTCCCCTGCATTAGCAGGCAGATTCTCAACCACTGCGCCACCAGGGAAGCCCTAGTCTTTGAATTTTAACATTTGCTTGTGTATCACTTAGCCATCAATCTATGATCCCCATCCTCCCATTCCTAGGCAACCATGAATCCACTTACTGTCTCTGTAGATTTGTCTATTCTGGATATCTACTATATATAGAATATAATATGTGGTCCTTTGTGATTAGCTCCTTTTACTTAACAGAACATTTTCAAGGTTGTTATAGCATGTATCAGTACTTCATTTCTTTTCATTGCTGAAGAATATTCCATTGTATGGATGTACCACATTTTATTTATCCATTAATCATTCCTCTGTTGCTGGACGTTTGGGTTATTTCTACTTTTTGGCTGTTATGAATAGTGTTGCAGTGAATATTTATGAATATTCAATGTGCAAATTTTCATTTCTCTATACCAATAGTGGACTTGATGTATCACATAGAAACTATGTTTAACAATTTGTGGTATTGTTAGACTGTGTTTTGTGAAACTATGTTTAACGATTTGTAGTATTGTTAGATTGCTTTCTAAAGTGGTTGCACCATTTTATATTCTCAAAACTAGTGTATGAGGGTTCATTTCTCTACATCCTTGCCGAGAATTGTTATTATTTGTCTTTTGTTTATAAAAATATGAATAGGTTTGAGGTAATATCTTGCTGTGGTTTTGATTTGCATTTCCCTGAAGGCCAACCAATTCATTCTTTCATTCAACAGATATCATTAAGTGTCTAGTATGTGCCAGATGCTGATCTAAGTGCTTAACATTCATCAGTGAACAAAACAGGTAAAGATACCCACTTTCAGGAAGCTTATGTTCCAGCAGGAGAAGACAGATAATAATCAGTAAACCTAATAAGTACAGAGTAGAGTAGCATAAAGGAATTGAATGTAACATAGTAGAGGAGTACAGGTTGTAGTTGGAAACTCAAGATAAACCTCCCTCATTGAAAAAGTGTTATTTGAGCTAATTCTTGAAGGGATGAGCTAGGTGGCCATATGGATATTTTGGAGGCAGAGTCAGGCGTAGAGAACAGCCAATGTGAAGACTTTGTGTGCTTGGTATATGTGAGATATAATCAAGAGGCCATTGTGGTCAGAATAGAGAGAACAAGTGAGCGTGGAAGAGATTAGTAGCTGATAATTCCAGAGAGGTAACTGGGCACCAGGTCATATAGGGCACTATACACCATTTCAACGACTTTGGAGGATCTTGAAAAAGATTAACAGACACACTGACCTCCAGATGTAAGAAGGTTGTTACATTTACTCACTTTGTTTTTACATTGGTATTATTTTTAAATTTTTGTTTTGAATTTCTG
This sequence comes from Neophocaena asiaeorientalis asiaeorientalis, assembly GCF_003031525.2. Taxonomy (NCBI): domain Eukaryota; kingdom Metazoa; phylum Chordata; class Mammalia; order Artiodactyla; family Phocoenidae; genus Neophocaena; species Neophocaena asiaeorientalis. Next base: position 333,659 of record NW_020173124.1, on the reverse strand, counting down.
CTTCATCTAATAGCCTCCTATTGAATAAAATGAATTTTATTGGGACACATTTTTAAAGCATATTTCTCAATTTGAGGGCTTATAGGAATTCAGATTTAACAACTGTGCAAGACTTTTTGCAATTCTAAAAATAAAGAGCATTAGAAAAAATATCACTCAAGAAACTGATGACAGTGTTTGCTTCTAAGGAAAAAGATGTGAGGTTGGAAGTTGGAGGTGGGAAGGAGTGTGTGCATAATTATTGTGATTGTTAAAAATAAGTGAATTTGATTGAAATAGAAAACAATATGCATAATTAAGGAAGGTGTGTATATGAAAGTATACAAAGTCATGCAGCTAGATCCTACAGTAGTTTTTGCTGAGTTTTAGTTTTTTTTTTTAAGTATGTCTTTTAATTTGATTAATCAAGAAGAATTTTAGGATGACATTGCCACATATTTATGAAAATTCAAATGTATTTTAATAACTCACCTTCCCATCATTACATATACATTTATAAATATGCCCATATTTATTAAAGTGACCCTGGAGCAGCCTATGGCTATGTGTGTAACATTTAAAAGGTACAGCATATCAATAATATAATAATATTTTATATTATGATTTTATATACATACAGTTTTTATATTATATAAATAAAATGGTTAGGTAAACATTTTGGATATAACCTTCCATCACAAATCTTTTGTCACTTGTCAGAGCGATATTTAACAAATCAAATGAGGTTTGGTTTTTTGTTTTGTTTGTTTTGGCTAGTAATCATAAGAATGTTCAGAACAGCATGAACATCCCTCTCCCTACATACACAACAAGCAAAAATCTTTTATTTCCGGAATTGTAAATCTTGCACCTGCTCAGTGTAACTCCATCACTTGCAGTTCCAATACTGAAGGTGATAGGAGTTTCAAGATGGCCAGTGTCCATGTCATATGACTTACTTAGTTAAAATCACTGCTTTTCAATTTTACCTCAAAATTAATAGGTAGGCATAATAATATTTGTAACCCTTAGTAGAACTTTCCAGATGACATGGGAGAAAAAAAACAGAACTCAAGAATTTTGTCAAGGCAGACATTAATTTTACCTCTAAGCATAGGTTTAATGACATGGTAATCTCAGAAGTTGCAAAAGCATTAAATTTACAAATGGAAATCTATTCTAAAAGTTTATTTTAGAATAGTTTGTAACATTAAAAAAAATAAGGATAAAACTCAAAGTGTATTTAAGGTTCTAAACCCACCTTTACAAACCTATTTAAATCCTACTGCATTCATGCAAAAATAATTATAGCTAACATTTATGAAAGCTTACTATGTAATCATGCTAGTATTTTCTGAATATCATTTAACATTTTCTGAAATTCTATGATAAATATTAATTCCGCTTTTGTCATTTTAAAGATGAGGAAAGAGAGGCCCGGAGAAGTGAAATAATAAGCCCCAAGTCACACAATAAGAGGACGTGCTAGACATGATTGCAAATATTCTAACTCCAGAGTCTAGGCTCATAGTCCTAGGCTAACCTTTCTTTTTAAATGTAGTAAGAGTTAAGTTAATCTGTTTCTGGCCTTTCCCTTGACAGTTGTATTCACATAATCACATACACTGAAAAACAAATATTCATGCATACAAACAATTATCCTTTCATGCAGGACAATTTTTTAACTTCTTACAATGTAGCATTTAAAGTAATATTTAATTTTTTTTGATATTCAGTAAATCCTAATTAAAAAAATTAAGACTGATAATTCAGTATGGCTTGGACATAGGAGGTGTTTTTTGTTTGTTTTTTTGTGGTACGTGGGCCTCTTCCTTCTGTGGCCTCTCCCGTTGCGGAGCACAGGCTCTGGACGCGCAGGCTCAGCGGCCATGGCTCACGGGCCCAGCCGCTCGGGATCTTCCCAGACCGGGACACGAACCCGTGTCCCCTGCATCAGCAGGCGGACTCTCAACCACCGTGCCACCAGGGAAGCCCATATAGGAGGTTTTGACTTAACGTATTACTTTGACTAGCTCTTCACTTTTTCTACTAAAATATTAAAAAGGAGGGTTGTATTTAGACAATGACCTAGAGAGTAACAGTATTGAAATATTTGTCAAAGGCATGAATGTGATCCTGAGATTATGTTTACCATTCTTCAGTAAAACATAAATGTTGGTAATACAATTTTATAAAGAAAAAAGTTTATTTTTCTGTACATAAGCAAATAAAGTACAAAGTTGAGTTCTAAGTTCATATAAATGTACATTAAAAAAAAGAAGAGGAAGAAATAACCACAAACACAGGGAAAGAAATAAACACAAACAAGGGGGAAATGTTTTTTAAATCACTCATTTATTTATTGATTTGATCAATAAATAATCATTGAAGGCTTCCCTGGTGGCACAGTGGTTGGGAGTCTGCCTGCCAATGCAGGGGACACGGGTTTGTGCCCTGGTCCGGGAGAATCCCACATGCTGCGGAGCAACTAAGCCCATGCACCACAGCTACTAAGCCTGTACTCTGGAGCCCGTGGGCCACAACTACTGAGCCCGCGTGCCACAACTGCTGAAGCCCGCATGCCTAGAGCCCGTGCTCCGCAACAGGAGAGGCCGCCGCAGTGGGAGGCCTGTGCACCTCAGCAAGGAGTGGCCCCTGCTCCCGCAACTGGAGAGAGACCACACGCAGCAACGAAGACCCAACACAGCCAAAAATAAATAAATAAATAAATGTTAAAAAAAAATCATTGAATGTTAAATACGTTCTATTGTATTTATCTATGGATAAAAATCTATTTATCTATGGAAAAAATACAAGCTTTTGGGCTTCCCTGGTGGCGCAGTGGTTGGGAGTCCGCCTGTCGATGCGGGGGACGTGGGTTCGTGCCCCGGTCCGGGAGGATCCCACATGCCACTGAGCGGCTGGGCCCGTGAGCCATGGTCACTGGGCCTGTGCATCCGGAGCCTGTGCTCCGCAGCGGGAGAGGCCACAACGTTGAGAGGCCCGCGTACAGCAAAAAAGCAAACAAACAAAAACAAAATACAAGCTCTTATGATATCCTCTGATGAGTGTTATAATGAATGTGTATAGAAACTGTCTGGATATGCAGAAGAAGCCATTTTGCTTTGGGCAGCTGGGAAGGGTTTCCCAAAGGAAGTCACCCTTGAATTGGGTCTCACCATGAATGGTTTTGGAAGGAATTCAAAGCAGAAGGAACTAACTGAAAAATATATTTAGTTTTTTTTTTTAACGTTTACTCTTTGTTGATACAAATCAGCTTATGAATCTCAAACTGTCTAAATATATCTAAATCAGAATTTTGGATAAGCTATAATTTTAATAACTATAATCAAATGTGAAGCCAAGACAATCATAATGTTAGAAACTTGCTCAAATTCCATTCAGAAGTGGCTTTAACACTTCAGGAATATCACGGTTTTTCTTCTCATTAGTTTTCTGTGTGACCTAAGGGAATATATTATCCATTCTCTTTCTTTGGGAAAGGAGCTGAGTCATTACCTTTTATTATCCTATTTTACAGATTAAGAGTCTGAGTTCCAAGAAGCCAAAAAGCTATCCAGGGAAAAATAATGAGTCTCAGAATAGGGTTCTTTCTACTACTTCTCTAATGCATATCTACAGATATTTTCTCCATCCATCTCCATGTTCTCTTCCCCCTGAAGGTTTACCTGTGTGGTCAAATGGCTTCCTTGTCCTCTGGCCTTTGGTTGAGTGTGATCAACAGAGAGATCAGAAAGAGAGAGTGTGAAATCAAAGTAATTCATTCTCTAATCTCTCTCAGAAGGGTCTGCCTCTCTAACAAAGGCTGGTAACTCCTCTCACACAATAGGCAGTCTTTTAGATGACTGCTGTGAATGTTGTTCTTTTCAAATTTGGTTGGACACTACTGACATTTAGATATTTTATATTTGTTCTGCAAACTCACTCAGGCAAGTTAAATATAGCCATCTATTCTTAAGTTAAATATTTCTCAGTTTTAAGTTGCTGATTTACCACATCACCGTTCTCTCCCAGGCTAAAGCAACTGCAATTGTTTCTCTGCAATCTGTAACACTTTGTCATGCCTGGCCATGGCAGGGGCCAAGTTGTCATTTCTCATAATGATCATTTATGATCTTGTCAGTGAGGCAATCAGCTGTGGTGTTTGGGAAGCTTCTTGTTTACTTGGCTTTTAAATTGTTTGGTTTAACATTTAGCATCTGGGTGTTGGAAATATGGTCTGGCTTATAAAACTGAATGTTTTTATTCCTTGGTTAGTTGCCGTGCTTCTACCAATAAAGCTCCGGTGAAGTTTCAAGATAGGAAAGGCATATTTTTAGTGACTAAATTCCCTGACATATAACTTCAAGTCAATTGAAGTTGAAGTTGTGGATTACCAATTTAATTGTCCATCTATGAGGACACATGTGAGGTTACGTGACTTTGTCAAGAAATGCATTATCTGAATGAACATGACTATTTTGAAACATGAACCTATTTATAGGTTCAAGGTTAAAGTGCCTGAAAATTATGCCATAATGCTATATTATTACCACATAACATGGTAGAGTGTAATTTACGAGGACAAAGCTTTTGCATTGTAAATAAAGATGCTGATTAGGCTTGCAAGGTACAGTATTTATGAAATTATGATAAAAATGTTTAATAGGGAGATGAGAAAGTGTAATTTAGTGTATTTCACTTCTCTTTTCCTCATTGAACTCTGACCAGTGAAATGTCTAAAGTCAGCTCAATTCTTAGTGGAACCTATTGTACCCTATGAAAGTAACATGCATAATTATAGACTGAGTTTAATGTTGCTTTTTTCCCTTTTCTGTGTGTCAGCAGAAGTAAAGAAGTAAACTACTAAGTTCAATCCGTATTAAAATTTATAAAAGTTGCTATATACCAAATGACTTTTGGTAACAACATAGAAAAACTTTCATTGTCATAAGAATAACTATTCCTTATCCATAAAAAAACAACTATTTTTATTTATGTTTAACTAACATAATTTATTTTTCATTCTTAGTGATTTAGCAATGTTTACTGAATGTCTATTTTGTTCACATAAAATATACTGAATAGAAAAGGGGATCAAAGAGATTACTACTACTCCTAACTTGAAGGAGCATAGATTTAATAATAAGGACAGCACGTACACATCTGCTAATATCAAAGAGTTTCTCCTGTCTCTTTAACCAAGGCAAATTTTATATATAAAATTTAATTCAAATCTTAGTTGCTTTGGGTCTGAAATAGCCTCAAAGCATTGAGTAAATCTGTGACCTTGGGCTGATTACGTAAGCTTGTTAAGCTTCAATCCTCATCAATAAAAGGTGGATTGGAATAGTATCTACCATATAGGGTAGAGTGAGATTAAATTTGGTATGATACATACACATCCTGTATGTTGTAAGCATTCATGAAGTGTTAGCTCTTATTATTTACTAAAACAATGGTAAAATGACAATTGAGTGAATGAATGAGTGACGAAAACCCTTGTGGGTTCTGGTAGAAAGGGAAATAGAGAGTCCTTAGTTTGTAAATACTCCCCTAATATTTGTATTCTTTACCTTTCTTGCTCAAAATATCATAAGTATTATCCTTTGTCTGGAAAAATGCAGTTGATCTTAACTGGTGTCCCTGAAACTCTTTTTGTTCTTATCTGATCTAATCTCTACACCAGAGGCAAAATAATCTTTACTAACGAATAATGACCTTAAAGTGCTTAAAATTTTTTTTTTAATTTACCATTACTTTCAGAACAGAACTCAGACTCACAACCTTGGCCTATAGGAAGAAAGGTCCTACATATTTGCCCTTCTGGCCTTTCTCACCAAGCTCATCATGGGATCCTCTCCCCAGATGTCTGAGTGTTAATAATGCTCACTTAACCTTTGCTCTTTTTCCCAGCATTTCATGTTCCCCCTTCCTCTTGCCTTTTGCACCATGTATTCCCTCTGCCAAAAGCTTCTCCTTCTCTTTCCCATCCTATCGCCTATTCATCCTTCCTTTTCTCAGGAAAATCTTCCCAGAAAGCACAGTATAGAAGTTATTTTCTTAACAAGCAATCTTTATTATGTTGATTCAAAAGAATAGTTACTGAAATTTAAAGCAGATATAAATCTTAAAGCCTGGCTCTTCAAAAAGGAAAAAGTAAAACTGTCTTAATCAGCCATGGCTGCTCTAACAAAATACCATACACTGGGTGGTTTAAACAATAGACATTTATTTCTCAGGGTTCCAGGCTGAGAAATCTGAGATCAGCATGCCAGCACATTTGGGCTCAAGTGACAGACCTCTTTCTGGCTTGCAGCAGCTCCTTTCTTGCTGTGTATCCTCTCACGAAGGAGAACAAGAGAGATCTTTTCCTCTTCATATAAGGACACTAATCCCATCACAGGGACCTCACCCTCATGACCTCATCTATACTTAATTACCTCCCAAATGTTCCACCTACAAGTATCACATGGTGGGTTAAGATTTCAACATATGAATTTTGGGGAGACACAAACATTCAGTCCATAACATTGTTACAGGTGATCTTTTATACTCATGAAATATTGACTAGGGAATAACATGTTATTTCCAAAGAAATACAAATGAGGAATATTAAACTCGTACACTTACTAAATATCAGCCATCTTTTCAGATTTCCAATAGGGCAAAAAAGTGCATTTTAGCATTAGTTTTCCCCATGCTCGTGTGTGTGTGTGTGTGTGTGTGTGTGTGTGTGTGTGTGTTTGGAAGGGTGGAGGTTAGGTGAAAACCACTATTATACAGCAACATGACCTGCACTTAGATTAGTAAAATTGTTCTAAGAACAGGAGAACATATGGAAAAATTATCTTGTCCCTCTGTAATATAAGATGTTCTAATGTATTACAGATCAAGAAAGACATCTTTTTCCCCTCTTTAAAGAGGTTGAAGATTTTAAAATTGATTTTACTTATATCTCAAGAAACTTTGGAGTGCTCATGTGCCTGTCAATTTGTAAAGAAAAAAATAAATATATATTCTTTAATCCAAAATGATAAGTAATTAGATCTGTGTGGTAAGATTATTATTTATTTTCTTTTGTACTTTTCTCTATTTTATAATTCTTGTTTTTTAAAGTGAGCTCCCAAACAGCAGCATCAACAGCACCTGGAAGTTTGTTAGAAATGAAGAATCTGAGGTTCCACCCCTAACCTAGTAAATCAGAATATGAATTTTAACAAATCTCAAAGTGAATTGCATGTACATTAAAACTTGAGAAATATTGCTCTATAGAACAGAAAATACTTATATATTCAGAATAAAAATGAAGTAATTGTTTTTATAAGAGGGTAATTACCAGTTAATTCAGAATGACTGAGGAAAAATTTGGGAAATCAGGAAGATGACATTGCTAATTACCTCATAATAATTTAGAATTTGATATAGGATGGGGTAAAGAGAGGGGACTATTTTTTTTTTAAACTACCACATTCCAAAGATTATCTGTTTTCTCCAAACCACATCAATTTTAGTAGTCAGTAAATGATTTAATCCTAGAATGTATTAATTCCTAAGAAGGCAACTTGTGGCACCAGGAAGGGTATTTCCCAAATATTTGTTTCTTTGTGACCATTCCCATGCAGTCATCATTCCTGTGAAAATTCCTTTTTTATTTATTTTTTCTGATTACAGGGAAAAGTAATGTAGCTAGGTCTCTGCTTGGCATATTTAATATTCCAAGGCAAATAATCAAATTGATTTATTTCTATAAAAATATTACTATTGAGGTTTCTAAATTTGAGTTTTATACAAAAATAATTATTTTATAACAGATCTGGAGGCAAAAATCACAAAAATTAATATCAAACTTATCTCTGACAGCTAAATTAAATAAATACAAACATATATGTATATATACATATGGATATATATAAATATAAGATGTTCAAAATATTTCTATATATATCCTTATAACAGCCCTGTGAAGTTGTTAAAGCAGGTTTTAATCAGCCCCATCTTAAAGATGAGCAAACTAAAATAAAAAAAAAGTGAAACATCTTCCCCAAATCTACTCTGCTCAAGAATGACCATACTGCCATTTGAATGTAGGCCCTCTGAGCCCTTCCCATTATACCACAATGGTTTCTAAAATGGAGGTGACTGAGTAAATTCTATAGTTCTGAATTGGATGTTGATTATCAAGCCCTCCTGATTAGGATGTTGATAAGGCAAAAAGCCCATTTCTTTATTCTAGGTATGCCACGACATCTCTATTCATGTAATTTGTCCACAGTAGGGAGGCAAAGCTTTCTTCTAAATGAAACCAAACAAAATAAAATAAACTACATCAATGCCTTTAAAGCTGTTCCTTGAAGTTCTTGCTGCCTTAGAGGCAAATTCTTGTAGATTTCTTAGCTTCTCTAAGGCTTAAGGTCCTTTTTTTCCTCTCTTCTTTTGTATGTTTACTGTTCAATTCCTAAAATTATTTCTCATCTCTTTGCTACAAGAGAAAACTCATGTTAGTTTCTCTCTTCTAGAAATCTGAGCATTTCATTCAACTAACAAGGGTGTGCTCACATTTAAACCATCCCTCTGTTCATTCACTAATTTGCTAAAGAGTTCAGAGGAACTATTTGGATAGGTCACCTATGGATTAGATTTAGAAGCAAAAGCAAAGTAAAATGACTAGACAGTAAAAACATCTATTTTCTGATGTATCCTGTCCTTCCAAATGTAGTTGCAGTCCCATATATTTACCTAATATTACTTCTGAAAATATTTTAAAGAAATTTTTGGCCTTTATTTAAAAAAAATTATTTAGATCTGAGTGACATGCACTAAAATGTAAATATTTAAAGTTTAAAAGTCTTCATACACACACACACACACACAAACACCCATATTATCTGTGAGTCCACCATCACATCAAGATAATGAGCATATCAATGACCCCAACACATTTCTTCATTTCCTTTTTTAATCCTTCTTTTTCCACCCTACCGCTTCCCACTCTGTCCACAGGAAGCACTGTTTCTTTTTTGTCACTGCAGGTTAGTTTGCATTTTGTAGAAGTTTATATGAATGGTATGATATACCTGTACTCCCTTTTGTCTGGCTTCTTTCGCTCAGCATAATTATTTTGAAATTTATCCACAGTGTTACATACATCAATAATTCATCCTTTTTTTTTTTTTCTCAGTAGTATTACATTGAATGTGTTAAGGAAAAAATATCCATGACTCCTGTTAAAATGATAAAGGGGACTTTATTCAGGACTATCAGGATAGGTATATAGAGACAACTGCAGTGGGGTTTTGCAGTAGAGGAGAGGAATTGAGGTCAACTCTAAATACAAGGAAAAGTAGAAATTTATAGCCAGGGAGTGAATGGGCTGTGAGTGGATGGACAATTACTAAGAGGAAATATCAGAGGTAAGGGACAGCCCCAGCTTTAAGATGAGCAAACTAAAATTCAAAAAAAAAGTGAAACATCTTCCCCAAATGCACTAAACTGACCTAACAAGATTCTTGGTGAAGGCAGGCCTAGGTGATCGATCAGACTTTGATCCCCAATCTGAATGCTTTTTATTTTTGTTTTCTTGCCTAATTATACTGGCTAGAAATTCTAGGACAATGTTGGGTAGAAGTAGTAAGAATGATTTTTCCTGTCTTATTCCTAGTTTTATTTCTATTCATATTTTTAGTCTGAGTTTCTATCAGGAATGCATATTAGATCCAACCAATAAATTCTCTGTACTGAGACCTTCATATGAGTTTTCTTATTTTGCGTGTTATACTGATAGGATTTTAAAATGTTAAATAACTCTGTATTCCTTGGATAAAACTCACTTCATCATTATGTGTTTTTCATTTTATTGATATCAAAGAGCCATCTTTTAGTTTCATTGATTTTCCTCTGATTTTTTCCTGTTTTCTATTTCCTTGCTTTCTCTTCTGATTTTTATTTTGTTTTCCTTTATTTTGGATTTAACTTACATTTTCTCTTCTACTTTCTTAAGGTGGAAGCTGAGGTCACAGATTTGCGACTTTTCTTCTCTTTTTCCATAGTAGTTTAGTGGTAAAATTTTACATATTACCATTAAAATTCTTGAGCATTCTTTTGGGAAACAGTTAAGCTACCTGGAAAGAGTTTGATCCTTTCAGGATTTGCTGTTAAGGTTTGAGAGACTGGAGTAGAACAGAGTTTAGGGTTAATTATTCCCCGCTGCTGAGCCAAGACCCTTCCAAGTACTCTACTCAGAGTCCCATGAATTACAAAGATTTTAAGTCTGGTTGGCATTAACAAGTGTGATTCTTGGACCCACGTAAATTTTGGAAACTCTTCTCTCTAATCCTTTTGCAAGACTCTTTCACCAGCTTGCAGTAACTGTCTCACATACTGTGCTTAATACTCCAGGAGGACCCTGTGCAGATATCCAGAGGTCTCTCTCTGTTGCCTTCTTCTCTCCAACATTCTGCCTTGTAAGAGCTAACCATATTACCCTCCCGTAACTCTCAGCTATATCCACTCAGAGAGTTCCCTGGACTCTGTTGGGTTTCTTTGCACTGTGTTGCTACCTGGAATCTGTCTCAGGCTATAAACAGTGGAGGTTATGGGACTCACTTGGTTTATTTCCTGTTACTCAGGAATCACTGTCCTTCCTTACCTGATATCCAATGTGTTGAAAAGCCTCCTTTTATATATATATATTTTTTTTTTTTCGTTGTTTTATTGAGAAGGATAATCTACACCCTTTTACTTCATCTTGGTCTGAGTGAAACTTTTTGGTCTTTGCTTTTAAACTTTTATTGCCAATACATGTATATCTGGTTAACTTATTCATGTTGTAAGCTTCCTAAAGGAATAACCTGGATCAGTTGAACTTTATATTCTGTATATAGTTCTGAGAGCTTAGTGAGTGTTTACTGTATATCTAAAGATTTCTTAATAATGATAAATAAATGTTTAATACTAATAGTCTCATATTGTTGTCATGATGATTTTGGTTTATAATGCTAAATAGACACAGCTGCTTAAACAAACTGAATGATTATTAAATAGAAATATACTGCAAAATATTAAGTAAACATTGCAAAAACTAAGGATGGTTAAGACATTTAAAATAAACTATAAACACATTATGATAATACATTTAGTGAAATGTATTTTTATCTGATTATTTCAATAATCAGAAATAATCTTAATCTCTTTTCTTTTGAGCAAAAACAGATGAGGATATCTTCATTTAAAAAAATATGATATTTTACTTTATTCCAGGTGATTGTCAAATCTGGGCCAGGGGCTTTTCTCAGTTTGGCTGTTTATGACAATTATATCTTCTGGTCAGACTGGGGAAGAAGAGCTATCCTGCGTTCCAACAAGTACACGGGAGGAGATACAAAAATTCTTCGTTCTGATATTCCACATCAACCAATGGGTATCATAGCTGTTGCCAACGACACCAATAGCTGTAAGTTACAATATTTATTTGTAAGTTACAAATATATTTCTCAATTATATAATCTCTCAAAAAACGTATTTATGTTTTTAGTAATACTTAGTTGGATTTTGTTTTCTTACTGTTTCTGGGGCTAGTGTTCAGGCTTTGACTATCTAATATATTGAAATTATCTGAAAGTTTTATGGAAAATTTTGTAGTTCTTAATTTATCACCAGAGGAACAATTCATTTTTAATTATTTGCTTCTGGATTTCTATTTCATACTTGCTCACTCCTCATATTTTTGAACATTCAGATCGTTTCCAAGAAAATAATACTTGTTGATAAACAAGCTTTGCATCTGGCCTTAAAATTTTTTTAATCACTGGAATACCTACAATATTGCAGTCTGCAGTACACATGTGGTTTCTAGAGGTACTAGTGCATTGAACGACAAATATGTTAGAAAATGTAGAGATTTATTACATATTTTTAATGTTCTTATCTTTTGGAATGTTTAGATTTGTTTAAAAATCCCAAATCTTCCTTGTTCATGAGATATTTTTGAGAGATTGAGGCTGTCTAGCAGTTTACTGTTAATCTATATTAACATAGACTAGGAATTCAATATAAAATGTCACCAGTAAAACCTGTTCATTGCAGGTGAACTTTCTCCATGTGCGTTACTGAATGGAGGTTGCCATGACCTGTGCCTTTTAACTCCTAATGGAAGAGTGAACTGTTCCTGCAGGGGGGATAGAATATTGCTGAATGACAACAGATGTGTGAGTAAGTAAAGAGAATTGAAATGTGATATAACTGCTCAAAATGGCACACATGGACCTTGAAATTGTTTGAGTATATTTATGAAGTTGTACTATTAGAGGCCTGGTTGTCTTATCTCTCCCTTCTAAAAAGAACTCAGTTTACTATTCTACCTATAGCACCATGTGATAGGTAATGATAACCCAAACAGTGACAAATGTTGTGTCCCCCTGATTCTGGGCTGGAAGATGTTGGATTAGCTAGCGAAATACCTACAAGCAATGATCATCTGAAAACTTGTGTTTATGACTTTGAGGATTCAGTCAATAGTGAAATTAATTAAAGCTGAAATAAAGCAGTGTATAGGCAGTAGCTTAGTAGCTTTGTAGTAAACCCATTCACAATCCATCAGACTATGTAAATGAGAAAAAATGGCTCCCACAGTTTATTTGTAATCATTTCCAAACTGTTAATTAAAAATGTAACGTTGCAGCCTTGCATGGTTTATATCTCCCAAAGGCATTGCAATCTTTAATTAGTACCATTACAATAAATACTTACTAACAGCTAAGTTACCAAAACTGTTTCCACTATAAATAAGGGTTCAAGTGTTCCAATACTGCCATGAAAAATTAGCCAGCAACATAAAAAGGGTTAATTTCTCTTTAATATTAAGACTATTCATGAGTAAGAAAGATGGGAGAGAAGCATCTTGGAAAATTGGAAATTGGTGAACTCACTCTTAGGATGTGTCAATTTTTGACGTATTTTTTCTCCTCATCTGTATCCTCATCTCATATATTTCCTCTTAGAAAATCAATAGAGCTGCATATATCTACATTATAAAAATTAGTATCATAAGCTGTAAGTATTTTTCATTTTTAGTCTTCTTTTGGTCTTTATATACCAAGATGTTCTCTTTTGCCTGTTCTTTATTTTAATATGAGCACTTTGTCATCGTTTTCTTTACTTTGAAAACTACTGCACCTAATGCAAGAACATATACGTATTTTCTCACTTTGCAAATTGGTACCAGAACCCAAAAGGGCATCTCTTAGCAAAAGAAGTAAAAGACTTTTATTTAAGAATGTGCCAAAGAAAACAAGGGAATGATGTAATTGTTCAGAAGATAGCAAATTTCAATAATTCGGGCCACAAATTCCCACATTTCTTCATCACCTAACACTTCCCTGAATTGCTCACGCAATTGCTTAAACTCTCTCTTTCAGTTTGCCTTTGTGGTTTCAGCTGTAATGGCCTGGATCTGATGCTATCTGTAAGCCTGGAGTTTTAGCCATGCATTAGAATCACTCATGTTTCTTTCACAGGTCACTACAGGCCAGTAGTAAACCAATGCCTTTAGTCAGAACAGCAAGGCTTATTTGTATACAACGGATGCCTGTCATTGCTGAAATATAGATTAGATACATCTATCCCTACTAAGCCACCTGCTTCTCACTGTTGATGAGAGGGAATGAATCAGACAGAAAACTATAGTTTTAAACAAGCATAGTTGTATTCACATAGAACTGTAGAGTGATATTGCATTCCTCAGAGCTGACATACCTTTACAGAAGTATCTTGTATCCGCTGTGCATTCACATTGAAATCCTGTGGTCCAGCAGAGAGATTGAAAAGTAACTCTTGGCTTCTTTTTGTCAAGTCCATCTTTAGGAAATGAGGATGTTTCTGGCATATCTGTGTCGACCTCTGAATTAGTTCACCCAGAGCAGTTTATGAATGTTAATGGCAGCATTACAGGGGTGAAGGACCATTTACTAACACCTACCCGAGGGCAAAGGAGGGAAAAGCCATTTGTTGTCATAACTCTTGACATAAAGATTAGGCAATTTCATTTTACACAACGTTGCTAGCCTTATTAAAACCCATAACAGAAATAAGAATGGCAAATATAATTAGATGAAGCAATTACCTTGTAAGAGAATTGAGGATAGCTGAACCACATTTTTTGTTTCTAGAAAGAGGAAGAAAGTACTCAATACTATTTCTTCAAATGAACATACCTAAGCAAGAATTGTGCTCATACAATGTTTGTTTTTTCATGATAAACCATATTTATCATGAATAATTTTCATTTTTTCCTTAAAGGCACAACGATTATAAAAGCAAAATATGATATTTGCCATCATAACAATTAGCTTTCACTGGAAATGAGAAATTAAACAGGATATGTTTAAAATAGACAAAATAAGTTAGGAATTCTAATGGACTCTCAGTAAACGGATGAATTTTGTTCAGTTCATGATCTAAGGTGATTGTGTGCAGTAATGTCAGCACTCTTCTTAAAGACAATAATTCTTTAAAGTTAATGATATTTTTAGATTCTTAATTCCTTGTTGCTTCCTCTAAAATGGCATTCTACCTTAGCTACTGACCAGTGAAGTTTAGACTGCACCAAGAAAAATAAAATTACCTTTAGAGAGGGGTGCTATCATTTAAAGAGTTAAATTATAAGTCTTTAATAGGTGGATAAGATAGATATTCTAGTAAAATGAGTTAAATTCTAGGATAATAAAGAAATGAAACACTGGAAACTTTAAACAGTATTTGTGGCTGTTTAATTAATTATTCCTGAAATAAATCCTAAAAACTGATTGTAAAATTAAGTCGTGTTACCTGCATTAGTAGAAATAAATGAATTCTAATTACCTCCAACATAATTAACATGACTGACTTTCACTGTACAGTTTTTCAACAAGCAATGGAATGAGTACATGCAAGCAAATAGCATGTAATACAACCAAAACATTGCATCCCAAAAGTTTGCTAGTAAATCTATTATTTAAGAATAAAAATAAGTCTGTTTTCCCCAAGAGAGGTCTTTCTAAGACAAGGGTAACATACTGGCACTCCAGGGATGAAACCTAACTGTAGAAAAGCTCACAAGTTGGGCAAACCACATAAAAACTCAGGCTTTTAATTTCTTATAAAAATCCTGACATTTAGAAGTGGGACAATATGGCAGTAGTCCACTGGAGCCCATAAGCATCTGGTGCACATGCTTTCCAGTTTATCATTGTCCTCCCCAGCACATCCTACAGATTCCCATGCATTTCAAGGAGAAGGTACTGATCACGTGTGGCAGGAAGAGAGGGTCTGCTCCCTGGTACTTCTCACCATGGATAGAGCAAGAGGCTGATGAAAGTAATTTCAGCAATTCCAGTACTTCTGATTGATAGAAACTGCTACAGAGATTTCTTCAGCAGGTAGTTGGGGAGGAAGACCAGTTGGAGGTGAGATTTGTAATGAATAAATTCAAGCATTCAAAGATAAGAACTCTATATACTGGAAAATTTCAATGTATTGAAGAATACATGAGATTTCAATAAGAAAATACAAAAATACTCTCAGTATGTACAGACCTTATTTAACTGGCTCTTTTTAAAAATTTATTTTTAACATACACTGTTAAGCAAGATTCATAAATATAGTCCCCCAGATTTAAACCCCTCCTTCTTTCCATGCATGTACAGTCACCAAATAATTAACAAAATACACAAATAAGCATAAAAGAAAAATAAAGTCAGGCAATTCCCAAAAATTTGCAAAGGGAGGTTGAAGACAGCACAATAAAAAGTGTTCCTCTTAATTTTTTTGTAAAGAAATGCCATAAACCACTGTCCTTTATTAATTTTATATTTAGATAAATTTTAGTTTATTTTTATAATTAAGATTAAGGGAAACAGTTGTCATGACATCAAAAATGTTTGTTATTGTATAAAACGTTGGCTTTTTTCCTTTCAGCTAAAAATTCTTCCTGCAATATTTATTCAGAGTTTGAGTGTGGAAATGGAGAATGTATTGATTACCAGCTCACCTGTGATGGCATTCCTCATTGTAAGGATAAATCTGATGAAAAACTGCTCTACTGTGGTGAGTTTCCAATGTATGACTTACTCATTTCAGAATGTAATTCTTTTTATAGCTTTTGGTGTGATTGTCTCCATTTGGTTTATGTGTATGATTTCCTTAATGCCTCTCATTAACATGTAGATCTAAGGCAAATTATTTGGCTTTGTTCTTATTCAAATGGGGCACCATATTTCCTACCCAAAACACATGATATTCATTGAAGAATTTCCTCATGGTTTTCCATGCATGAAGTATAAATTTAAATACAGCAGGAGCCCTGTCTTTTGAGCTGCTTCATTATTCATCATTAGCAAAACGTTTTAGGCTTACATTCCTAAAAATATGTCAGAAATATCAGTTATTGGGTAGATATTGCAGGTTTACTCTGCAGCAAAAGTCCACCGTAAGTCAATAGCATGTTGTTGTGTTGATATCAAAGTCTTATTCATTCTATTTTTGCCTCCAGGATTGTCCCAGAGCTAGTGTCCTTAGGTACAAAGGCTGATTGCTTTAGCCATGGTCCCCATTAAGTGTGGAATTCCACCACCTGTGCCTCTGTAGGTGACACCAAGTGGTAGTCAACCTTTCCTTCTCCCTTGGAAGTAGAGACTGGCTTTTGGACCCTAGTAAGCAACTGTTATTTGCCTTCACTGCAACAATATTTTTCCTGAAAGTTTGTGTCTATGCAATCATTAATAGTTATTATAGAATTGATCCAGATTATTTCTAAAGTAGTCTGATTTATTTTTGTGCTGTAATACAATAGTACTGGTATTATATGCTCTGCAAAATTTAGGAATCTATATCTGGAATTGCTATATCTGGCTTCTATTTTTCTCCTTTGTTTTCTTATATTAGAGAAAGTTAAAACAAGAGGAGGATGGATTTTGGGAAATTTATGTCACTCTTTTACATTGCAGAATAAACACCCTTGGTTAAAATGACAGTCAAATGTAATTTGTCCATAATTTATATGTAACTGAAATCTTAGGGAATTTACCTCAAATGACATGTTTGCTTGAATCAACAGCTATATCCTGTACACCATGAAAATATTAAAGCATATAAAAATGTAATAATAATCAACTTACAAATTCACATTATTATGAATTGGCTTGAGAATATATTTCACATTATTTTTATCTTCTTAGAAGGCAGGTAGTATTTGTGTGAGAAGGGGTTAGCAAACTTTTTCTGTAAAAGGTCAGCTTGTATTATAGGTTTTGTGGGCCATATATACTCCTGTCATATATTCTATTTTTTTAACAATCCTTTAAAAATGTAAAAATCATTCTTAGCTTCAGAGCCATATAAAAACAGGCTGATAGGCTGCATTTGGCCTGCGGGCTGTAGTTTGACAATCTCAGGTATAGATTCCAGAGTTTAGAATCACACTTGAGGTTAAATCTTTGTTCCCAAACGTACTAGTGTGTGACTAGCATGAACAAGGGTACTGACTTCTCTATGTTTTAGTTTCTCACTACCAAGCAAATCTAGATGGGGTGATGGTTGGGAGCATTAAATAAACAAATGTACATTTACATATGCTCAATATAGAGCCTGGCACAAAATTACTTTTCAGTAAATGGCAGCTGTTATTATTGTGAGTGGTACCTTCTGCCCCAAATCAGAAAATGTCAGGAGACTCTCATTAAGGTAAATAGAATTCAGAGGCAATTATTATTCTGCTTAGAAAATTTGAATAGACATTTTAAGATTATTTCTAAGAGAAATTTATGGATAAGTAGGTGACTCTTGGATTCACTGATTCAGGGATACATGTTTCGACACTTTTTTCCTTGTTTTAAAATCTTTGTGGGGTACAAAGGAGAGAGGGGATAGGTGTTGGTGTGTCTTTATTACGTTGGAGGTAGAGATTCATTTCTTCAGATTTGAGTATGTGATACATGTTTATTTCTGCGCTAGCTTACAGAAATGCCAGAAACAATAATGTGAGTATAGTTTGACCAGGGCTCCGAGTATGAATCACTGAGGTTAAAACAGTCAGAAAGGCTTTTTACTGCATGAACTACTTGATAATGCACAGATATTCTAACCCAGAACTTGGATGCCACACGGCACTTCTTTTATAGACCCACAATCCGGTTACTATGAATGAGGTATCATCTGTGATCTTCTTTTTGTAAAAATACTTCTATAAGCCCTCCAAGTATGTGTTTTACTTTTCTGTGTAAGAAAACAGAAGCTGTCGAAGAGGTTTCAAGCCCTGCTACAATCGTCGTTGTGTTCCTCACAGCAAGTTATGTGATGGTGGAAACGACTGTGGAGACAACTCTGATGAATTAGACTGTAAAGGTACACACATATTGTATCAGCCTCGGAATATTATCATGCTAAGTGTTTCCTAAACTCTTCCAAAGTGTGTTCCTGAGAGCACTATGGTTTTCCCCTTTTGATACATAACAACAATTAGCATCTATGGACCATACTTTGGTAAATGCTATTGGAGGGGAGTTACTAGAGTCAACTGAAAATTATGACTATATTTTCTGTTTCTATTTCTTTCTTTGCTCACTTCAAAATTCTTTCTCACCTTTTCAGTTCAACCACCCTATTTATGGGACATTTCTACCAGAATATATTAATACTGAATCTACTGCTCCAAAATGTCCCCCTTCATTCCTTAATTCTCTCTCCTACCCATGCTCTCATCATTTTCCTACTTATTGGACACGAAACCTTGGTACTATCCTTGGTTCCTCCTTCCACCATGTTTTATGACCCACATGTCCAATCATCAACAAATCTTCCAATTCTTTGAGATAGATTCCCCTTCAATCTACTTTGAGCCTGGATTAACAAAGTAGCCCTTTCATTGGTCTCCCTGTTTCTACTCTTTCCAGTAAATCTGAATTTTTAGTCATGCTAAAAGTAACTAACAGTCATCATAGTAACGATTGTGACACATCAGCAACCAGACTACCTGGGATAGAACCCCAGCCCCACCACTAACTGCATGACTTTAGATAAAGTACTTAACCAACCCGTGGCTCAGTTTCCCAAGCTGTAAGAAAAAGAGACAATAGTTAAATAAGTATATCAGTATTAGAATAGAACTTGGCATATAGTAAATGCTATGTAAACATTTACTTTTTTATCACTTCCCAGATAAAGCATCCCAATGTTTGCAGAATAAGTGACAAGTTTTTAGTCTGACATTTAAGGTCTCCTAAAACCTGGATCCAACAGATCTTTCCAAACAATTTACCTTTAAAAATCTTTCCATCCATTGAAATACTCTATTGGGTAAAATTCATTAAAGACTGAGACAAAAAATTTGTGAGTTCTATGTGTGCCCTCAAGTAGTTCAAACTCTAAGTGAAAGATAGTCATTTAAACAGGTGAAGATGAATATAAGGTGCTATGATTGCACTATTAAGAACACAGTTTTGTTTTGTTTTTGGGGGGCTTGAAAGTATCCTGAAAGGTTTCATAGACTAGATTAAATTTAAGCTGAGTCTTAAAGTATAAATAAGGTAGAATGATCAAAATAGAAGAGAATTCCAAGTAGAAGGACCAATAATGAAAACTGCAAGTAATTTGATATGGTTAGAGCCAGACTGCATAATGGGGAGTGGTGAAAAAAATGAGGCAAGTTAGAAGAAAGAACCAGGAAATGAAGATTTTTTTTTTGGTGCCATGTTAAAGAACATGACCTTTATCTTGCAGTCACCAGAAAGTTTAAAAAAAGCGGGGAAAAAACCTGTGATTTTAGAATGAAAACTCTAATACTGAGATCAGAAGGACAAAACAGTAGCCTGTTACAGCAGCCAAAGCTAAAAATAGAGAGACAGATATAACAGCCTTTTAAAAGGTAGCATAACAAGTCTTTTGCAGTAATAAACATGGAGGAAACATGGGAATAGAAGAGATACGTGTGTGTGTGTGTGTGTGTGTGTGTGTGTGTGTATAAAGTATATTTATGTATAATGTATAAGTGCAGATATTTATATATATATAAAAGAGATACGTGTGTGTGTGTGTGTGTGTGTATAAAGTATATTTATGTATAATGTATAAGTGCAGATATTTATATATATATAAAAGAGATACGTGTGTGTGTGTGTGTGTGTGTATAAAGTATATTTATGTATAATGTATAAGTGCAGATATTTATATATATATAAAAGAGATACGTGTGTGTGTGTGTGTGTGTGTATAAAGTATATTTATGTATAATGTATAAGTGCAGATATTTATATATATATAAAAGAGATACGTGTGTGTGTGTGTGTGTGTGTATAAAGTATATTTATGTATAATGTATAAGTGCAGATATTTATATATATATAAAAGAGATACGTGTGTGTGTGTGTGTGTGTGGTATGCTTTTAAAATATTATTTGTTTTCATTAATTTTTAAATTTATTTTTGTGTGCCTTTTGTTTGTGTTAGATGGGGATAAGATAATAAGAATAGTCCACATTCTGAGGTTGGAGCACCTGTAGACATTCAGATGGAATTGTTTGAAAGGTATATAGGTAAATATAGATCTGGAGCTCAGGTAGTAGGTTTAGACCAGAAGTATTGATTTTGGACTTCTTAAAGAGAGAGAGTTCAAAGGATGTATGGTGTAATAGTTGTTTTAAGGGAGTTCATCAGAATGACCTGTTAAAAATGAAAGATACTAATATAAAAAGGAAAAGTCCCACAGGACTAATAAAAAGAGCTTCATAAGAAATTATTTTTTCAAGAAAGGAGGATAAGTTTGCATTACAGAGAAGGCAAGAGGGCATGCATAGACTGGAGTGTCCACTGTAATTGGCAAATAGAAGATAATCTCTTGCTTGCCTTCAAGAGAGTCAGTTCAGTGCAATGGCAAGGAAAAGCCAGATCACATTGGATTGAAACAGAATATGAATGGTGCAAGAGTAAAGACAGTGAATACAGATTATTTTTTAAAAAGGTTAATGGTAAAGAAAAGATGTGTGAAGTACAGTTGTAACGAGAAGGCTATAAAAAGTTGAGGAAGTGAGTAGAATGTGTACAAATTATTTTGTAGCTGATAAAGGACTGAGAAGTTACTCTGCTGTCTTAGACTATATATGACCTTGACCAAACACTTGAGTAGCTTACTATCTAAGTTGACACTGTAGTTTAGGAAGAGCCAAGTACATTTGAAAATTAAGTCAACTATTGTTTCATATTATTTATAAAATATTAAAAATGATAAAATGTAGTAAGATACGGGAGTAAGTAGAGGGAAATGGATAAGCATTTGGAAGAAAGGAGGAAAGGAAACTAGAAGGAGACCAGAAAATGGGTATGTTCTATTAGTTATTTGTAAGCAGGAAAGAAGAATATAATGAAAACTTTAAGCTAGGATAAAAATAAAATTATCAAGCTAGAATGTGAAGGAACTGAATAATAAATACAGAAAGTAGATTTTAAAACAAAATTCATAAAAAGAGCTACAGAACTGTAATCAGTTACTGTGGATTTTCTTGGAAAATATTTTTTTTGAAAAGCAGTAAGTAAATTAGTGTGTTTGGGTTTATGAAATATAGTACCTAGTACATGGTATGTGTTTATTAAACTCTTATGTGGCTGGTTGAAGCCGTAAGTCTTCCAAAAGTGTAGATAGGTTTCATCCCGCCTACTGATATCAATATCAGCTGCTGAATAACAATAAAATAACTCAAAATGTTATTTCCCCTTTTTTAAATCTAAGCTCTCGATTTCTGTGTTATAACCATCTCAGCCATATACTTGGGGACAGAACTACTCTGAGAATCAAGTTTCTGTCAAAACTTTTCTTTTGTGATAATAATAGTAAAGAGATCATGACAATTGGATATCTTAAGAAACAACAACAAAATCTTATGCCTTGAATTTCTTCCTATCTAATGCAGTACATTTGAAACTGCAAATGCTCAAGCACACGCTATATTATATACTAAAAATTAATAAATTTGAGTAAACGGACTAGCTTCCTTAGGATAAATAAATGGGTAGCTTTTTAGATGAAAGGTTACTTATTACACTTGCATCTTTTAGATTTGATTTTTCTCTCATATTAAGATTGTTCACATGGTATCCTTGTAGGGCACATTTCATGCTATAGAGGAAAGACTTATTTGGGTCCTTTTTCCATAAGCCAGTTTCTTATAAAGCATTAATTCAGATTTGTGTCCATCAAACACATGGACACTTACAGCACTTAAAAGATAATGAAGGAAAAAGAACATGAACAGGCTCAGGAAGAATGAAAAATGAATGATTTCTCCAAGCCTTTTCTTCCAGTCACTCCTTCTTTGTTTCTGTAGTCAGTGCAACATAGGGATGCAGTGCTTTGTTGTGTGTATATATGCACACACACGCAAACCACGTGTTATTGTTGAATGTAAATAAAGTAAAATATAACACAATTTAAACTGTACAATAAAAATGTCAATAAATAAAGAGAGATTTTGATAGGCTGTGGAGAGAGGCTATGGTGGAATCATCCATAAATTATTTGAGGTACTATTACAGTTTTGTTTGTTTAATTTAGATGTTAATAATAATTAACATTACTCTTTTTTAGTGCCACAAGTCAAAGAATCTATTTACAGAGTGGAAATGGATATCACAAGGAATTATTTTTGGTTTCCTATCCTTTGGAAGCAAAGCAAAACCCCAAATCCTCATCAACCTTTTATTACTGCACCTTTGTAGCAGTTCCTTTCATGACTGAGAGCTTTAGACATCAGGCTAGCTGGTGAGGATCTAAGGAGTTGTTCAGAAAGTTTATCATTCTGTATTCCTCTTCTGGTGTGTCAGAGTTTGAGTGAATAGATTTGTAGAGAGCGCATAATATCCCCCCTTCGCTCCCTGTTGAGATGAATATACTCCCTTTGAGAAGTACATGAACTTCCTTGGGCCATTTGAACACCTTTAGGTGGACTGGAGAGCTAAGTACTTCTGAGATGACCTAGAGGAGAGGAAACTGGTGAGTTTTTCTTTTTTCTTTTTTCCCAAATTCATAGCAAAACTTTGAAGATTCCACAAACAACAAGCTAAAGGAAAAGGATAAGCGTGCCTGCAGAGGAAATCATTATTCCTTCCGGGTTCTCATATCCTTAGAGCCTAAGCAGTGAATTCAATAAAAGATGTGGTTTGAAAGTAAACAGAAGAGATATAACAGCACATTTCATGTATTTTTTCCTTGTCACCTTCCCTTTGCTACATGCTGGGTAGGAGAGTTGGAAAAGAAAACGTTGAGTTAGGTTATTTACAAGGAACATCCTAAGAACTAGGGAAAGACTAATCGATTTTATATCTTTCCTACCTGATTAAATATTTTAACTGATATGGAGAAAATAAGGTGGATTAAATAGGAAAATTAAGAAACTATATGAGGGAAAGAATGGTTTTACTTTCTCTCTTGCTGCTACTTTTGAGCTACCATCCCTGTCAGATCTTCCTTTGTTGTATCTCGTTGCTATTCCTGGTGTGGCTGTGGTATATTTCCACTCGCATTTTGTAGGTGTACTTTTTCCTTTGTACTATCTGGAGGGAAGAGTCTAGTATTTCCCACTCAGGTTACCTTTATTTGGATGACATTATTTTCTGTTCTCTTTTTTCTAGAACTTTTAGCCTGAAGAAAAGTTGTCAGAAGGCTTTCATATTCACTTGACAAATTAGAGATCCCATAACCTTTCTCCCTCAAGACCCACCCTAAGGGTGAAACACATTTCAATACTTGACTGACCAAAACAACATGAGAAAGGAACATGATTGAGGGACTAGAGAGGTAGAGGTTTTGGCAGAAGAAGCATTTGCTTACTTATGAAGTGACATTGTCACTGTTCCCATGGATTTCTCCTGTTCCAGGACTCTCTTTCCTTGTCTATAAATGCTAGAGACGTTAATCCCCACAACCACCTTGATCCTGCTGCTTATGGAATTGTGCAACCACTTGACATGTCCAATTCCATTGCCACTTATCACCCTATTTAATCCTCTAGTGGTTCCCAAACTCTGTATCAAGTCATGAAATCTATAGAGATAGGATTAGAAGTAAAGGGACAATCGGTTCCTATTTGCACATCTCACCCACTCTAATAGGCTGCCCTTGCCCTCCTCACCAAGATTCAGTAGCCTTATTTTTGTTCTCCTGACCCCCTACCTCATTTTTTCCCTTGCCTTTCTCTAAATACTATTTCCTAACCACTCTTCTCAACTTTAAAGTTATAGTTTCCTTTTGTCTGGTTAGAGTTCCTCTGTTTCTTTGTTATTCCTAGAATTCCATCCAAGACCGTTTTCTACTTGCTCCACATTTCCACTCTTCTTATAAGCCATTCTTTACACTTACTTCCACCTGAGCCCCCAGCACCATTCTTGAAACTCCATTACTGTGAAATCCCTGAATCTCCAGTCCTCTTAACAGTCTGACATGCCATCTCCACGTTCATGTAGTCATAATTTGCCTCTTCACTTTATCTGCCACCAATACCCACCCAGATGGACTCCCTGCCATGTACAGAGAAGATTCTCTATGGAAGTTTGGAGGGAGATGGAAATGGTGGAATGGGTTGTGATTGCCCACTTTGCTTCAGAATTAGGATTTCTGGTATCCCAAACTCTAACTGCAAGTATTAGATAATGCACGTCAAGTAGCTTAGAGATAAATCTTTGTAGACTTGTTTAGGAATATTACCACTATCTAGAATATTGTTTCACAGAGAAATGAATTCTGTCTTCTAAATAAGGGGATTATGAGGAATCTTTTGGAACACAACCTC
The DNA here is from genome assembly GCF_003031525.2 of Neophocaena asiaeorientalis asiaeorientalis. Classification (NCBI taxonomy): domain Eukaryota; kingdom Metazoa; phylum Chordata; class Mammalia; order Artiodactyla; family Phocoenidae; genus Neophocaena; species Neophocaena asiaeorientalis. The sequence goes on along the minus strand of NW_020173124.1, from coordinate 308,874 downwards.
TTAATAGGAGACTGCTGATAGCAAAGTCAGAAACAAAATGTATATGCTTCTCATGATTATTTTCTATGTTATATATTCCATTTATTGTTTCCACTGAAAAATATTGAATGTGAAATGTAATAGAAAAGAATATGGAAGAGATTTTTCTTTATTTAGGCATAAAAGAAAAATACCTACTTTTTTCCTGTTTGGAACAGTGTATTTATCTCTACTTATAATGGCATTATCTGTTTCAAATAATGTTATTTTTAATGAAGAAAACAGTGAAGCAATTATAATTGCAAATTGTAAATAAAACATTTATTCAAATCATCATTTACACACAAATAAGGATACAATTGCAAGATACAATTAAATATAATAAGAGCAGTGCATTATGAAATACAAATGACATACACACCCTTGAATAAAATTTGCATATTTTAAGATAGTATTTTAACCATTTACAATTGACATAATTTATATTTATAATTAAATAGGCTCTTTAAAATATCAACCCTAGTAAAAGTGGCATAATCATAGAGCCCTTCAGGTTGTACATTAAGATAATCAACCTGTGGAAATTTGAATTTGGAATAAAAATCTCACCTAAGTTAATCTAACACAAAACAAGCCATGCACCTGTTCACAACATATTGCTGAAAACCATTATATGGTAATGAACGTGTAAGCAAAGTAAAAAGGAATATGTGATGAAGAATAAGCTATTCTGTACAAAGAATATGTAATGATGGTAGCATATCAAAACTGATTTTCATCTAAGCATAGCAGGGATTTGGAAATCCTTTCCAACAAGAGAGACAAGTCATACCACATTTGTATGTTTCTTGGCATGAGGAATCCATATTTCCTATACCAAATCTTAGTAATATGGCCATGTGAAAGGGGATAACTTAGCATGATGACTTTCTAGCAGTGCTGAACTATTCCCTCTTTGAGTAAATAAAGCAAATACTCTGGTTTCTCCCTCTCAATCTCTGACTCTGTCTGTGTGTCATTTTATCATAGCAGTGAATGTTTCACTTCTTAGCAAACAGATCGGGATTTCTCTGTACACACTCAATCAGGCATTTGCTTAGTGTCATACCTTGTATTTTGAAGTTGGAAGGAGAGAGAAGTTTCAGCAGCATTTAATTTTGTTGTTGTTGTTGGTTTAGCGCTGATATGGTATGATAGGAAAAACAAGGCACGGTCCCTGCTTACAATTTAATGGGGGGAGAGATACATAAACAGGACATTGCAATGCAGTATTATAAGTACTACAATGTAGGGAAGAACAGCGTGACAGGGGAAGACATGAGGCATCTAACCCAAGCTTGTTGTTGGGGGTTATGGGTCAAGTTTGACTGCCCAGAGTTAAAAAGGCAAAACCAAACAAACTTGTAAGAATTAAAGTACTCAAAATGTTAAGCAAGGATGTTTGGATAAGTTTATCCAAACTTAAGTGGATAGACGAGATACCTATCTCGTCTATCCATTTGTTTATTTACCTGTTTTTCTAGTTTCAACCTGTGCCACTGTTGAGTTCCGCTGTGCAGACGGGACGTGCATTCCAAGATCAGCACGATGCAACCAGAACCTAGATTGTGCAGATGCTTCAGATGAAAAGAACTGCAGTAAGATATTCCATTACATTTTGTTGTTCATGCCTGTGCACCTTTGGCATTACATTGAACAGTGTCTAACTCTTCACTGAACCTTGTCCAGAATTGATATGTAATTAACCCTTGTTGTGTAGGATAATTACATATTTACTTCTTCAAATGAGGTTAACTTTTCTTGTTTCTATTACCTACATAGAAGGCTTATAATCTTTGCAGATGAGGTGTTTTTCATTTTTCTGTTGACCTCCTTATAGATAATACAGACTGTACATATTTCTATAAACTTGGAGTGAAAACCACAGGATTCATAAGATGTAATTCTACCTCACTGTGTGTTCTGCCAACCTGGATATGCGATGGGTCTAACGACTGTGGAGACTATTCAGATGAATTAAAATGCCCAGGTAATTCTAGAAGACAAAACAGTCTTTGCCTTGAAGATTTAGGGGCTGGTTGTATAGCATAAACTTATTAATTTTCATTCTTGATACTCAATGGCTCAGATTAAAACAAATATTGTAGACTAAATTAAAAATAATCACCCTGTGCTAGACATGCCACTTTATATTTTTTCATGACTTATGGAATGATACTTGAGAAATCTGTTCTATGTTTGGATCAATTTCTATTTTCATGTTCAGTTCCTCATTCATCCTTTTAAAGTTGGTGATTACATCTTAAAATGTGTAATCTATAAAGTTTTCACAGAAGTAGTATATACTGAGAGAAAACTATCTATAGACTAAAGGGAGGGAGACTATGTTTCTCACCACTGGCTTTACTCCTGTTATTATACAGCTTGTATTGTCAAGTTAGGCTATTTGATGCAGTTTACACAATCTTTTGGCATACTAGTATGGGTAACATAATAGTTATCATTACTGGATCAATGTCAGACTGGTATATTTATATATATTAGCCATCGTTACCCACACAAGCACTGAAAAGTGTCATCTTCATTCTTAGGAGAATGCCTTCCATGAGAAGGTCATGAACCTATTTCTTTCTAACTATTTAAGGAAACAAATTTTAGTAATATATAATAATACCAGAAAGAAAGATGTTAAATTACTATAACTGAAAGTAGATATGCTTGTAGTATACCATTACATGTGTTCTCATACTGCTGTTTCCTTCTCCTGACCCTGCTGCTACAATTACTTTTTTCCATGCTTAGCAGATGTGTAATAAGTTTTTGAAACATTTTAAGAAATTATATTTGTAGGTATTCCACACACAAGTGTATACAACACACACACACACATACGATCTACTCTAAAGAATTGCTATTCTTAATGGTGTATAATCAATCAATTAACTGGGAAATAGCAGATTCCTTTTTTTCTTTTCCCCACTGCTCATCAGTGTGTGACACTCTGTGATGTTCCTTTTGGGTTTGAAAAGACTCGCTGTATCCTAGGAGGAACTGGATGTCTATGCCAGTTTTTTAGCTTTTCCTTGGTTTTCATGACCTGGACATTCTTTAATGTCCTCAGCTTAGCTCTTTTTATTTAGGTTTTCTTGTTATTTACCTCTTCCAGTTCAAGGAGTATTACTGTTTTGATATCTACCTATATTGCATAAGTCTAAGATTAATTTAATTTATTTGACATTAAATTCTATATTTTATCACAGTTCAAAACAAACACAGATGTGAAGAAAATTATTTTGGTTGTCCTAGTGGAAGGTGCATTTTGAATACCTGGGTATGTGATGGTCAGAAAGATTGTGAGGATGGACTTGATGAATTCCACTGTGGTGAGACATTATATCTTGTTTTACTTTTATAAACTATATTATTATTTATATACTGATGTTCTCTTACATAGAGATTTTACACAAAATATTGCTAATTGATTTTAACATCAATTTTTATTTTGATTAAATATCACAAAATGGTAAAAATTAAAATAGAACAGAAGAACTTATAATGGAGAATAACAATCTCCCATACAGCCTTTTAACCTTTTCTATTTTTGTTAGTGATTACCTCCATTAATCTAAATGATATATTTATACCTTCATTTCCTGACTTATTAAGTTTATATGCTAATGTATTTACCTTCTGCTGTGAAAAATAAGGATTTAGCTCACACAACTCATTATAGTCTCCCTACCTCTTATTGACTATTATTATCCTAAATGTTTCTATTAATTACATGTATAGATTTAAATAGTATAGTTAAACTTGCATTTCTTCAAACTGTCGTCTATCACTATCCACATCCTAATTTCTGTGTGTGTACATTTCATTTCACTTGGCAAGGTAAGAAAGCATTTAAAATTTTTATTTCTATAAAATTTACGGATTTTATGATTTTCAGGCCAAAGAAATTCCTAAAAAAGCATAAAAAGCATATATTCACTCTTTTCATTTAACACAAATAGCAAACACTGTGATGAATAGACAGAGTAGGAAAAAAGATTAAAAATGGATTGTCTAAGAAATGCCAAAGTCCCATAAAAGTAAATGTCATCATGAAATATGAAGGTGCATTTTGTTTAAGATGCCATATATCTTTACATTACAGCCTGATTCTGAACAAGAGTAACAGAGAACTTTACAAATAGTTTATGTAGAGTCATACTTCCTGGAACAGAAGCCATTATACGGTTGTATCTTCTTTAATCTTATTTTTTCTGGGCTTCAGTTTTTCTAAATGTCTCTCTTTTCACAGGTCATGTTAGTAAATATTTGAAATAAAAATGCAAAGTTTTTAAATAGTTTATACGATAAAAATCAAATTTTTATTTTTATAGTCATTTATATTTTGAACATATTAATTTGGTAGGATTTTATTCTTGGGTGTTTCCTGGTGATAAATGGACTAAGGGTGGAGGAGAGCAATCACAAACTTTGGAAATAAATGGAATACACCATTATAAATGCATAGCTTGGTAATAAAATACCAGCCACCATGCAAATGAATATGGATGTTATTAGTCAGATTTAAGTGTTCCCAAGGCAGAGAAAGGAAAACATCAAAGTGTTAAGTATGTATAGGTACAAAACTGATGGCTTGTCATCAAGCTAAAACCCCCTGAGTCACGTCATCTTTAAAAACAAATGTATATGGTGGTGAGTTCACCATATTTATGACCTTGCCTAGGATGTAATTTTTTTCTCCAACTGTTCAAAAATAGATTAAAAATTAGGAAAAGGGCTTCCCTGGTGGCGCAGTGGTTGAGAGTCCGCCTGCCGATGCAGGGGACACGGGTTCGCGCCCCGGTCCGGGAAAATCCCACGTGCCGTGGAGCAGTTGGGCGCGTGAGCCATGGCTGCTGAGCCTGCGCGTCCGGAGCCTGTGCTCTGCAACGGGAGAGGCCACAACAGTGAGAGGCCCGCGTACAGGAAAAAAAAAAAAATTAGGAAAAAATGACTAGACCACACTTGGAATATTTATTTTATATCTGTACCCTACATGTTAGAAAAAGACAGTAATGTACTTAGGAAGAGTGACCAGCATATTGACTAGCTCAAAGTCAAACCCTGTGAGATGATGTTGAAGGAACAATGTTGTATAACCTGGATAACTCAGAGGGAATATGCAAGCCGTGGTCAAAATTTTATAGCACTGTCATAGAGAAGAGGACTCTGGCTTGTTTTATTTGGGATGGCTGGTTTTAGCAACGGCTAAAGAACTTTCTCATGTTGGATCTTTCCTAAGAATGTCTCAAAGGATTTATTTTTTCTTTTGCACCTAAAACAAACATTCTTATGGGTTTTTTTGCTTGTTTTTTTTTAGGTTCCTCTTGTTCTTGGAACCAATTTGCATGTTCTGCACAAAAATGTATATCTAAACACTGGATTTGTGATGGAGAGGCTGATTGTGGAGATGGATTAGATGAAAGTGATAGCATTTGTGGTGAGTTGTTCCTTTTGTGTTCTTATTCAGTTTTTAGGAGTATGATACATATGCTCTACTGTTTTAGAGTATACAGAAAACTTTGTCTTCTACTTTGTTAAACTTAACATTAAGCTTATATGTATATACATTTCGATGTAACTGTTTTTATTATTTTTATGACAACTTATCAGTCTACAATTTTTCATATATACATTTACCATTAGAGTTTTAGGATTTTTTGCTGAATATTAACACAATGAATGTATTTGCAAATTGTATTTCTAGTCTTCAGTGACTTCTTTAGAATGGATCTCAATGATTGGGATTACTTGGATCAAATGATTGAAAATTTTCTCATTGCTCTTGATAAGTATTGCTAAGTCACCATCCAAATTTACTATGCAGGTTTATACTGCCATAAGCCACACATGGTGTGTGTTTGTGTATTATAGTAATTACGCTTATTGAATTGTTTTAAATGGAAATTAAGGAAGCAGGCTAATGTATATGATTTTAAAATGTACTTAAACATTCAGCTTTATAGGATTAGAGGTAGAGTGTCAAATGTCTCTGTTTACTATACGTCAACTATATTGGCTAAAAACCAACGTGATTGCTTTTAATTAATCACAGACATTTAACAAATAATTTAAATTTAATTATTAAATGAATTTTTTAAGAGGTAGAAGAAGGAAGCAACCTAATCTCCATACATTAGTTATGGTTGGCCAGGCATTCTACTAAATTATTTACATGTCTATCTGTCTATTTATCTTTCTGATCGGTTTCCATATGTATGTTTGTACCTATAGCTATATATTCTTTGTTCATTATATCAACCCTATTTCATAACTGTTATCATTCTCATTTAAGAGAGAAAAGGACCCGAGTCATAGAATAAGGCTCATTTATGGAGTTAAGTGTACTTAACACATTTTTAAAATTTTCAGGAGTTGTGGCCTGCTATTTAGGTCACTATCATGGAAAAAGGACTATAAGGTTTATAATGTTCACACTAAAATGAAGTTCTCTGTATGTATCATAAAATTGGAGATATCCTCAGAAAGTAGGCAATTTATTTTCCTGTATTAAGCCACCTAAAATCTACTTTTTATTTACACAGCTGAAACAATTTAGTTATACAACAGATAAAGATAAATGTAGAAAGATTACTATCGAAAACCTCTGAAAGGAAGAAAAATCATTAATTAATTAGATGACTGGCCAGTCTGTTTTAATTATTTTGTTTCTCTTTGCTATTAAATACTTCTTTTTTAAAAATTTTTTATTGGAGTGTAGTTGATTTACAACGTTGTGTTAGTTTCAGGTGTACAGCAAAGTGAATCAATTATATATATACATATATCCACTCTTTTTTTTTTCTTTTTTTTTTTTAGATTCTTTTCCTTTATAGGCCATTACAGAGTATTGAGTAGAGTTCCCTGTTTAATTTTAACAAAAAGACTACCAATTTACAGCAGGTTGAACATGTTTCTGGTCTCTAAAATTATGTTGCTTTTGACCCTTTGTTTAATTCTACACTAAATGGCTCCCCTGACACCTCTATCCTTCTTAAGTAGACACAATATAATAGAAGTGGTAAAGACTCTAAAGTCATACAGAGTTGAATTCTCCTGCGTCTGCATTTTCCAGCTGTGTGATCATGGGATGGTCCACTTTATCCCTTATTCCTCAAATTCTTTACCTATTAAATGGTTACAAGACATCTACCTTATGTAATTATCGTGATCAGCTGACATGGCCAATGTGTACTATATAAATGAATTTATTCCCATTCTCTTTTGTTGTGTTTCTCCTGCTCCCTCCGTTATTTTTTAGAGTGGTATTGTCATGTCAGTGTCTATCAATGTCCTGATAAGGTTTGTTTTTTTTTTTTTGCGGTATGCGGCCCTCTCACTGTTGTGGCCTCTCCCGTTGCGGAGCACAGGCTCAGCGGCCATGGCTCACGGGCCCAGCTGCTCCGCGGCATGTGGGATCTTCCCAGACCGGGGCACGAACCCGTGTCCCCTGCATTGGCAGGCGGACTCTCAACCACTGCACCACCAGGGAAGTCCCTGATAAGTTTTTTAAAGGATTTCATGGTAATGAACATATTTACCTGCCATCAAAACACCCAGTCTATTTAATGTAATCACAGGCTGCAATTTATATGCTACCAAGCTGTTGTTACATAAAAATTACTGCTTTAGGTCAACCATCAGTCAATGAATTGGACTTAATATTTTAGGATTGGAAAGGAACTTTATAAATAATTTATCTCAGTGGTTTTCAACCTTTAGTGTACAAAAAATCCTGTTCAGAAGTTTGTTAAAAATGTAGATTCTTAATTCCCATCTCCAAATATTCTGATATAGACATATTCTTTCTTCATAAGCACATAGTGGTTCTGACTTGGGATTTGAGGATTCACTTATAAAAATCATAGTCTAGTTCACCTGTGTCATGTGATAGATGAAGAAAGAAAAACTCACAGAGGTTAATAAATTTGCCTGAAGTCACTCAGTGAATCAGTGATGACAGAACTAGGAACAGAATTCAGGTTTCTGAAATACTTACTAAATTGGATAGTAACTCTCACCAATCAAATATTATATCTAAGTAGGTACCCAAGATGGATCTGGTAGAATTCCTTCAGCTTGTCTTCCTTCTCCCTTGGGATTCATGTCCCTGAGAAAGGCAATGTGTCTCCAGATGACAGTGGTAATTATAGAAGGAAGCCATGAGTTTTTTCCTTGGCTCATTTTCTTTTAAATTGACGATGATGTTTTGGTATGCTCTTAACACAGAATCTGTTGAAACACTTTAAAGGGAGCCAGAAAATTAGCTGCAAAGAGCTTTATGCCATTTTATAGTTTTAGGTATCTTAGTAATTATCTAGTCATAACTCTCATTTTAGAGTGAAACTCAGACACTAGTCTTCTGCAAGGTCATACAAAGTTAAATTTCTCAACAGTAAAATCAATGCTATATCTATTATGCCTCCCTTGGGAATAAACTGGAGTGATAATAAGAAAGTAGACAAGGGGCACTAAATGCATCGAAACTTCCATAGCAGAAAGAATGCAATTTTTTGCATCTCCAGCTAAATAATAAAAATATTATGGAAATTAAAGCACTAACTGAGAGTCTAAGAGTGAAAGTGACACTCTATGTTCTTATGACAAGCTTAAAAAAATAGATAAGGAGGAATAATGTATAAATAACTTGTAGGAAGAGAATTTTATTATAGAAAGTACTAAAGACAATAGGTAGCAAGTAAATTCATTTTTAAATTAAAGCAACATTTGTTTAATAGATTTTCTTTATAATTTCTTCCAGTAATAGATATCATATTAAACTCATTCTATTAGCACTGATCCTCAACAAATAAGCAAATCTGAATTACCTGGGGGATTTTTCAATATTCACTTGCCATTCTGTCCTCCCAATTAAAGTATATGTAGGAAGAGACATGTTTATGTTGAAAAAGATCACCAGGAGGTTCCACTTTGTCACCCTGCTGTACTCCCATAGTGATAACATTGCATTAAAAAACATGTTCTTCTCATAAAAACTCTGTGGCTGAAAAGTAAGATGATAATTGGTAATCCAATTAAAGTAGCTTTAAAGGTTTGGAAACAACTATCCATCAATCTAGGCAGTCATATTTTCTTCTTGGAGATACTAACATTTTTTTAATAATTCTTACAACTTGTTTTTTAACATCTATTCTATGGGTAGCATTTGGTCACAAGAAAGTGAAATTAAAGGGAAGTTAAATTTGGGGGCATGTTGCTGATTTACTCAACAAATATTTTATATACATAACAAATAAACCATTTAATATGTATAACTGTACTTGGGGCTTGGGAAATACCAGGAGAATGAATCATTTTCTAATTTTACTCAATTACCCTATGCCCATATAAAGAAAAACAAAGAGAAACCACCCATGACCCTTTGAATTTACAGTCAACAAGCATTTCTTTTTTTTTCCTGTATACATTTGAAAACAACATCATGCAACTGAAGGAACATTGAATTGATAGAGCGAAGAAAAGGTAGATTCGTTTATTAAGTGTGTAAAACCAAAGGGAACATGCATACATTTATACTTTTCAACAACACAAGGTGGGGAGGAACAGTAATGATATTACTGGTTAAGAGAAGATACTTAGGAATCAAAAAGGTTTTGGACTCCCAGTTCAACATGTGGCTCCCTCTGCAATTTGTGACTTCCTGCAAGCTTTCCAACATCTCAGAGCCTCAGTTTCCTTTTCTGTGAAATGAGACTAATAATAGTTCTACCATTTGAGGCGATTGTGAGGACTAAATTAGTTAATGTGTTAAGTGCTTAACATATATTAAGCAATAAAAATGCTGTTATTATCCTTATAGGTTCAGTCCTTTTGAAATGTTATCTCAGTTTATTCACAATGAGATTTCTGTGTTTTGCTACATTTTACAAGGAGAACATACTCATTATTTTCTGCCATGTAGCTTTAAAAAATATAATACTTGCTACTGAGAAGGAATGAATTCTGAGAGGAAACTGTCCATAGGGGATGGATAATATGTGATGATTCCAAATAACTACAGTTTTTTCCTTGTCAGCGGCATTCTTCTGCTTCCCTTCTTGTCTATAGGAAATGAAATTATAGATCTTTCTCAACGGACCTGCTGTGTGTGATCTTAATGGCATTTTTTTTGGTGGGTTTCAGGTGCCATCACCTGTGCGCCTGACATGTTCAGCTGCCAGGGCTCCCATGCCTGTGTGCCCCGACACTGGCTGTGTGATGGTGAAAGGGACTGTCCAAATGGAAGCGATGAGCTCTCCACAGCAGGCTGTGGTATGAACACTCATGGGGTTGTCTATGAAAGAAAGCTGCTGCAGCATCCTCAGACAGTTGCTTTTGTAGTACTCACCATATCACCTTTTCTCTCACTTTCCCAATCCCTGGACTCATACGTAGTATCAGAATTAATCAGGTGGGATGTCGTCATCACAGAGTTCAGCAACCCCTCTAACCACTGTTCAGAGTGTTTCCAACATGAACAGAGGGATTACCCATTTTAAAACTGGTTTTGATGCACGAAGATTTTTCACTTCATTCCTGAGATAATTTAACTACCCTGTGTATGTGTGTGTGGTGGGTTTGTTACTTCCTTTTTAGCATCTTCCTCCACCCTCCCACCCCACACTCCACTTGAAGGCTTTTAGATTGTCTATTACAGATACTCTGTAAATGGCTGCTGTGATCCTAAATAACTACTGATAAGAAGGTCAGTAAACACCTATTAGTCCTACGGATAGGATATTAGCCCTTAGGTCAGGTAGAAATAGTATGTATATAGCTGAATGGAGCTGGGGAATCAGAGGAACACCTTTGGAGGCCAGAGAGTTTACTAAGTTTCTAACCCTAGGTCACCTCAGGAAATCTTCAGGGGATTACTGAATAGTAAAAATTTAGATAAATTCCTTTGCATGATCAGGAGAATGAAGGGACTGAGTATTTGAATGCTGATCCCAAGGTCACATAGGGGATCTGTTGAGCAATTTATTAGGAACAGTGCTGTGAACTCTGCTTATTAAAGTGAAGTCTACCAGTCATCTCTCTGATGACCTGTCTTCAGGTCTTTAAAACTATAATTGAAGCCATAATGTAATAGTGTGTGTATGTGGGTGTGTGTATATGGGGGATACTTAAAGCAGAGAAGGAAAAAGAAGACTTTGAGGCAGGCTTGTGTGCACAGAGCTCATGCTATTGTAGAATAAATCAGTTTGATCTTGAAACTGATATGTGTGCCTGTAAAGGTCAATGGGGCCACTGAGGGCTACATAATGAAGGATTATGCATCAATTCAGGGATCCAGATGGTCCCTGTATACTGTTGCTATTGTAGCAAGTTAATGCTCCAGGACACATATTAACACTTTTGGACCACATGGGTGCTATTAAGTAAATTATGTTAAAATACAACAAATTGTACTGAAGTGACACGAAAGCATTAATTCCAAATAAGCCTCTGTTGCTTAGTATCTTAAAGAATAATTCATGCATTAGAATTGGCATAATTCACTTGAGTTATATAAGCTGTCACACAGTTAAAAGTTAGCGTAGTGATTAGTAACTGAATTTTACTCTAATTATAATGGGCAGTTTTGAATGCTGCTCCTATGTGGCTTCTATATCATTTTTGAAAATAAATTTGTTTAAAATTAGTTACACTTGATTAAATTTAAGTAATTCTTTTTGTTTCACCTGCTCATGTCTCTTTTTAGTCATTACTGAGTTTTGAAAGCAGATTTCCTTTTTTCATGTAGTGTGGGGCAGTTTGGGGATCGGGAGCTGATAAGCATGTAAAAGAATAATTATAATAACTTAAGTGTCAGAATGATACATAGAAAAGATACTAGATCATCACAAATAAATATTGTGTAAAAAACCTTAGAAGTCTCATGGAAGGATTTCAAGAAAAGTAATAACGTTATCTCAGTTGTGAAGGAAAAAGAGAAGAAAGAGAAGTGTTCTAGATAGAGCAAAGTGCCTATTAAGACATGAAAGGGAGAGATTGGAAGGCATGTAAATTTTTTCAGCTGCCCATTATACATCAGTTATTTTGGTAGGTGCTTTTATTTACATTATTGAATTTCCACAGTATCTCGGTGAAGTGCTTTTGGGGATCTTCCAAAGATAATTGTTGTATAGATAGGAATTGAAACAGCAACTAAGAATGTACTGAGTACCTAAAATGAGCCTATCTGCTTCATGTACCTTATCTAGTTCTTGCAGAAAATTTATCAGATAGATTTTATTATCCTCATTAAACAGATAAATAAACAGATGCACCAAGAAGGTGAATAGCTTCCTTAGGATAAAATTATGAGTTGAAGAGCAACTTTTTGCAAAGCCTCCTCCTTTCCAGTGTACTGTAATAACATGTAGAGGATTCTTTTTGCTTTCACTTAAAAAAAATTAAGATATAATTGACCTACAATATTATGTTAGTTTTAGGTGTGCAACATAGTGATTTGATATGCTTATATCTTATTACAAAATGGTTACCACAACAAGCTTAGTTAACATCCATCATATAGCAGATTCTTAACATTTGAAATATCCCAAACCTTGAGTCATATCATAGCATTTACCCTTTCCATGTAAGAAAAGTAATTAAAATATTTAAATGATCAAACTTCTATGATGCTATACATATACTATTAAAGCTTATTTCCTCTGTACGAGTCAGCTGAAGTTTTACTGCACATTTTAATCAACCATTTTTCCTGCTGGTTAAGGCCCTTGCTAGAGAATACTTTCATGGATCAGTATTCCAAAAGGATTGAAGTTCCATTTTATGGATCGATATTCCTAATTTAGTGTGGTACTTACGGTTGGGCTCATCTCACCATAGATCTTAACCTATTTCAACACCCCATTGAAGTCACCCAAAGTTTTATCTTCCTCTTGAAAACAGTAACTTTCTTAGCCCTTTTGATTTTCTTTTCACTTCCATCATGAGCATTAGCACTTGGTGGTCTTTTCAGGTCCATTTTTCACAAAGAAGCAGGTTTTTATCACTTTACTAGCTTTACTACAAGCATGAGGAGAGAAAAAACCCAGCCACATTATTATAGTTGAGTGATTTTTTATCACATATGAACCTTTGAATTCATCCTTCGGCAAACTTACAAATTGCTAAATGGCCTGAAATTTCAAGGTCACTCTAGAATTGTTGAACATATCAACACTAAAACTTTGAATTATATATATTTATATTCATATATTCAAATACTACTTATAATGAAATACATATATTAATATATATTATTAATTTATCTGATATATTGAATGTTTAGCTAAGTTTCCTTTTTAAAATAACCTTGAATTATTGAGTGTATTGAGTACAATAACATACATTTCCCAAACTCATAAAGTAGGGGAAGATAAAATTGGTGCTCATCTAACTTAATTTCTTGTGATGTCTTTCTTAGCTCCCAATAACACATGTGATGAAAATGCTTTCATGTGCCATAATAAAGTATGCATTCCCAAGCAATTTGTTTGTGACCATGATGATGACTGTGGAGATGGCTCTGATGAGTCACTGCAGTGTGGTAAGTATATATAAACTTTTCATGGAGAAGATTCTCAGGCTGAGTAACAGTCTTTTAAAATGACTCCAGGAATATATAAATAAATAACAAAAACAAAGAAATACATTTCTTAATCTCACTAAGAACATGTAACTTCAGTAATATAGACACACCACATATAACCTCTTTAAACTCTACCATAATTACACACCTATTTGAAAATTATGCCTACTTGTTATAGTGTATTCTTATCAAGAACCACACTGGAAAATGTTGATAAAAATGTGTTTGGTTTTAAGTACTTTGAAATACCTTTTATTTTAAAGACAATATATAGCTGGTTAGTTCAGTCTTACAGCCAAATCAATATTTGAGTGAGGAAAAAAGAATACAGTTCACAGCTATCAGAGAATCTAGATACTTAACATTTTTCTTTTGCTTTATCTTTTTATACATGTATTTACTTGTTAAAATTTAATGTTATTATTATGAAATTTATCTTATCACATATATATTTATCTAACCATCATATCTATATAATGTATATATGAACACATATATAACTTTTGTGATAAAAATTAGTATATTAAAAATTCCCAGTTGATATTGAAATATGTGAACATAGTATTTTTGTAAAATATTTAAATGTATACATGAATAAATATAAAATGAAAAGCTGTGAAATCCACACATACCTATGAAAGGTAGTAGATTTAGCTTCCCTTTGCCCTCCCTATGCAGCATCTATCAGTTACAGATGGAGGATAAAGTAGAATCTCTAGCTTGGGTGACTTGGAGGATGGTATTGCTGTTAATGAGCTTTAGAATGAGGTTAAGGGGCAGTTTTGCTGGTGTGGGAGAAGAAATGTAACAAATAATTAATTTAGGATATTTTGAATATGAAGTGTTAATCAGACAATCACATGAAGCTGTATAGTGAGTGTTTGAAAATTTAGTTCTAGAGTATGATCAGGACAAATAATATTAACCTGGTGGCCATCAGCATAAGGGTGATACTCAAAATATGACAAAGAATGATAATACCCAACACTGTACAAAGGAAAAGGGGAAAACCATATACTGAAGGCTGAAATAAGGGCTTACCCTGTAACATTTTAGAGTAGAACAGAAGAAAACTTTATACAGAAAGAGGGTGAAAAGGGAATAGCAAAAGCAAAGTTAGAAAGAAGCCTGGGAGAGTGGATTATGAATATTAAGTCAGGAAACTATTTCCAAGGTAGTATGGACAACAGCATCAAGTACTGGAGGACAGTGAAGCAGATAGGAGCCAGAGACACCTATGAATTTACCAACTGTCACTTGATATTTATTAGCTCTGAGAGGAATTTCAGCAGGTAGATGTTGCAGAAATGAGACTTTAATGAATGAAAGTAAGTGAGAGCAAAGAGGTAAGTGAGTGAAAGGAAGATTGAGTAGGGACTTGACTGAGCAGGGAAGAAGGGACATGTCTTGTTAAGAGTTATGTGGATGGATTTTTATTGTTATTGGACTGGGAGAGACTTGAACATATGTATTGGGTGAAGAGGAGGAACTAGTGAAGAATGAGAGGGTGGGAAGGAATACTAGGGAAACTGGGGATATTTTAGAACTATCTAGTTTTGCCATGCAATATGATAAACGTCTCAATTAAATAATCATTGTTGAATCTTTTTTTCTGCTGAAATTTTATTTTTAAACCATAAAAATCTTACATTCTCTCTTCAAAGGTAAAATATTTGCCTACATTTATCAGAAAGTTTATAATAGAAATGACATTTTTTATTGTTAACAAACTCTGGAAAAAAACCAATCTAAAACTTCATAATATTCAAAATCAAATGAGTTTTACTTACAAACCAGCTTAGATATGAACATTAACAACTGATTGATTGATACTGTGTTTTGAACAAAGCCTTTTAATGCCTCTAAGAATCAATATGTAGGATAATTACAATAGTTTTGTGCTTATTGCTCTATGAATTGGATTTTAATTTTCTCATTTTAACAATTTCTTTACACTTTTAATGCTGCTTCCCAAACATAAACGTGACATTATAGCTTCTGAAAATTATTATTATAACCCAGAATCAGTTCATCCATATGTTCTAGTACTGTACCTAACCAAGCTTAGTCTTGAAAATAATTTTGAGTAGCTTTCATTCTGTTTTCCATTCTAAAGGGAATCTTTAGGATACAGATAATAAGTGAACAGAGGTTGTATACTTGTGTTGCATTCTTGTTTCCTTACTTAGAAACAAAATAAGAGTGCCTTGTTTCCAACTTTATTTTCTGGACTTTAATCCTACTTCTAACCACAAATATCTCTTGCAATTATTGTAACTGCCCTAGAAAGAAATGAGAAACATTTCCCATAAGAGGCCTGGGTAACTCACATGGTTAATTAAGTTTAGTGTACATTATGAAATAAAGTTTTAATGAATATTTGTTATATGAATTGGAATGTTCCTTTGTGTTCAGGATACAGACAGTGCAATGCAGAAGAATTTAGTTGTGCTGATGGACGATGTCTTTTAAATACTCAATGGCAGTGTGATGGAGACTTTGACTGCCCAGACCATTCTGATGAAGCACCTATAAACCCAAAGTGTAAAAGTGCAGGTACAGAAAATATATAATACTATGTTTATTCCAAAATTTGTTTTTTTAAGGCAATATTGTGACTCTGTTTTTTAGTCTCATATAATATTCAATGAGAGGAAATGCAAATAATTAAGCATGTGATGCTTCTGTTGATACCATGCAGGATCCTAGTAATCAACTTTGTTTTGGGGCTAGTTATAGAAGTGTAAGTCTGTGCCCCAAGTATGAAGATTTGTGGCAATGAACCAGATGAATTAATCATTCTCCTCCTTTAAAGAAGTCATTTTTTCTTAATATATTATTTTATGTGAGGATAATTTTCCTGTATGGACCTACTTGAAAATTTAATCATAAAAGAAATTGAGATTTACTGAAATAGAGTCAATATTATTCAAACTTAGGCAAAATGAAATAAATTGCATATCATTTGAACAGAAATATATACATAGCCAAACTTGGTCTATTTTACACTTTACTATTCCAAAGATTGAATACATAGTTATACATTTTAGAATAAACCCAATTACTTTTTTTTCTCATGTAGTTTACATGTTAATAGGCATTCTTTTATCATGTATGGTAATGAGTAATGTTTAAATCATCAGATTGTGAGTAGCTGCAAAACTTGAACTCCTTTCTATAGCTATATTTGTGACAACTATGATTTACTGCAAGTATCTTTTTTATACCTGGACTTAAAAATATCAATGTTATATATCCAGGAAGAAAAAGAACTTAGGAATATCTAGCTATTCCAGATTCTTAATTTTTAGTGACATATAATTTCTCGGAGACTTTTGGCTTGAGGGAAATGTCAAGCTATCATTATACTTTTGAACTCATTCTTCATAGTATAGATGAAGACAGAAATACTCCATTAATTTTAGTATAGGTGCTTATTTTGATTGTTAAATTTCAATGTAAAGCTAGATTTGCAGTGTGTTGAACATGAAAGTACAGTTTGCCCTTGATTTTCTTCATGTATAAAATATTACACTGAATATAAAGCATTTTATATGTACACATATTTGCTATAATTTTTGACAGACAAGTCATCATATTTGTGAATGTATTCAACAATTGCAGTATAAAACAATGGCATGCTCTTTATGTTCCATTTGTTTTATTTTCTTTTTCCAGAACAGTCATGCAACAGTTCATTTTTTATGTGCAAAAATGGCAGGTGCATTCCCAGTGGAGGTCTTTGTGACAATAAGGATGACTGTGGCGATGGATCAGATGAGAGAAACTGCCATGTAAATGAATGCTTGAGTAGGAAAATCAGTGGATGTTCTCAAGATTGTCAGGACCTTCCAGCCAGTTATAAGGTAGGCACGCATCAAAGACAGAAAATCATCTGACAGGTTAGAATTTGGGGCAATAAAAATGATTTCATCCAATATAGCTGTAAAACTTAAAGTCATTATAATATCATTAGTTAAAACTATTTAAATGGAGAGTTTCTGTATATGCAAACCGTAATAATAGTGTGGTATATAAATTGTGAGAATATACTCATGGAGACAAAAAATTCAAAATGTTTTCTAATAAATGCTGATCATAAAGAAAAAAGTAAGCAAAGGACGACCAGTGTTTGAGGAAGGTACTGCTGTTAATAGCTGCATAAATGTTTATGCAACTCTCTTAAATTCCCATTGCTTCCTTCGTTTTCCCTCTCATACATCCTTGTAGTGGAATGGGCTAATCATTTATGTACCACAACACTGGAGAATACAATATTTTTTCATATAAACAGGAAGAAAAAAGAACACATGAATTATTAGGACTGAGTGCAGGTACACTAAAAATAAATCATGCCTAACATTCTAATTGCTTTTTGTTTGTCCCATTTTCCTGAAGAATGTGATTCACTGACAAAATTGATTGACACAAATAGCTTTTGAAAACATCTCTGTTTCAATATGTTGGAACGGAGGATGCATACAAAAAATAATATTGAAGTGGTGCATTAGGTTAAAATCAATTATGTAAATGTGGGAAAACCTCAGTAAAAGCAATTCAGCTGGAAATTAGTGTTTTTAACTGGACAATAGCTCTGTATGAATCAGCAAAAGGACATGGCTTTTATGAACCACAGAGGCAGTCTAATCCAGTTAGGAGTAGTACAGAGTTCAGATTTTGTTCTACTGAGTTCTGCGCTGATCAGAACATACCTGGGGTACTGTGCATATTTATGGGCATGACACTTTAAGAGGAACCTTGACAAACTGTACTGTATCCCCGTTTGTACAGCCAGTGGCATAAGGGGGTCTGGAAAACACACCTTTGGAAGAAGTTTTACCAAGAGAAAAATGGCTAGTCAGCTGTATTTAAATATATGAAGTACTGGAATAGGGAGCATACCTTTCTGAGTTGTTTCAAATGTTGGAAATAGGAGTTGGGAAGCAGATTCTGTATAAGAAAGACTTTTTGAACATTAGAATTCTCTACATTGGAATGAGTTGCCAAATTTCTCACGTCTAAAAGTATCTCAGTTGGGACTAAGTGACTTTCTTTAAAAGATGCTAGAGAAAAAAAAAAGTGTGTATTACAAAGATGCTTCGGTTTTTCCTTGACAGCCTTGATATTCTATGACAAGTCAGTTCTATCTAATGGTAAATTCACCAAACAACAGCTCTTAATGTGATGAGTATATATGAGGTAATTAATTTTGGCAGTAAAGGTTTTGAAACCCAATGAAGCAGAAAAAATGTTATTGGTGATTTATATACAATCAATATAGAAATGTTTCCAAAAAAGTCAGGGAATGTATTATAAAATTATTAAAGGTAATAGTTTAAATTTTGTCATGTTATAAATAATCTATTTTTATCATATAGAATGTATATCTATCCATCTATCTGTCTAAAATTTAAATTTCAAAGTAGATTTGTGTTTATCCTGTGTATATTTTTAATCTGTCATAATCTTGGCGGTAAAATCTAAAAATTATAGAATATGGAATAGTCACCTTTTGACATAACATCAAAAGTACGGTGTAAGTTTTTTTTTAATGCCTGCATGTAAGAAGTACTGCGTGCCCAGAGATTCCATATTTGGAAAACTAGTTTTGGTAGAAGTAAATCTCACCCAGAAAGCCATGATAAATCATACTATTTTAATTACTTTATAAGATTCCTCACAGAGAAATAATTGTTTATTGATACCTTTAAAATATAATTATTTTCTCTGACTTCTCTGAAGGAGTCATAGAATGAAATGAGAATTCTAGGTAAAAGAGACAAACTGTTTAATTATTCAAAAGGCAATGTATATATGATACCTGACAAAATTGCAGTGGATAATGTTCCTTAATATACAAACATGTCAAAACTAATGAATAGGGCTTCCCTGGTGGCGCGGTGGTTGAGAGTCCGCCTGCCGATGCAGGGGACACGGGTTTGTGCCCCGGTCCAGGAAGATCCCACATGCCGCGGAGCGGCTGGGCCCGTGAGCCATGGCTGCTGAGCCTGCACGTCCGGAGCCTGTGCTCCGCAATGGGAGAGGCCACAACAGTGAGAGGCCCGCGTACTGCAAAAAACAAACAAAACAAAACAAAAAACTAATGAATAAAATAAAACATCTACTGGGGGAAGCAAGACCAGTTCAAAAATGAAAGGAGCCAGGATGAGAATCATAAATAAGAGATTTAAGCAAAGATTCAAAACAAGTATTTTATATATTGTGTTGATATATATATTTATATTATATATGTACTTTTAAAACATATATATAATATGTTATATTTCTGACAATTTATTTATAGGAGATTGGATAAAAAATGTTATATACAACAAAATGCTTATCTATTTTGGGAAAAAAATGTTAGCTGGTGGGTTTCTCTTTTTCAGAGAATGGGGAAAACTATCCAGTAAACTATTTCTCATTACATTATCAGCAGAACATGACAACTCCTCCTTCAAATTCTGCAATAAAATGAAAATTGCTTATAAAAGCAAAATTTAGACCTTCTGGACTATGAACAATTTGCTGTAAAACAAATACAATTGATTTAACTATTCAAAAGGGAGTAATAACACTTAACTAAGCAAGAATCTTATTTGGATGGAATGGTAACTTACCATGTGAAAATAAATGTACTTTTGGGAGATAAATAAATTTTAATGTGTATAAGATAACCAGTATTTTAACATATCACTAAAAAGCTGCAAATTTTTCTGAATGTAATAGGAAAACTTTGGATAGCTATATATTTGTTTCTGGTAGCTATATGTTTCTCTATAAAAATTAATATAAATCAAGACAATTTGAAATAGTTCTTGATTATGAGAAATATTAACATGACATTGAATATATATATCTCACTTTCATAAAAATTTTCTTTTTAAGTGAAAGTGAAACATTTTTAAACTTTTTTATATTAAATATAGATGAATCTCTCATCTTATATCTCTGACACAAATGATTATTATTTTTTCATTCAATTTATGAATGTTAGGTTAGTAGAATTTCCCATAAATGCCTTTTAATTATTTGGGAGCAAAAAATGTTTTTGTTAAAACAAGGTTAACAACACTGGGGAGGAAATTATCTTTTAAAAAAATCTTCTCTTTTAATAAACACATTAAAAATACTTACTCTACACTTATAACATCCTAATTTCATTTGTTTACAGAAATGTTCATTGCATTTGGTAACTTTTACCTTCAAGAAATTAATTTTCCACAAATATGTTTTTATCCAAACTGACTATTTAATATAGTAGTTCTATAAGCCTGACATTAGCCATTCAAAGTAATTTTCAGAAGCCGTATTAGAATTCGGACACTATTTCTTTTCATAGTACTCTTTTTGAGAGGAATTTAATGCATTCTATAAAATGTCCTTTCACCTGTCCTGAAGTGCCCCTTGAATTCAACTATACCCTGTGTCTGCTTATGTGTCTCTGGCTTCCACATGATCACATGTCTGATTTCTAGTTCTTTTCAGTGATATCTTTTTGTAGCTTTTCAGTTTTCTTTTTGAAAAATTCATTTATTTTTTTAAGTGTGTTAAAATATACAACATAAAATTTATCATTTTAACTACTTTTAAGTATATATTTCAGTGACATTTAGCATCTATTTTTTTTTTTTTTTTGACATAGGATAAACACCAATTCCCCTGACTTCCTCATCAGGTAGTAGGATAAGTCTTCTCAAAAAAAGTAATATTGGGCTTCCCAGGTGGCGCAGTGGTTGAGAGTCCGCCTGCCGATGCAGGGGACATGGGTCCATGCCCCTGTCTGGGAAGATCCCACATGCCGTGGAGCGGCTGGGCCCGTGAGCCACGGCCGCTGAGCCTGCGCATCCGGAGCCTGTGCTCTGCAACGGGAGAGGCCACAACAGTGAGAGGCCCGCGTACCGAAAAAAAAAAAAAAAAAATAATATTGTCACAGGCTCAAACATTATGAGGAGAACTTGGAAAATTAAGTTGTGGATTTTGCTTTGATTTGCTGGCTTGCTAGTGGATTCTGGGGATTACAAAAAATTCTTTATAATCTTAGGATTATTATTGTATCTAATAATCTTAGGATTATTAGATAAATATTGGTATAAATTGTTAAAGATAAAAGTGCCAAGAGCTTAAAGAGATTTGTTTCTTGTTAAAGGACTTAGAAAAAGATATTCAGGGCTTCCCTGGTGGTGCAATGGTTGAGAGTCCGCCTGCCGATGCAGGGGACACAGGTTCTTGCCCCGGCCCAGGAAGATCCCACATGCCGCGGAGCGGCTGGGCCCGTGAACCATGGCCGCTGAGCCTGCGCGTCTGGAGCCTGTGCTCCACAACGGGAGAGGCTGCAACAGTGAGAGGCCTGCGTACAGCAAAAAAAAAAAAAAGATATTCATTTATCTTTTGAGCACTTTCAGGTGAAGTTGATGCTCCTTCTCCTCCACATAATGAACACCATTTTTTGTACTTAAAAAAATTCTACCCCTCAATTAATTGTTTGCTCATTATTTAATAATAAGCACATATCTCTCTCTAATATTTTCCCAATAGATACAAAGGCTCAAATGTTTACTATGAATAATTCTTGAATACTAGTTTTTCTTGACAACTTAGAGTTCCTACCTAATTCACTATCCTATTCAGTACTCACAAGTTCTTTTATTCAAAGGCCACTAAATAGTCTTGGTGAAGGTTATCATGTTCACAATCATCTGGCCAATTATAGGTTCGTGTTGTATAATTATAATTCTGTATGCTACTTGGCAGGGACTGAATATAAAACTGAAAGACCAATCACCGCCCCTTTTTATTTTCAGGAATGCAAAGACATATATGGTATGACATTGTACTGAGAACTGATATGCCAGTTAGTAAATATTACATAATCATTAGAGGGTCATATAGAACATGATAGAGATGCTGGGAAAAAAATGATTTGATGATGCACATTGATTTAATTATGAAGGGGAAACTATGTTAATTTTATTATTTCTCCAGACATCATATTTGGTTAAGGACTCAGACCCTGCCAATAAATATTAATTGAGCCTTATTATTTGTTAAAAATTACAGAGAGAATCAGCTCTCCTTCTGGCTTTATCTACACAATTTCACCTTTGTGCCTCTGGGTTTCTCATGGGTTAACTAATAATAGTGCCTATATCATAGATTTCTGTTAAGACTCTAATGAAATAACATACGTGACAATATTAGTAATTCTCAGAGCTCCACTTAAGGGTTAATCCTTATGATTATTAAAGTCTTCTAAAAACACAATATAATGCAATAGGAAAAAAAAAAACAGAAGAAGTTGATGGTTTAGTTTTGTTTTCCTTGCCATTCTCTAGCCAACATGGTTTGCTGATTTATGTTGCTTAACTTTTGTAATCTTGTCAACCTCAGAAGATCAAATGATGATATTTGAGAGAATCCTTTTTTAACTTAAACTGTATGTAATATATGTAATTCTTATTAAAGTTTAATTTCTGGGGGACAGAAGGACTTGGCATTATCTGTTATTAACTGATTTTCTTGCTTGAATCACGCTAAATGGATATCCAATAGCAAGAGACAGTGACAATGATATGAATTTATTATGCTTGTTTTTCATTCTCCAGTGCAAATGCTGGCCTGGATTTCAACTGAAGGATGATGGTAAAACATGTGTAGACGTTGATGAATGCTCTTTGGGCTTTCCGTGTAGCCAGCAATGCATCAATACATATGGGACCTACAGGTGCCTCTGTACAGATGGATATGAAATACAACCTAATAACCCAAATGGCTGCAAATCACTCTCAGGTATCGAATTGAACTTGTCCACTGAGTCAGCCTCAGTTACACATATGGATCTGATTTTCTAGCTATTCTTGTTGAATTCATTCCTCATTGCTGTTTCTAAGAAGTCAAAATTCTCTACTTACCTTGATATGGAAATTTGTCACTCTGATATTGCATGTTGTCCACACGCTGCTCTGTTTTTAGTACCATTCCAGTGTGGTCCTGTGAATTATTAAGTGTTTTCTAGATTTTGAGAACAAGTAAAAAGAACTATCTCTAGCACTGCTTCCTGTATCACAGGTTCTTGGGAGCAGGTTTGGCCAAGGCTATTAAAGAGCCTGTTGTGACAGCATCCTAATATTTTTTTTCCTTCTCCCCTACACCATACACACACTCATATATGTGTGCCAAGGAGAACAATGGGTCAGTAATAATAATAGTAATAATGATGACAACAATAACAAAAAATCAGGAATATAAGACTATTTGAATTCTTCCAGTGATTCAACAAGTATTATTAAACTTCTGTTTATTTCAAGCAGTGTGTTTGATTTGTGAATTAGAAAATTCAATAAAATATTAAAACAAATTATGATTCATTAGGGGAGAAAATCAAACTTATTAAAATGATACAAAGTAATATATAATAATAACTTAAAATGGGCAGAAAATGGTGCATAATGTGTTTCTATTCCTCTTACTGTGATATTGAGTATAATCAATTAAATAGCATTGCCAGTTTCTCATATACATTTATGTTGAACAACATTTAAAAAACTAGATGTTTGGGCTTCCCTGGTGGCGCAGTGGTTGAGAGTCCGCCTGCCGATGCAGGGGACGCGGGTTCGTGCCCCGGTCTGGGAGGATCCCACATGCCGCGGAGGGGCTGGGCCCGTGAGCCATGGCCGCTGAGCCTGTGCGTCCGGAGCCTGTGCGTCTGCGGCGGGAGAGGCCACGGCAGTGAGAGGCCCGCATACCACAAAAAAAAACAAAAACAAAAACAAAAAAACTAGATGTTTTCTCATCTACTTTCATAAAATAAATAAAAGGGATAGGAATTAAAAAGTTAGTTTTTTAACTGGTTAAAATTATGCACATTATGGAGAAAAATAACTCTTTTCAATTTTTCATTCCACTCACTTATTCTTGGAATGTCCATCTCTTAATAAATTTGTGTATTATTTGGAGCCCATTGTTATATTTGCCAGCCTTCCTTTTTTTTTTTTTTGCCAGCTTACTGCTTACTACATCATTCATTTAGTGACATGGGATAAGAAGAAAAGATAAAATCTAAAAACTAGTTAGTGTTTCCATTACTTTAAACTTTTCACAAAGGATTATGAAAAGGAGGTGAATGCTAATCATTTATTTGGGTCTTGTTACATCATGTATCCATGATATAGTGGTTTTCCATTAAAAGTAATAAATAGAAACTAATAACAATTTTAATATAAATATGAGTGTCCCTGAATAATAAATTTTTTGCTAAAGGGAGGCTAGATATTTTCCCCAAAATTTATTGACATATAATTAACCTATAACATTGTGTTACATTAAGGTAATACAATGCATTCACTTGATATACTTATATACAGTAATATGATTACCATGGTAGTAGTAGCTAACATCTCCATCACTTCACATAATTACCACTTCTTTTTTGTGGTTAGAACATTTAAGATCTACTCTCTTAGCAACTTTCAAGTGTGTAGTACAGTGTAGTTATCTATAATCACAATGTAGTGCATCAGACCCCCAGAAGTTATTCATCTTCCAACTGAAAGTTTGTACTCTTTAACCAACATCTCCACATGTTCCCCACCATGCAAACCTTGGTAACTACTATTCTACTCTGTTTCAATGAGTTTGGCTTTTTTAGATTCCACCTATACGTGATATCATAGAGTATTTGTCTTTCTCTGTTTGACTTGTTTCACTTAGCATAATCCATGTTGTCTCAAATGGCAGGATTTTATTCTTTCTCATGGCTATACAGATCCCATTCATCTGTTGATGGACACTTGGGTTGTTTCCATGTCTCGGCTATTGTGAATAATGCTACAATAAATTTGGGAGTACAGATATAGCTTTGATATACTATTTTCACATCCTTTGGATATATACCCAGGAGTAAGATTGCTGGATGGCAGTTCTATTATTAATTTTTTGAGCAACCTTCATTCTGTTTTCTGTAGCGGTTGCACCAACTTACATTCCAACCAAAAGAGCACAAGGTTTGTCTTTTCTTCAGTCACTGCCAACATTTATCTCTTGTCATTTTGGTGACAGCCATTCTAACAGGTGTGAGGTGATATATCATTATGGTTTTGATTTGCATTTCCCTGATGTTCAGAGATGTTTAGCCCCTTTTCATATGCCTATTGGCCATCTGTATGCTTTCTTTGGAAAAATGTCTGTTCAGTTCCTCTGCCCATTTTTTAATAGATTGTTTATTTTTTGTTATTGATTTGTATGAGTTATTTATATATTTTGGATATTAACCCCTTATCAGATATATTATTTGCAAGAATTTTCTCCCATCCCATAGGTTGCCTTTTCATTATGTTGATTGTTTCTTTTTTTTTCTTCTAAACTTTCCTTAATAGTCAGTTCTTTTTTAAAATTAATTTATTTAGTTTTGGCTGTGTTGGGTCTCCATTGCTGCACACAGTCTTTCTCTGGTTGAAGCAAGCAGGGCTACTCTTTGTTGTGGTATGCGGGCTTCTCATTGTGGTGGCTTCTCTTGTTGCGCAGCACTGGCTCTAGGCACGTGGGCTTCAGTAGTTGCAGCATGAGGGCTCAGTAGTTGTGGCTCGCGAGCTTAGTTGCTCCACAGAGTGTGGGATCTTCCTGGACCAGGGATTGAACCTGTGTCCCTTGCATTGGCAGGTGGATTCTTAACCACTGCACCACCAGGGAAGTCCCGATTGTTTCTTTTGCTTTGCAGAAGCTTTTTTGTTTGATGTAGTCCCCATTGATGATTTTTGCTTTTGTTGCTTGTGTTTTTGGTGTCATAGGCAAACAGTCATTTCCAAGACCAGTGTAAAGGCGATTTTTCTCTATGTTTTCCTCTAGGAGTTTCAAATTTCATGTCTTACAATTTAAGTTGTAAAGAACAGAACTGCCTAAGTATTGAGGTAGAACATGACTGATTAATAACATTTATGAATGTAGAACTATATTGATAGGATGGCAAAGCAACTTTAACTTGAGGGACAACTCTTTTGAGTAGGGTTCTGAGTCTCTATTTAACCTCAACAGGAAGACTGGAATGATTAGAGGTGCTGCCATCACTGGTAGAAGGTGATGTCGAGCATCTGTGACACACATTTCTAATCTCTGACACAGAGTATGCTAAAACAGAGTACAGTGCCCTATGTATTATACATATACTGTAAAACTAAAGGCTGAAAGGAAGAAAGTAATAAGTTTTAACATAAATTTGAACATAATAATAATTCAAATAATTTGAATAATAATAATTCAAATAATATTATTCATAATAATAATTCAAATAATTTGAACATAAACAGGACAATAACTCTATAACAATAAATGACTTACAATAAAGTCCTCATTTAATCACGTAAAGTGGCTACCTTTTTCATTGTTTTTTTCTAATCTATGCTGACATTAAATTTGCTTACGAGGCATCTAAGTGTATGAATGCATCTTAGAAACAAAGATGTTTAAAAGGAGTTTGATCTTTACATATGTGAAGCATGGTTAGATTATTTTTATTATCTTTCCTAGATTCTAGAACAAATAATATACTAAAGCATGTTGGACAAACAAGAAGGAAATAGACTCTTACTTAAGAGAAGCTTCCAGGCAGATGAAAAACATGTATGTAGGCAGTGAAACTCTTGGTTTTCACTGACGTTATTCTGAGAGCATAAGCTGGTTATTTGATTATCAAGAAAGAATTTTCTGGTTATAGGAATGTTTAGCTGTACTGTAGGTTTCTAAGATAGGTGCAGATTATCCTTCTCTGAAATTCATTTAAAAATAAGATTTTTATCCTTCCCTCCACCCCTTTCCCCCTGGTAACCATAGGTTTGTTTTCTACATCTGTGTCTCTATTTCTGTTTTGTAAATAAGTTCATTTGTACCATTTGAGAGATTGGGATTGACATGTACACACTACTATATGTAAAGTAGATAACTAATAAGAACCTACTGTATAGCACAGGGAACTCTGCTCAATACTCTGTAATGACCTATATGGGAAAAGAATCTAAAAAAAAAGTGGATATATTGTATATGTATAACTGATTCACTTTGCTGTATACCTCAAATTAACACAACATTGGAAATCAACTATATTCCAATTTTTAAAAAAGGAACAACAAAAAATAAGATTTTAACAGCAGGTGTTTTATACTAATTTCAAATAAATTAGATAATTTAATATTCAAGAAGACTGAGGGAAGGAGAGGGATTTGGAATTGTCTAGATTTTCTGTGCTGCACAGGCATCTGCTTTCTTTTCATATTGTTATCAGTAGAGGTGCTCAGGAAGAATTTTTTAACCATTAATCTACCAGAGGGCACTGCATTTGAACTTGCATCGCTGTAGTAACTAAACTGAGACTAAGCAGAGTTGAAAACCATAAATACTAAAGTCTAATATGTTTCTTGTCTTGGTATTTAGATGAAGAACCTTTTCTAATTCTTGCTGATCATCATGAGATAAGGAAAATTAGCACTGATGGTTCCAACTACACACTTCTAAAACAGGTATGACATTTCCATGATGATTTCTTAGTATTTAATACGGTCACTCTAGATATGCATTAGAGCTGTAGCAATACCTCATAATTAGTACTTCTGAAGCATGTATTCAGGGATCCATGCATGTATGCATATAAGATTGCCATAAACTTTGTTCTGTTTGAATTGTCCAGGTGATGCCTCCAACTTGTGACATCACACCATATCCAAGAAAGTAGAAGATGCAAACCATAGCTAATGCAAGGAAAAAAACTCTCTTAAGAACAGCTAGACTAGGGAAGGTATAAAATTCTCTTTTAAGGTAGTTGTGCATTACCCAGATTGTCCCCCCAGCCCCACAGCCCTTGGGATTTAAAAATAAACATCTTTTCCAAACCTCAAGTTTCTGTTCTTAGAACTAAGGAATAATATGGGATTGATGATCCTTAGCCTTTAAAATTTGGAATTAGCTAGGGAGCAAAAGTATGATTATAATCCAGTCATGGTTAAAAGGTTATGAGGTGCGTATATTCAGCCTTACGCTTTTCATCCCTCAACCCACCTACTTCAAGAGAATGTGGGCTACTGATCCATTTTGATGCTTAAGTTCTGTTGTCAGAGTTTACTCATATATACTATCTGAGATGAAAGGAATGATTTCCATTTATGACAGGATGGAAATGTGAATTGCTTCCCTCAACTGTTTTTTCCCTCCCAGTCTGCAGTGAAAGTAGCATAAAATCAAATCATTAAAACTAGACTGATTATTACATTGACTAGAGAAATCACAGTTAGTTTTAGCATATCTTTGATCGTCAGAAGTAGCTTCTTTGGAAAGATGTGGCTTGTATCTGTCCTGCTGCAAATTTCTCTTTGCCCCAAACTGTGCAATAGTGACATGAATATGTGATAGCACTCTCTAGAACAAGTGTGCCAAAAATAAAGATATTTCTTGTTATGTTTATGCCAGAACTAGGCATTAGATGAAGAAGTCCATTCATGTGTTGATTTTTCAGCAACATAAAGAATACTTAACTAAAGATATTTTTCCACTCACTCCTGGGTACCTCCATTGCTATAGTTAGAGTTTCATTCATATTGCTTAAGAATTTAGTCTTACTTTAAGTGCAGATATTCATTAGCAAGTGTGATGTTTACTATTCCCCACAGAATTGGATTTTGCAGCTTCTAAGTCACAAATTGAAAATTAAAATTTCACATGAAAATCCAGATTTCTGGCTACTCATGAAAAAATAGGAAGGTGTAGCATTTCTGGGTTCACATCCCTGAATGGACACAATACAAGCTGGGTAGCAGCTGCCACTGTGATTTATGCCCGTGCTCTTAATTCACCAGCATCCTCAAACTTTCCGTGTGCTTACCACATGCATACTTGTCTTATTCAGGAATGTCTGTGAGGTTTAGATTCTTGCTCTTGAGTTTGGAGTGTGCCTCCAATATCCACTGTTTCATACTGCCTCTTTCTCTAATTATGTACCTTAAGAGATTGGGTAAAATATAAAACATTTTCATGTTGTTTGTAAAAACTAAACAGAAGTCTATTTAAAATATAAGAATTAAATGACTATTTCTTTAAGAAATGAGTAATACCCATAGGGAGATAGCTTGAATTTACATAACTGCTTTAAAATGGAAAAGTGTTCATTTCCCAAATGGTTTTCTGCATTAATTTATTTTTTTCCAGTGCAGTATAACTTTAAGTATATATCAAACTTACAAAATATTGAAAATTACCTCTTTCTCTTAAGTATATTTCTCCATACCCTTTCTAGACCTTCTAAGTTAGGTGTGCAAGCTATTGATTTTCTTGTATGGTCTCTAGAAATGGGACGTGTTTATTTTCTCTTTAATAAGTTTTTTGTTTTTGTTTTGCTTTCTTTTGTTTTTAGCATTTCTCCCTTTTATATTGTGCTATCTCAAAGTGAGAAAGTTTTCTTTTTAGAATACTCTATAAGCTCAGCTGAACCACAAATTTAACTAATATAGCAACAATATTTATGATCTTCAAGAAAGAACTATAACAGAGCTTCAGTGGTAGCTCCTTGCTTTATTTTCCAACCCTGTGGCTCAAGACATTTCTACTGCTTTCCCTTTTTTTTTTTTTTTTTTTTTTTTTTTTTGTCTTTCATGGCTAATACATTATCAGGGATTGTTCTTGAGGGACCAAAATGATTTTTATCTCCACGCATGATGTAAGTCTATTTCATTTTAACGCTCACATTGTTATAGTGTTTTTTTCCTGGTGATATAACTTTAGACTATTGCCAATCACTAGTACATAAGTGGGGATGAATTTCAAACAGTTTCTTAGTGCAGTTTATGGAAATAAGGAGGTAGTAAGGAAGATAAGGAAATGCACAAGGACCCTGAACACCTGTGTCTTTGGAGAGCATTTGTTAGTGGTGACCACGGAGTAAGGATGTAAAGACCCAAGAAACTAAAGACAAGCCTTAAAGTTTTGCTTGTGGGCTGCTTGAAATATGTCATTTTTGTTAGGGAACTTATTTTTAACCACAATTTCATCATGGCATTACAGAAATTTTCAAGGAGTTCAAGGTGGTAAAAACCAATTTCTTCCTCAAAGATTTTGTCTACATATGCAGAGTGAAGTAGAAAATAACAGTAATTGTTTCTCCACATTTTCTCTCAGTCAAACATAAATGAAAAGACAACATCTGTGCCTTAATTATTTGTGAATTCTGTGTGTAAATAATTAGGAAGAACAATTTATCCTAATATCTTAAATTTTATTCTCTTTATCGTATTTAGTAACAATCTCATGAAGTTTTATAGTATAAAATTATAACAACTGGTAGAATGTTTTTACCCTATATATTCTAAAACATAGTTGTAGCTAAGACAGCTATAACTTAAATTCGTATAACACATTTAGAAAATGTACTTTAATAACATGGATTTTAGAAATGAAAATTAATCAAGTAGCTTTCCAATATGTTATCCAATTCAATTCTAGCAGTGACTTTTATTCCAGTAAAATTGTATAGAGAAACAAAACACAATTTCCTAAATTAATCATCTTGAACCAAAGGGTGCAGATCTTCAGCCACAGAAAAATAAAAGAAGCAAATAGGATTTTGATGAAACCAATTTTCAGCTCTGAAACCACTGGGATGACTCTAGTTTTTAGACATTATTTTGACCATGCCCTTGGCTGTTTTAATGTTCCTTGCATATGATTCTGTAGAGAGAGCTTTACACTCTTTTCTGAAGGGATTAAGGGTAAAGCTGTAGAAAAATGACCAGTTTGGCTGGAAAGATATGTCAGAATTCAGAGCTTCAATTTCTCTGCAATTCACGGCTTTAATTTATTGTAGTTGACTTGCTAAATTTGGAATTGGATTTTCATTATCTAAATTGATTATTGTAAAGAAAGGAATAGGATAATTCTGCCATGACTGGGGATTGTGGGTGAATCTTTGCTAAGGTCAGAGACAACTATCTCTCCCACCTTTTCCCTATAGAGCTCTAATATACCCATCTGAATTGCCAGGGCATCACAGAACCCTAACCCATTTACCTTATTCTTCCAGTGAGAAAAGCATTTGAACAGAAAGAATATTGTAGACTACTACTTTTTTTTTTTTTTTTCCGGTACGTGGGCCTCTCACTGTTGTGGCCTCTCCCATTGCGGAGCACAGGCTCCGGATGCGCAGGCTCAGCAGCCATGGCTCACGGGCCTAGCCGCTCCGCGACATGTGGGATCTTCCTGGACCGGGGCATGAACCCGTGTCCCCTGCATCAGCAGGCGGACTCTCAACCACTGCGCGACCAGGGAAGCCCTGTAGACTACCATTGAAATGAATTTATTAAACCCTCTATAGAACTTGGAATCCATTCTGTTTATATTTTAGAACCTTGATTGTGCATAGATGACTTCTTAGATATGAATGCTTACATGTATTTAGTTAAGTAGTTCTCCAGTTATTAGGGTGTGCATGAATAATTAATGAATCTGAGACTGAATATTAGTAGCATTTTTTTAGCATTTATAATCATTATTCTTGATTAGTGATGCTGTCATTAAGACTTATACTTGCATTTATTCATCTGGGCATAGTGGGGTTAAGTGATTGCAGGTTAACTTTATAATCTAGAGCTGAAGAAAAGGAGATTGCTCCTTTTAAGCCAAATAAAAGCATAAGATTTGAACCTATGATTTTAACACCATCACTGCTAGAATTTAGCCTGGCTAAGAGAAGAAAAAATCAGTATTTGCAAGAACCTTCTCTGAGTTGTTGCAAATAGTGATACGTGGTCATCCTTAGTCTTGGAGATCATTGGAAAGAAATAAAATCTGGACAGCACTAATTTAGCTTTGGCCTGAGTTTTATAAAAAAAATTATATATCTCTGATTCAGTGTTATTATAAAATTTTGAATTCTGAGTATAGATGTGGAAACAGAACTCAGAATTGGGAACAACCATCCCTCCCCAAACCAAACCGAAGCAAACCACAAAACAAACAAACAAAACTATCTCCTTGAAGATGCTAATCCTTACTTATAGGACTATAAGTACTCTTAAGCGACCCCTAAAACAATTTGAGACAATAACAACTTTAGGGTGAATATTGATGTAAAAAGCTTACATCAGATACAGAGATATGACAAAGGTCTCTGGGGCTTTGCCAAGTGTCTATGGTGTCAATTATTTTTTAGCACGAGTTTATATATTAATAAAATATTCAACTCTTAAAGCAAGTTAACACAATTGAAATCTTGATCCAAGTTTTGTTAGTCCATTGGGGTAGTAAATCTATGAGCAGTAACAATAGGTCAGAATTAAACCAATCCCTAAGCAATCATTTGGAAAACTCAACAGCTAAGAAAATTCTCAGATCCTGATGTACAATCCTCAAATCAAATCACTGAAACAGTGGAACTGCCAAACCAAAGAGCTGTAGTATCCAGAAACCCATCAGCTGAATTCATGTTCAATTTTGTTACCTGCTAAAAAATGCATTAATTGTGAGTCTGAAGGGAGGGATTTCCTCACATTTCTACTATGTGGAATAAAAAGATGTTGACTACCTAGTTTCTCTTTGGTCAAATACTCACCTAAGGTTTTAACTTTTAAATTCTAATATGCCACTGTATTGCCTAATGGGCTACTTGAAGCATGAGAAAAAAAGAGAATGTTGCTATGTTGTTGAGACAAAGGCTTTTAGGGAAAGTAAAATTTTTAAACCTTCTTTTCTGACTTTCATCAGATATCTATCAAGAGCTCATCTTAAATTATTGGGGGTCGTCTACCTTTCCAATTTAGATGTATACTCATAATGGCATCAAATTTATATTTAATATTAACTTAAAGTGAGACTCTTTTCCTTTATCTCTCTAAAAGCATTTTTTTCCACGTTACTGGCTATTTACTTAAACCATTAGCTATAAACATTCCAAAATTTTTCCTACTTGGAAAATATTTTCAAGTACAATAAATTATGTAACATCTTAAGTGTATGGTATAGAAAAAATGTAAATATACAATGCTTTTATAAAGAATTGGTATTCTCACAAATGCTATTTATTGTAAAACTGTAACTACTTAGATTCAAAGGGAAATACTGATTCTTATGAATTCCTTAATCATTTTAAAACAATTTCTATTAACTATTATTCCAACATACTCTTTTTTATTTTTAGGGATTAAACAATGTTATTGGTATAGACTTTGATTACAGAGAAGAATTTATCTATTGGATTGATTCTAGTCGACCCAATGGCAGTCGCATAAACAGAATGTGTTTAAATGGAAGTGATATTAAGGTAATTACATATGACAATGATGGGATTATTTAATATTTTATTTGTGTGGTTGAATTGAATAGAAAATGTTATTTGATGGTAATGATGCAACTCATAGAATGTATTAGGTTGGTTTGAATTTCACATTTGTACAGTGTAGGTTAATATATACTTTAAATATGAAATTGGAGGTTTTTATCCTTATGTTTCATTATGACACTATTACTTGCAATAAGGTAAAAATCAAATTGAATAAATAAAATTTGAAACCTTATTCACAACCCTAGAAAATGTGGTGGATGCTTAAGGCTTGAATGATTAGTGCCTGAGATTCGATTGTGTTGATTTATATAAAAGAAAATGTTGACCCTGAGAATTTGTAGTTGAAAAAAATAATTATTAGACTGTAGATTGAACTTATAGCACTATTAAAATTAACTTGCTATGGATGGAATTAGTTGAATGCATTTGTGTAAAATCACTGATGTTCTGAGTAGGCAGCATCGTAATTAAACACGTGTCACCTTATAGATATGAACTACTTAGCACCATTTCTATGCTAACTTGAGTTTTAAAATAAAATTATTTGCACTGTATATATGTAGTAAAATGTATTATAAAGAAGTTCAAATTCAAGTAGATAGAACTCAATTACTTTAACTTTTTTTGTAGCCATCTATAATATCGTATAGAAAGCTTTGGTGGAAGCAATCAGTTTTGAAAATATTAATGAAACCTTGTAATGTATATATATATATATATATATATATATATATAAAATACCAAAACAATCAGTAGGTTGGGTACAGGGAGTTCAGAATAACTGCTATTGGTTATTTTATATGCAGCATATTTGTGCATACAAAGCCTATATCCTTATTATATTTGATATTGACATAGGTTACAATTGAGCACAGCAGTTGAATGAGTATATTTTTACTTCCCTTTGGTTGGGTGAAATACTTAATGTATGTTCTTACTTGTATTTTTTTCTCTCTTTGTAGTAGATAATTTAAATAGGGCAAGAACAGTTGGGGGAGTGGTGAATGCTATTGGTATCTCCCCAAGAACCTGTTATTAATAAATAACATCAATAAATTTTTGTGCTTGTGTGTCTCTGCCTGTGATAGAATTTTGAGAGGGGAAGGAAACTCTAATGAAAATGTGATAAACAACTGTGTAACCATCCAAGAGCCTTTTATTTTGGTGTTTCTTTCTTAAACCTTTATGGAATTTCTAGGGGTCTGATTACATATTGGGTAATTCCTCATAAACAAGTAAGTAATTTTATTAGGTAAATTGTTCTATGTTTTGTGCTTAACTAAATCCCATTTCAAATGTTTAAATACAGTTCTGTATCTCTGAAAAAAATCAAGAAGCAATTGCTTAGTTCTTATTCTAGGCATTTACACTGTTAACTTTTTAAATTCTTATTTTGTTAGGTAGTGCATAACACAGCTGTCCCCAGTGCACTTGCTGTCGATTGGATTGGAAAAAACCTCTATTGGTCTGACACAGAAAAAAGGATCATTGAAGTATCCAAACTCAATGGCTTATACCCTACTATACTGGTTAGCAAAAGGCTGAAGTTTCCCAGGGACCTGTCTTTAGATCCTCGTGCTGGGTTTGTAACAAACATTGAAAATCTTAAATTAAAGATTAAGACTGTGGATTATGTCCAATATGGTAAATCCTGGTCTATAGATTTTAACATGGGAACCCATGAAAAGTGTAAATGTGTAGAAAGCTTTATTGAGAAATCAAAAAGAGAAATGTGACTATAACAGGGATTTCCCTAGTGGTCCAGTGGTTAAGACTTCACCTTCCAATGCAGGGGGTGCAGGTTTGATCCCTGGTTGGGGAGCTGAGATCCCACATGCCTCGTGACCAAAAAACCAAAATATAAAACAGAAGCAGTATTGTAACAAATTCGATAAATACTTTAAAAATTGTCCACATCAAAAAAACTTAAAAAAAGAAAAGGGCTTCCCTGGTGGCGCAGTGGTTGAGAGTCTGCCTGCCGATGCAGGGGACGCGGGTTCGCGCCCCGGTCCGGGAAGATCCCACATGCCGCAGAGCGGCTGGGGCCGTGAGCCATGGCCGCTGAGCCTGCACGTCCGGAGCCTGTGCTCCGCAACGGGAGGGGCCACAACAGTGAGAGGCCCACGGACAGGAAAAAAAAAAAAAAAAAAAAAAAAAAAAAAAGAAAAGAAATGTGACTATCACAAATTTTTTTAAGAAAAAAATTAAAGTGATGGGATTTTAGAGCAAGTATTTTTTTAAGTTTTTAAACATAACTCTTTTTCTAACTAATCAATAAATGTATTGTTGAAATGAATAAAACATACAGATTTATCCAAATTCTAATGTGTTTAAATCTTGGAGGAAAGACAGGCGAAGCACAACTCTTGGATCCTGTTTTGTAGTATTTGTAGTAGTCATGAATAGAGATGATGTAATTCCTGAACCACTTTAGAGCAGGAGACTTAAATAGCATCCATGAATAATAAATAACAGGGTGCATTATCTATGCCTTCAGAGGGAAAAGCATAGGGGGAATATCGGGAAAGATTCATATTAGAGTTGGGTTTCATTTGCATTTCTCTGAGAAAGAAGAACAAGTCATCATAAGGATCAAGGGCATCTGGCTGGATATCTCAGATGAGGGATGAACACACATTTAGGTGTCAAAACCTGTTTGCTGAAGTTCTATATTATGACCATTATCATTCACTTTCAATTATGTTGTTTTGGTAGGTAGAGAAGGCAAGTCTTTCTTTTTTTTTTTTTACACTACAATTTGAGTGATTACCTACTCCAAAATGATCTCTGTAGGAGTTCAACCTATTGAACATGTTTGTTAAATTTGCTTTTTAAAAATAGGAAACATTTACAGTAACAAGTATTATGCTAACTCTAGTGCTCTAAATTTTCTGCTGTCTAAATTAATTTCCTATAAAGTGTTTTACCAAATCACTGTTTTATCATGCCATATGCAATAGTTAGATTTTGCTTCTTGTTAATATATTGTATCTCTGATTTTTGGTCTCATGTTTATAATTGGCAAAGTGATCATATCATAGTATGCATGGAGCTTGATTTTAAATATTAATTTGGGTAAAAGCAGTACCGAATAGTAGAAGACTTGTACTGTAAATACTACTCTGTTTCCAAGGTAATGGTGCAAGTTTAAAATTTTTGCAATATAATTATGTAACTATTTTGTTACCTTTTAAAATATTTTCTTTACCATAGTAACAGAAGTGTGTCAATTCTATTTTAACTGAAACAGAGTTACAAGAGCGTCTGTTTCTATAGATGTTTCAAGAAATAATGGCCAGATATACTAAATTTGGCTATCGTCATTATTCATTCATAAGAATATGAATGTTTGAGTCCTTTGGTATTTTATCAGAAGATATTTATTTTAGTGTGTCCATTGTCCTTTTCTTCAAAATCAGTATGGCTATCTTAGCTTCTCATCCAAGAATTTTCAAGATGCTTCATTTTCCAAATGAAAGAAACATCTGTTAATAATAACAGTATTACGGAATTTCCTAATTATAAAGCAAAAACTGTATGCTAGCATAGTGAACACAGCTGAATCTAGCTTTAAGTTTTATTTCTCCCAGGTTATGGTTATTATCCCATAAACTGACAGCAGTCTTAAGTTATCATCAACATAAACCCATCCACCAAAAGTGTCAACTTAAACAATGAAGTACTAAATTATTGTAGCTATTATGGAAGACTCCTTTGATTTCATTTTTAAATATTATTTTGTTATGATATGGAATGGCAGATTATAACCCAGGAAACATAAAAATTAGATCTTTTTATGAAACAATTAAAGCCACATAGCAGATAAACAGATTCCAACAGATAAAATTTAATGACACCTTTTTTGTTCATACAAAATAGCTTTTATGAGATGAGCTTAAGGGTGAAAATGCCATAGCTGTCTAAAATATTGTACAATCTTGCTTCAAAAATGGCAGCTCAAATTGTAAGATTAATAAAAATGCAATTGAACCTTTCTATGTCAGATTGCCATTGTGATTTGCATATGTTTTGAATATGCCAATACTACTGACCCCTCTTTCCTTGAGAAGGTGATTTCTGTCGCGATATTTAGTGAGGAATAGGGTAAGGATTATTTAAGGGAAGATAAAGATCATTGGAGTATCTAATGCAGTAAAGCAACTAAACATTTAGAAGGTAGCTTGGGGGTCCTTTCTTATAATGGTAGTATGCCAGTTGTCACAGTACCAATTTAGATATGCTGGTTAGTAAGAATGGTAAAGAAGATATAAGTAGACAGATCATTTTCCTGGCTATTACATTTAAGTTCAGCGGAAATCCAATGATCCCAATCATTCTGTTATTGATTGGGAATCAATGTACTAAATCAATGTAAATAAATTAAAATTTACTTAATCATAAATTTTAGGTCATTAATATTTACATTTAAGGTTTATAAAAGTTGTCATTTATACAGAAGAGACATAGACACAGATGCATTTTAAAGTAGAATAGAAAATATAGTGTTAAAACTGTGCTGAGCATAATTTTATCTTTAAGATGTCACTTCAGCATAACAAGAAACCATTATGACATTAAAGTAAATGTATGATATGACTATTTAACAGAAAATAAATTCATCTGCTCATTCATTTATTCAACTCATATTTCTCTAGCATCTAGTGTATATCTGGCACTGTTCTAGGTATAATATAAAAATAAAAGTCACAACCCTTGTCTCCAAGTATTTCACAGTCCAGTGAGTAGGTAGATAAGCAAAAATTATCATATAATACAATAACTCATGAAGTGGAGAAAACAGAAAATGTTTCTATCTCAAATGGGGTCAGTGAAATCTTCCAGGACAAGACTGGTGAAGTAAGCATTAGCCGGGTTATGTGGTACATTTCAGAGCAGAAGTCATTTCAGGCAAAAAGAAGAAGCTTTATGGGAAAGCAAAGACACATAGGAAAGCAAGGCATATCCAAGGAACTGAAAATAAGTCATACGAAGGGACTAAATTAAGTATATAAAATTGCAGAACTTTGATACCAGTTCACTTTATAGAGTAAAAAAGAGCTAGGGATAAATCAGAATGTAATACAACACAACAACAACAAAACAAACCTTATGAGGCTTATGGCTTGGGCAAACAGGTAAATAGAAAAATGATTTCCTCAGAATATGAGGAACAGAGGAAAAGGGGCAGATATAAGAAAGGGGAAGGACCTACTGGGATTGGGGGTCCCATATAATAATAATAATGATAATGATGATCAATATCACTTCTATAGCATTTTATGAATTAGAAAACTATCTCTGTGCTTTATCACTTTAGATGCTTGTACTGTTTACTCAGAGTCTCTAAAAAAGATATGAGTATTTTTATTATTATACTTTTAGTACAAGTATGAACATTCAGCCTCAAGGTGGCTAAGTGAATTTCTCAGGATCATTTAGGTACTGTAATACAATATTAAACTGGGGATTTAATCCAGTTTCCAAATTTTGGTCAGCTCTTTTCCCTATTGCATATATCACATTAGAGTTTCCAGTAACAAAGTTATCTTGGGTTGTGAGCAGGTTTTCCAAGAGCCATCCAAACAGGGCATAAGAAAAAAAATACTTTTTTTTCCATTTTAACAATTTGCCTTTTTATAAAATTTTAAGTTACTACAGATAATATGAGTGTTTTTGGAAATTTAACTGCCTAATCATTATAAGCATGCATTTTTTTTTCAACATCTTTATTGGAGTATAATTTTTTTACAGTGTTGTGTTAGTTTCTGCTGTATAACAAAGTGAATCAGCTATATGCATGCCTTATTTTTAAAACATATTTTTATTTATTTTCCTTTTCTAATACTCCATTAGCAATATCAGAAGAAAATAATACTGGGTTCTATTTTGACTTCGAAATACGTTTAATGAGAGTATGTCGAAGGACACTTTATATACTCAGAATCTCTATCCACTATTGTTAATATGGATATTGGAAGTGCAAATACATTTGCAAAAGACACATTTTGTGCAAAAGACACATCTTGGCTGATGCTATTCTTACTTTCTACAATGCCCCTGTGCTTTTCCTCCAGTTAGAATAACTTCTTATTTTTTCAACAACGGCAAAAAATATCACTTCCTCTGTGAAAGTTCCCCAATTGCATCTCAGTAGCCACCACATATTGAACATGTAACATTACGTGACTATTATTGTTGTAAATGTTTCTCTCTCCATCTAGAAAGCGAATTCCTTTAACAGAAAAGCCATGGCTTAATTACTGCTTGTGCCTAACATAGAAACTGTTAAATTTACTGTTGAAGGTAATAATAAATAGGCTACTGGATATACACAAACCATAGGATTGTAGTTTGCAGGGGCATTGCACCTGCATCTATGCAGAAACCAATTTATTGGTATGTAAACAACCTGCATGTTTCAAAGAGAAGAGTCATAACAAAGGGAACCTTTGTTGTGAGGGAATGAAAATTGTATAAGGAAAGAAAACTCCGTTTTTTATTGCTGTGGGGAAAAACAGAAATATTTCATTAAGCTAACCAGTCACATTAAAAATCCCCACCTTTTTCCTACCAATTTTTAAGCCTATAATCCCATATTTAGGCAAAAACACACAGGGAATGAACATTAAAAAATAATTTTATAATTCAAAATCAGAAATAATTCCAACTGGAAGAAATTTCTCTAAATATGTTCCCTGAATTCAGGGAAAAAAAAAGTGAAAACTGATAGCAGACTTCTATTTTAATTTGTTTTAAAGAAATAAGATGTATCAGATTCAACTATAAAAGACATCCTCAGGAATCACAAAAGCCTGTTGTTATGGTTACAAGAAGACATTCTTTTATATGTTTACTCTTGGTTATAACTTACAGAATAGCTATTATTTGGAGCTGAGATTTTTCGTATGTGATCTTAGGTAAATATTACATATTATATGGGTGAAATTTAAGACTCTCCTTTTGACATTTTCACTGAACTTTTCATTTTTCAGCTTTAATTATTTACAACAAATTTTTTACTTGGATAATATTTGGCAGGTTGCATTTTAGATGTTAAAATGACCAGAATGTCTAGTATGGGCTTTTTGAGAAACTTAAATGTATAGTAATGAGGCTTAATTATGGAAAAGGAAATGAAATTTAGTCATCGCAAGTTAGCTACCCATAAGGAGAGATGCACAGTAATTTCTGTGCTTATGAAGGCTCATTTATACTGAGTACAGTTAAACTATGCTTTCCTTCAATACAGTAAAACATTTTTATAATATTCTTCTAATTGATGGGTACTTAAATAGGCAAATCAGGTAATAACACACATGATAAAATCCAGGCAAATCATGTAATAACATACATACAATCTAGATGCAGTAAGTAATTTATTAGACAGTTATCACTAAACCAATATGAATGCATATATTGTGTAGGTAGTGCAAGTAAAATAATAATAGTTAATATTTGCTGAATACTTAACTACATGTTCATAAATGTTCCAAGTTTGTTCCCTGTCTTCTCTCTTTTAATCCTTACAGGACTCTGTGAGTAGAAACTATTATTATCACTTTTGAACATATGTGAGTAAATCCAGGCTCAGAGGAGGCTAACTAAAGTGCCAAGTTCACATGGGTGGACCTGGAATGTGAACCCAAGTAACCTGTTTTTAGGCCTTTTTTGCTTTTAAGACTCTGCATAGTTTTGCTTAGGAAAAAAAAAAAAAAAGCTAGACAACATTATTAATGGAATATGAGTTTTATCTTAAATATAAAAAAATACATTTAAAGAAAGCTAGTCTATAAATCTGGAGACCTGAGCCCTTGTTCCAGCTTTATCACTATCATAACAGACTAAGACAGAGCTCATAATATTTTATGGTCTTAGTTTGTCAGTGAAATGAAGGCCTGAAACTACATGATCTTCAAGACCTGTTGCAGCATTAAAATCTTTAAGTTATACTTTATTCTAAATTCTGAAAGAGATAAAAGATCATTGTTATCAAGAAATTTATAAGGTAGTTATGAAGATAAGATTTTTCATGCTTTTTTCCATCTGGGTAAAATTGTCATTCCTTCTTTTGTGCCTCCATGGTAAAGTAGTTTTATCATAATATGCTTTAATTTTTACATTTGTTTTACATTCACCTCTACTGTATTCACTGAGAGATCTTTGATGGCAAAAATCATATCTGTTTACCTCTGTGTTCCCAGTACTAAGCAATGTCTGACACATATTATATAGCCTCAGTGAATCATTGTTTCAAGATATGTTTCTCAATCCACTTAAGCATGGCTTTGGGGTTTATCAGAGATGTTTCACCAACTGATTTATCGAGTTAGGTTCTCTGATTCTGAAGCCTGAGAACCTACATCATTACTGCTTTGTGGGTTCCTATGTGCATGATATATGTGTTGTTCAGTTATACATGTGATAAAGAAATTCTGTAGACCGGAAGGTGCTAAAGCACAGTTTCCTAAAGTGTGTTTCCTGTGAACTGCTCTAGGAAAAGAAATGTAGTTACCCAAAACTATGTGATAAAAAAAGGATATTTTAGCTCCCTCTTAGAGAGTCATTATATCATATAGCGTATTAAAAGCTCTGAAAAATCCTATAATTAACAAGATGATGCTTACTTTGCTTAACAAACCATTTCTTAAATATATATAATCTTGTAACCTACCTTGAAAAACATGAACTGACACAAATCAGAGAAGAATTTGTGGAGAACAGAGGGGACACTATGAATAACGTCTGAATCATAATATCTGTATTGAAGAGGCAGGAGCAAGGCAAATGATACGATAAAAGCAAAAAAGTGAAAATGTAGGACTATAAATACTCCAACTAGACCTCAGTTCATACATTTCAATAGTGGGAAGTAAATTGAAAAAGCCTGTGTCTAATAATGAAGAATCTGAGTGTCAGGGTGAGGATTTCAGGCCTCAAACTCTCAGTGAACTTATTGGGAGTGATGCAACAGATGTTGGACTCCATGAAATATGCTCTTCCTCTTCTTCATGGTATCTTGGTTCAAGATGATGATAAGATTAGCCAAATAAAATGTTCAGAATACAAACAAAAGATATTTGCTATTACATGGAGCTCAGACCATTTGAAATTCATAATTTACTTAATGACCTCAAAAACATTACTATTCACCTCTAAGAATCTGCAGTACTTTGTTAATAGTACTGCAGATTTAATGGAGGAAATTATTTTTCACTTTTGGAATTTACTTAATTTTATATGATTTTAATTAACTTAAATTTAAAGAGTCACAATTGGCTAGTGGCTACCACACTGAACAATGAACATTCAAGAAAATATAATGTCCTTCTCCGTAATTCATTTTGAATTTTTCATAGGTAAAACACAAAAGAAAAAAAAATATTTAGATAGTTTTATTCCTCTAACATTATAGATGCATTTTGAAGGTTTACCTCTTTAGTTTTGGGCATCTATTATTTGTTAACACTTGCAGAAATGTTATATACATATGAGTTGTGTACTAAAGGAAACATGTTTAAAATTATAAGGATATTTCAAAGTGTGCTACATGTTTAAAAAAAGCATAAGAAAAGTTTGCATTGAAGTATGCTTCTTACAAGCTGCAATTTAGAGAGATACAAGAATTAATTTGGGAATAGCTAAGCAAATAAGAGAAATACTGTAAGATGTTTTACTCCCTGAGTGTCTGTAAACAATGTGGCTATTGATTTTCTTTTCTAGGTATTTATATTGGATTGACTGCTGTGAGTATCCTCACATTGGACGTGTTGGAATGGATGGAACCAATCAGAGTGTTGTCATAGAAACCAAGATTTCTAGACCTATGGCACTAACAATAGATTATGTCAACCATAGACTCTACTGGGCTGATGAAAATCATATTGAATTTAGCAACATGGATGGATCTCACAGACACAAAGGTTGGTCCCATAGCACAAATGATTCAGTATTTCACCAGTGCATAAAATACTCATTTAGAAAAAATATATATATATGTTTATTTATTTATTTTATATACTTTCATCAAATGCATTTCTTAATTTAAGATTACATTATTATATTCGTTTGTGACAATATTGGTAAATAAGAATTAGATATATTTATTCAGACCTTCTATAGTCATACATAAAAATCACTTTGACATTGTCAATGTTTTCTCTAATTGTGCTTTTCTAAATAGTTTTTATAGTAAATGAATGATATTTTTATAAGTTAATATATACATATATCCTAATTGAACTGAAACAGAATACTTGCTTATAAAAATAAGGTTATTATTGCAATCTTATAAGTTTCTTTTTTTAAATACTAAGTGAAAGTATAATTCTTTAAAGACAGTGAAGTAATATTTAAAAGTTATCAGTTAGACTACATACATGATTAAATTTATTGTTATGTAATCAACAGCATCAACAAAAAGTAACATGAAAAACAGCTTTCAAATTAGAGTAATGTTTAGGAAATTATTTGAATATAAATTCTATAGGTACTTTATTTTTCTATTTTTTATAACTCTGAGTAGATTATAAGACTCTAAATATAAAACAAATGAAGGAAGCAATTTGATATGGGGGAGGTAATGCTAGAATTAGGGATGGGCAAAAAGTCTTAGAGGAAAAAATAGCTGAGGATGAGGGAATTAACAAGAGCAAAGGAGAAGGACATAATAAAAAAGAATGGGATCCAGGTGAAGATGACATGAATATAACAGAAACCACAAACAATTCATGAACACTCAAAATATTTTAGATGCAGGTAGCTTTTTAAAGATTAGGTTTTTCCCAGAATGAAGAAGAGGAACAAATTTTTATTAATCTGTAGTGACCTAATGTCACCTTTGTTATTAGGTGTTTTCGTCTTCAAATATCTTGTAAAGTACTGAGAGACTGTAAAGTTTCACTGAGAGATCCCAAATAAAGTACAAGTTTCACTGAGAGATCTCAAGTAAAGCCATACATGTATGGCTTAGCTTAAGAGATTGCTTTCTTCTCTGGCAGTAAGCTTAGATCAAAACCCCTGGAAG
Source organism: Neophocaena asiaeorientalis asiaeorientalis (assembly GCF_003031525.2). Classification (NCBI taxonomy): domain Eukaryota; kingdom Metazoa; phylum Chordata; class Mammalia; order Artiodactyla; family Phocoenidae; genus Neophocaena; species Neophocaena asiaeorientalis. The sequence continues at coordinate 263,931 of NW_020173124.1, read as the reverse complement.
AAGGAAAGAGGTGAAATGACAAGGAAGAGAGAATTATTGATAATTTAATCCTGTCAGGTGAAGCCCTTCAAATATATGCCAGTGTAGAGAAGAATGAAGCCACTGAATTTTAAAAAATTAAAAACTAACAGTGGGAAGGGGCAAGTGGAATTAGGGGATTAAGAGTTACAAACTCCTATGTATAAAATAAAATAGCTACAAGGATATATTTTTACAGCACAGGGAATATAGTCAAAATTTTATAACAATTTTAAATGGAGTATAATCTATTAAACTATTGAATCACTGTGTTGTACACCTGAAATTAACATAGTATTGTAAATCAAGTATACCTTAATAAAAATAAATTTAAAAAATAAATAATAAAGGAGGTATACATCACTGAAGTCACACCTTAACTCTGCCCAAGTTTTTCTCAGTTGTTGTTTAAATAAACATGTCTAACTAAAAATGCCAACAGAAAGCTTTTAGAGGTGCTTTTTTAAGGGTGGGAACAGTGAAGTATGACAAGTGTCGGATGAGTCGCTTATTTAGGTGTTGGCATTCCAATTATAAAGAAACTCATCAGGATGCAATTGGAATGAAGAGTTATTTAAAGATCACTCTAGGGTTTTAATTACAGCAAAAGCAATGTTGTCAAATTAAAATTACACTTAGCATTCAGCAGTTATATCTCCTTTGAAGAATCAATAATGAAATGTTCTGCAACTTTTGTAGATGATATAATTGAGTTTTATTGTAGCAATCAGTATTTTCCCCACATAACCATTTTTAGCATGTATTTTTAGCGTGCTAAGTTATTGTGAATGTATTACTTTGTGCTAAAATTTCAGTGTACAATAAAATTTAAACAATTTTTGGTTAGATAGGTAAATATTTAAAATATATTCTAGCATCAAATATTTGCCTATTTTTGTTTGAGCCTTTTATTTGAATAACAAAAACTAGTTAAAAATGTCTATTAGAAACTATTGATTCCATCCCCTCCCCATTATTTTAAAATTATGTCAGATATGTGGATGACTAATGCTTTGAAAACTTAATACAAAATTGAATGCATGTAAATTAAGTGTCTTTCAATCACAGTACTGGTGATGACTTTTGGTAGATGGACATAGATAGCAAGAAGTGAAACTAAATTTACTGAAGAGTAAAATATTTGGCTGAAAGATATTCAGGTATGATGTTATTAACATTTAAAAATCTGATTTTTGAAAATACTTTGAGGCTCAAGGGGGGAGAAAAGGAAAGTAAAAGAGTTCCTGCCTTCAGAAATATTTTCTCCTGAAGGCTTTTTCAGAAAGACTAATAGAAAATTCACTAAGTGTCTTATTAGGCATCTGTCAATATCTGAATGCAAGCCAGTAATTACCTGGTAGTTACCAATGAGCTACTAACTGTACACAGCCTGACTTATGCCAATTTCACAACCAATGAAAAAAGAGTCATTCATTTGCAGTGTCTGTAAAGAGGAATAGGATTTTTTTACTCCTTGCATTGTCCCCATAAAGACATAAAAAAAGCTGTGGTTTTCTAGTTGCATATTTGGAGGTGGAAAATGAGACTATTATAACATTACTAACTTTTGTATTAGTTTGGCCACTGACCTCTCTTCTCTCTTAACCAGACTAGTATTATTGTTCTCATTTATTCTTTTTATTAAAACTAGAGCCAGAGCTCATCAAAAGAATGGGATATGCCAGTCATGACAAAGTAATCTGAGAGTATAAAGGGTATATGAAAATTTCAGAATTACGTTTTTCTTTTAATAAGTCAAGGTTTAATAATGGAGAAAAAACTAAACCATGAGTATCACTTTACAGTTTAGAAGGTTTTTTCCCCCAAACATGTTGTGGTTTAAACCATACAGCATTTCCATAAATGAAGCATTATTTTATTACTTGCCCAGCCTAAGAATTTCTAAAAGATCTGAATTCTGTGCCTAAGCGATAGATCAGATTACCTCTGAGGACCATGTAACTGGAAAATTGCTTGAGAATTTACATCCGTCTTTCTCTGCTACCTCTTCTACCCCAACCCACCTTCTTAACAAGTCCAAGCACTACATCGTAAAATTTTAAAAAAAGAGAATTAGTCAATTTGCTATCTTGGGAACATTTAGGTGCAATCTTAGTTACATGAATCTTTCCCTAATGCCTGTGTATATTATTCTACTGGTTTTTACTCCAATAATTATATAATAATATGATATAATAATACTGTAGACTAGTATGCATACTACTGGATAACTGAGAGAGACAGTTAAATCACAGTTTCATTGTTTATTTTTTAAATTTCTCTGATTTCTTTTTTTTTAGATCTTCCCATTCATTCCTTCATTCATTCAACAAACATTTACTGTTGTCTCTTTCTGTGCCATGCATTATGTGAGGCCCTGGAGTTACAAAGCTGAATAAGTCCCTGCCTTCAAAGCACCTATAGTTTAGTGGGGGGAAGAGACTGATATGAAGGTAAAAACATAAATTAGATTGGTGTTAGCAGTATATGTACAGTATTGCCAAAATGCAGGCTGGTTTAGGGAAGTGTTTGGTGAAGTGATGGGATCTTTGAAAAATCTGAAAGATGTAGGACAAGCTCTCCATATGGGGAAATGAAGGAAGGATTCATCGCACAGAGGGAACAGCATGTGCAAAAATGTAATAGAGTCTTGAAACAGTATGGGGTTTACACAATTTGTAAACTGGAAGTTGTGTAAAAGGAAGATAATGACACTAGATGAACAAGGGCAAATTGGGGCCAGATTGTGACAGGCCTTGTATGTTAAGTAATTTGGAATTTATCATATAGGTCATAGGGAGACATTGATGGCATTTAGTTGATAGAGTGCTGTTATTAGATTTGACAACAGCATGGAAAATGAAAGACCCTGGAAGGGCAACCAATTTAGAGGCTGTTAAAATATTTTAGGAGAAAACACTTGAAGTGATTATAGCTGTGGGAATGGGGATAAAGTGTTACATTCAATAGTTATTTAGCAGAATAAAGAGGAAAGATCTGTAAACTTAAAACAGCAGAAATATTGGTGGTTGAGCTGCAAATATTAAGTGAATGATTTATATTATTATCTACTTAGCCAGGGGGAAATAACTCACAGTTTGGATAACTTATGAATTTCAAATATATTTGTACATTTTTTAAAGAAATAAAAAGTACTAAACTAAGCATAACTTAGAGATTCTTCTTGAAAAGCTCTGTCTTGATGAGAGGTACATTTATTTAACAAAAGGGTCAACATCAAAGAAATTCTAAGGATATGGTTAAACATTCTTTATCATATATTTACCTAAAAAGCCTTTCTGAATACCTGATAATTTACCTAGAAGAAAGATTGCAAATGAGTGACTCTCTCTCCTCCTACTATTCCTTGAGATATAAAATAGGTGCAGTGAGAAACTTGGCATTTCAAAGTGTTCTGCAGATTGAAATGCTCAGTTTTTAAGTTTAAATCTGTCTTTATACAGAAACAGAATGATTCTAAATATATTCTAAACACAATGATTCTAAATAATAATATTCTTCTTGTAGGCCTATATTTTTGGGACTGATTTCTTACCACCCCCAAACCACAGTCCTCCTCAGAGAATTTTAGGCTTTGATGTTGGATAAGAAGTTCTAAAACTTTGTTGGAGCACGAATCTTTGAGTAAAAGGATCTTCTCAGACTGGAGAAAGAAAACCCTTAGCATCTTAAAAGAAGCTTGGGGAACCTAAGGATGAGGGTGGGTTGGGGTGGGATCCACTGTTAGAAAGCTTTTTCACCCTGAAATGTATGTGTAGCTTCACTGGGTCTCAGTTGCCTCATCCATAGAAATAAGGGTATTGGAAAAAATGGCATCAAAGGGGAATTCCAGAACTAAAATTCTAAGTCTCCCAGTTAGGTGGATCACTTTAGAATTTTTGCCAAATCCCAAAGTTTTAATTTCAGGTTAATCTCCAATTTAAGCCTGTGAGGGGTTGAAAATCTGTAATAACCAGATTTATTTCCTTAGTTAAAATCTCAAATCACCTATCCAGTCCTCAGTTCTCCCTGATTATTACTGCAAAAGTTATTAATATCTTTTAAAGTTGAGTACTTGTGAACTTACCAAATCAATAAGAGAGAAGAAAACATATGTTCTTGAGCATGATGTTGTATTAGATGTTTTGCATGTATGATTTATAATTATTATTGGCTTTCAGTGGAAATCTTCTTAGCTTAATACTGTGGTTCCAAGAACTGGAACCATCCCCTTATAAACTCATACTTTTATTAGAAGCCTACTGTGTTCAAGAAACTGCTTGATGCAATACATGCTTTTTTAGCCATTCCATCAGTGAACACTATGAGATGTGTCATTAAAGCCATTTTGCAACAAGGAAATAAGTTTAAAGAGATTAAATAATTTGTCCAAAGTCAAATAGCTCATAGTTAGAATTTGAACCCAGATCTAACTGGTTCCAAAGCCTGTTCCATTCTCCACAAGGCCCCCTTGTTTTTGAAAAGATGACTAACTGAAGATTTTTCTCTCTGCTTGTTATAGTTTCTAATAGCAACAGTTATAGCATAAACACACACCTATATATATAAAGGTATATCCATACTTGAATTTTTTCAGATTAATGTAAATAGTAGACATAGATAAATTGCAAAATATATGAGAAATAAATAAACAAAAACTTAAGCCATTAGAACATAATTACTGTAAATAAAAGAGTATAGCTCATTAAATCCAGTTTTTGTGTGTGTTTGTTTATTTGAAGGTGTGAAGAGAACAATCATGTTGCTTAAAAATGTACACCTTGCTTTAGTGGGACATTTTGATATTTCTGTTTGCTCTTTCCAAACTAACTTTATCTCCTGCCTATGGGAAAACTTCTAATCTTATTTGAAAATTTATGTCACAGAATTCCTGAAATTTGAACACAGCAAAGATCCTTTGTTATTAATTTTATGCATCCTGAAAGTATAGCCTTCTCTAATGAAATGTTTATAAAATAGGTTACATTTTATAGACATTTCTGAGAAAAATTGCAGCCCTAACTCTGCATATCTTGCTTAACTTAGAGATTTTGTTTTCCATTTAATGAAAAGAAAATTAAATACCAGAAAATTATATTTAGACCACAATTTCATTCTGACTGCTTGTATCAAAGCACATAAATTCAGATTTATTTTTCCTCATTTTTTTGTGAGTTGCCATTGAACTTGAGATAGAGAGGTAGTTTTTTGACAAAAAGACTGAAAATACTGTGTAAACTGTAATAACAAAAGGCTAAGAGCTAAGAAAAACATTGCTTGACCTTGAGTTTTAAAATTTATTTCTTCTAGTACTTTTTTTTTTCAGAATATTCTTCGAGTCACTGAATGATTTAACCTTGTGTTAAATCAGTCGGCTATGTACATATTTTATCCAGCACACTGGAAAAATATACACTCATAACTGCTAATTTCTCAGAAAAGTAATCATTGGGTATGATTCTAAACTATAGCTTATCACTGAACTTTTATTTTGTGGAAAAATTCTTTAAAGTTTCATGCTATTATGTTGACTATGACTCTTCATTTGTTTCTATACTCCTAGACCTGAAGATACTCATATTGAAGTGTCAGTATTGTATTGACAGTCCAACACTTTAGTTTGTTTATTGCTCTGGGAATCTAGTTTGTATTGTGAGGAGGCAGTTCTGTGCTTGGATTTAAAATCCAAATCATAACCCATGCAGTGATCATCTAATCAATGTTGGGAAAAGAATCCAGATCTCAGTGTGCTACTGGTGAAATAGCAAAGATATATTTAGCGGGTTTTGTTCGAAGGGGGAAAAACACACTGAAAAAGACAAAGGGAGTACTTTGTGCTCCTGTATCCTGAAAGTCAGTAGCTGTTGCATTTAGGTCTTTAGAAAATGTAAATATTCACCAAAGCCCACTGAAAAAAGAGAGAGAATCTAATAAACACCACCATCCAATTTTACAATATTCTAGAGTGTTTCTTTCTTGGTAAGATATTGCATTTTAGTACTTTTGAAAAAAAATTTCCTATCATTCACAGTCTGTTACAAACAGTTGACTTCACAGGCTATTTTATGCCAATGGTGTTGATGTGCTGCTGTTTACAATACAATAAAAGTTAATGGAAGGGAGCAAAATAAAATTCAGTTACTATAGAAATGTTCCTGAACCAGTCAAATAAATTGAAATTAACTGCCATTTCTGAAAAGTTTTAGAATTTCAGTGTCAATCATATCTTTTATTTTTGTCCCTTGAATAGAACATGTTACGTTAAATTGTGTATATGTCTAAACAGGTTATTATTTTGCAAATGTCACATGCGTTCCATATACTTTTTAAAATATAACTTTAAAGAATTACCCTATATGAGTTTTCAGCCACTTTCAACAGTGTTATCCGTCCCAAATATGACATGGTGCAGCATTGGGAATTAGTAGCTTTAGTTTTTGATTAGGTTACTCTCTAATTTAGGCAAGTTGCTTTGCCACATTATAGTTCAAAGTTCTTACCCACAAAATAGGACTTCTAATCAATCAGTGATTTTTTAACATTTCTTAAAGGAATTGACTGAGGTTGGAACTGTGGGAGAGGAGGACTGTTCATTCAATTCACTCACTTATCCCTAGTTATTCCTAGGACTACTAGAACACGTTTGAAAATGCTTGTAATATGTTACACTCTTTTCTGTTTTTATTCTAGAAGCATATTTATAATTATAGGAATGTGGGACAACCAGATACTAAATTCATGTAAATGGCTCTACTTGATATCTGTTCCAAAGGCAAAGGGCTTTTCAAAGTCTTCAGCTTTCATTAGGACGCTCTAACAAACACATTCCTAATGCATATGTATGTAGAATGTCATAACTTATATTTAGTACTGATGGTCAGCTCTGAAAGTACATTTCCAAGTATCTATGATGGTTTGTATCACCAGTAGAAAAGTCCAGAGAGTTTCAAAGCAACTGGAATATATCTTTGCTAAGTGCATGAAACAGTGTTGTTTTGTTTACTTCAGAGATTGAATAGCAGTGTCATCATCAAGAGACGATATTTATAGGCACAGTTTAGTTTTCAAAGTAAATGAACTATAATTTACATTGTAAACTTATAAATACTGCTATTCATTAGCAGAAATACTCTTTTTAGATATTAAATGTGAAAGTGGCCATATATGACCTTATATTATGAATAATTTAAAGATATGTGAGGGAAGGGAAGGGATTAAATTATATGAAGTTGAATATTCCTAATCTATGTAGAGAGTGTATATGATTTGAGGTGACAAGGTAGACAAAAAAAGGCAAGGAATACCAGAAAAGGGTAGGCAAAGGATGCCTTCTGTCTTTTAATAATGGCTTTAATTTAAAGAAGAGCTCTAAATAATTTCTATATTTTGCCATCATACATTACATTTATTTCAAAAAGTTTCACATTTAAGTGTCCCAGTGTAAACTACTGCATTAAGGAAGGACATGTAACTTTTGTCTGGACATTTGATCAGTGTCGGTATTCCAAAGGCAGCCTCATATAATAGACGCTCAAGTAGCATCAGCTCATATCTGCTATGTACTCTGACATATGCTGAATGGAAGACCTTTATTTTTCCTCCTCTTTAAGCTTCCAGTGATGGATGAACTTTTTGAAAGATCATACTTTTTATTGGAAAAAATAACTTTTGAACATTTTATCATCATGTTTGGTGATATTGACTATTAGTGTTTCTACCATTTGATAATGTTTTTATTGATTTTGAACAATGGATTTTGGGTCCACATGCCTGAAATTTTATTTGTAGTACTGTTTCCATTAAGCAGGGTTGTATTAAAGAGTAGGCAGGAAAAAATGTTCATGTAGGCAAATGTTAAATGGAATATTTTGTAGCCTGTTGTAGATGGTTCTGAGGAAATAATTATTTTAAAAAAATCTTCTGCAAACAGTAACACTGAAGGGGATGCCCAATTACGGACAAAGAACAAATGTTCTTGGCACTAAGGTTACATAAAGCATACTCTTTTTGATGGGGCATTTGTAACTAAAGCTACTGACTCAGCAGTCATTCTCTGGAAATTAGTATACTATGGCCATTTTCCCCTCCACCCACTCTTCTCCATTACTCTCTATAAACTAGAAACCATTATTCACCCACGTACTCACCACTGTCATGAATCTTCCACTTTCTTGACATGTTAGATCACTTTCTTCCATCATCTCATTTTATCATGTTACACTCCTTTTGTAGCCTTTGATTAATCTCACCTCATTTTTTGAATGCTAATTGTTTTTCTTTGTTTTATATCTTCCTTTTTGGTTTTCATGTTCTACTACTTTAATTCAGGCTTCTCTACATACCGTATTGTAAATTAGACATCTAGAAAGATATCAGGGAAAATTGTTAGTGTCAAGGTCTCTCAGACTAGAGGATTAGTGAGAATCCTGATCTTCTCTTCTGAAGACAGAAGTTTCAGTCAGGCTAAATAGTTTGCACAGTACTGCCTAGGGAATGGCTGTCATTGGTGGCTTTTGATCAAGGAAGAGAGATGCGAGATAGAAGAAATATTGGAAATATTTACTGGAGGGAGTTCTAGTTATTCTATCTTTGCCTCTTTGCCATGCTCTGTATGCTAGAAGGCGGACTTCTGTGGACTGCATCACCCCGGCTCTTTTACCTTCCAGCCTCAGATTGGATTTAAACCATGGGAAGCATTGGCAGGAGATTAGACAATGGAGGAAGCAAGAGGCCAGAATATTTATTTATCCCCTTTCCCTCCATGACCAACTACAGTGGTTTAGCAGTGGCTGAGTTCCTCTGCCAAATGTCATCTGCTTTTGGTAGGTGGCTCTTTTTCCTTAGCTACAGCTTTCACCAGCTTCTGGTATCAGATCTAGGAAAGAACTTTATCATCGGTTCCTTAGCCACACCTCTGTAAATAATTAAGAGAAAAATAATAAAACCAGTTGCATACATAAGACTGACTTCTTTCAATTAAATTCTTTTCAATTATCATTTAAAAACATGTTCTCTGTTTACTACAGGAAGCTTGGCTGTTACAGAAAAAAAGGTTGGAAGAGTTTAAAAGCAATGAGAAAAATTAGACTAATTTTGCAATTTTTCAGGTGTGAGGGAAGGTGAGACTACTTGGGACAATGACACCAAGAATAAGAAAAATGGGAGAGTCTTAAAATGTATTAAAAATCAAAAGATGATAGAATTTAATATTTTATTTGATATGCTTATTAACTTTAAAGTTTTAGGAGATTGTTTCCAAACTGTCAGCCGTAGAGTGAGGGTCAGGTTGACTTTACTGGATCATTCAGGTGTTCCAAACAATACGTAAATTCTTTATAACTAAAAGAAAAAAAATCAATATTCAAGTTACTCTTATCTTGATTCCTTAATAAAAATAACTACTGAATTTGGTGGTTGAACTTCGTTCTTCCTTTGAAAATATTTATAATAATTTTTAAATAACAAAATTAAAAATTGTTCCATATAAAAATTGTTCCATCTCGAAGTAAATCTTCGAGAAAAATCAGAAAACAATACGGCATTAGTAGTAAAATTTCTATTTAAGTACTAACCCACTGGGCAAAGCTATGTTGAAACTGCCATTATCCCAATGTAATATCTTACCCAAAACACCAACTATAAGATTTTAACTCAACAAGAGATGAGTACTATGTCATTGGTGCATTCTGTTCTTAAGTATTTAAACTAGGTTAGTCCCAAATATACAATTAGATTGGTATTATCCAGGAATATACTTGTTTAGCATGATAAATGATATTCCCAAAAATGAATAATCAAGAGTTTCATAATAGAGTATCTCTAACTGTGAGGCAACAGTTAAGCTGAAAGCATATTCTCGATTTCCACTTTTTCTATTTATCGTAATTACTAGGAACCTTACCAGGGTAGCAACCTACTTGACTAAAAGAGAAAAACGCCACAAAGAGTATTTCTTCGATTTATTTTTTGCCAAATATCAACTCCTTTCTTCTGATACATATAGTCTATGAAATAAAAGTTCGGAGCCTAGTGCTTGAGTGGAGTGCTGGAAACAGTACAATAAATACCGCTGTTGTACAGAATAGAGGCCTAACTACAGAAAGCAGCTTTAAAATAGGTTTTAAATATATAAGTACCTGTTAAACTGCAGCCCACACAACTGTTCTGTTTTTAGTGTCGTTTTTGTATGTCTGCTGAATACCTGTAAAATGAAAGTTTCCCTACATTTATTTTTTGCATTTTTCTTTCAATCAAACAAAAGCAGTCTTATGTATAACAGGGGGCCATATTATTTTCCTCTTAGAAAAGGATAACCATTATTCTGAGAAAACATTGACTGCTTTTTCCATAAACTCAACCATGTCTTAGTAAGAATTTGTGTTAAATATTTCTCATATATACCATCACATTTCATGTTTATATTTTATATATATTTTGTCTATTTTGTCAGCTCCACTAACTGCCAAATTACATCACAAGATTAATCTTTTTTGTTGCTCTGTAATATATGTATGTATATATAATGTATGTATATATTATGCATATATATTACAGATATGTTACATATGCACACATACCTAATACATGCACATGTGTATATACACACACATATAGATGTACATAATACACATATCTATAAGGTGAAAATAAGTATATAAATCGAGATACAACCAAAAGTAAGCAAGTTTATTTTTCTCATTCTGAATCAGGAACGTTTCCCATACCAAAATATATAATGCTTTGGCTTGGAACATCTCATTTACTCCCAATGTAGGTTGAACTCTTTGTGTTGATGGAAAAACAAACACAGCATCCATTCATTTATACTTATCATTTATCAGTTACCATATAGCAGTTTTTTCACAGAAACTTAAGCAGATAGTCAAATAACTCTCATAAGGAGATTTTAGGTCCTAAAGAGGAAATGAGGCATACTGCCAAGTTATGGGTCAAACCCCAGAAAAGGCAATATGTAAAGATTCTTATTTGTTTGTTTTGCTCTCTTTCATTTTACTTGATTTTTATTGGCATTGGTCGTGGTGTTAGGGAACATGTCACTATCTCTTAAAGAGTAGCTTGTTGGAGCCACTATAGTGTTACAGATGTATGAGACTAGATTTCTTTTGGTTAACATAGTTGGTGTTTTTATTTCATTTCTTTTCTCTAGAAGGAATACTCTGGTGGTTGTGTTTGATGCTTGCTGTTTGGGAAATAAGTATGTTTACCAAATGAATGGGCTTGGAATAGGCTTGTATAAAGATCCTAGTGTTAGTCCTGTTTTTCTTTGTCAGTATCAAATAAGGAATTGAATCAAACAGATTCAATTCCTGGGAAAATGGACTACTTTTCTTCACTTTAACCTGACTTTTCTACATTCTTTGTACATCCAGCTATGTGCCAAAAATAAGAGTTCATTTTTCTGATCTCTATACACTTATATTGATTACCTGATAACAGAGGGTTTCTGGTGACCAATCACTACAAACTTAGAGATAGCAAACTTGCCCTGTGCTTAAATTGTCTCATGTCTGAAAATCATATGCAGTGTAATTTCATTCAAGTAATTAAATAAAATGATTTTCACATGGAGCTTATGAAATTAGTCCCTTTGTTTTATATACTTGTATTAGTTTGCTAAGGCTACCACAAACTTGGAGGATTAAGCAACCGAAATGTATTTTCTTAGTCCTGGAAGCTGGAAGTCCCAGATCAAGATGTTTGCAGGTTTGGTTTCGCCTGAGGCCTCTCCCTTTGGCTTGTAGATAGCTGTCTTCTTGCTGTGCCTTCACCTGGCCATTTCTCTGTATGTGCACACCCCTGGTGTCCCTCTCTTCTTGTAAGAGAAGTTATATTGGATTAAGGTCCCACTCTGAAGACCTTAATTTAATCTTACTTCTTTAAAGGCCCTATCTTTAAATACAGATATATTGGGGTCTAGGGCTTCAACATATGAATTTTGAGGGGACACAATTCCATAACCACACTTTACCTTACTAGGATGGCTTTCTTAAAGGCTAGTAGGTAAAGTGGCAAAGAACTCAGCAGCCAGCAAATCCGATTTAGATTCAAATACCAGCATCTTCATAGTTTTCTCCGTCCTCTCTGGTCAAATTACTTGTTTTCCAAATCTTAGTTTTCTTATCTGAAAGTGAGGTCAACTGTTTCATGATAGAGTTGTTTTGATTATTAAATTAAATAGGTGTACAAAGTTGATATGTTACTATGGGGTTTCTCAATCTCAGATATGTGGGCCAGATAATTCTTCCTTCTGAGACCAGAATGGCCGCCCCCACCCATTAGAGCCAAGGGCCTACTTTCTGGCACCCATGGGCTGAATAAATGTCAGCTCTAGTTATTGAATAGTTCAACAGACTGTGCTATTTTTGAGATGGTAATAGGCAAGTTCTTACAATAACTTCACTTTTTGTACAGAAGCTAATTGAATCTCTGATGGACTGACATTATTTTAAAGTGACGATTAATTTTTGAATCCCTATTTAATGATGTAATTACTTGCTTAACATCTAAGGAAATCTGAGTTGAATGTTTCTGAGACTTTCAATTTTTTCTGAGGATTTTTATTTTCTTTTGAAAAGTTTCAAACATACACACATGTTGAAAGATTGCTGTAATGATCACCTATTACCAAGAGTCACCCAATTGTTAACATTTTGCCACATTTGTTTATCTTTCTGGAATGAATTTATATAGTCAAAGGGGGAGAGTGGGCATAGTTTGCATAAATAACTCAGACATGATTCATTCTGGTAAAATGTCCTACTTTTCATCTTTCTTTATTCAATTCTACTTATCATTGTGGCAATGGGCTCCATGTCTGGGAATTACACGGATAATTCAGTTTGAATATCTGCATCAAAAGTGTGCACATCTGGATTTTTCTTGATTTTTTTATATCCTTCATATGCATAGTATCTCTTCTGAGATGGATTTCTGGCTAGACACTACATTATTTATAGTAGTCAGTGGCTTAAAGTGTCACCCATTTGAAGGAGTCTTAACTCTTTTATTTCTGTATTTTCTGAGTCATAGTGAATTCTCTGATCACCTTTGGCCCGAGTAAAAATAACAAATTGGTAGATTTAAAATTTCTACTTCTAGTTAACAATATAAATGTACCCAGCATCTTAAAAATAAGGCTGTAAACCTCCCTAGAAAAAGTGAATTATATTTTAAATGTTGATAGTTTTTCAGTTACTGCTGAATGAGGAATATGCCAAACATAAATTCTGTCATTATGTTCTAATGTATAAAAAAGTACATATTACCTGAATTATAGTACCTTTTCTCATTAACGAACATTTTGCAGAATTTTTAAAAGTAGATCTAAAAATTTATATAGAGAAATACATTGGAATGCTTGTGCAAATTAGGGAATTTCAATTTTCTTTATTTACTGCTTTTTTTAAAAAAAAATTGAAGAACCCTCTATCACATTTTAAAATTATTTAACTCCAAACCACCAAACAAATTTATTACATCTTATTTGCCAGATAGGACCCTGGAATCTCTTGAAAGAAAAATTTACGTTTGTGAAGCTCAATCTACTGTTTACATTTAAACCCAGTCCTCTAATGAATGTATAATTATAAAACAATTTTAATCTGCAACAAAGCAGTTTTATAATTGTTAAGTCTGCATGATGCATTGTTATTTGTCACATTTATATATTTCTCCATCCCTATCCCAGCTTATTTTGCAAGCAAAAATACTCATAAGATCTCAGTGACTAAAATGGTTAATAGTAGTCATAGTCACTCTATCTCCAGGTAGATAGACATTTCATCCTGGATATATAATTTAATCCATTTAAAAGTGAGAGAAAGCAGTACAATGACCTGTGGATTTAAGGAGGATATAAGTTAGAAACAACTGATGGAGATATACATATATATATAAGTTTTAAATGTTGGATGTTATTTGTTTCTGGTGAAGCAGCCATTACTTGTAAGCAGGATTGAATTCATTTTCTTCCCAGTGGTTGAACCAATCTAAATCTGAGCAAAGCAACCTCCTGCGCCAGATCCTGCATTCTCTTAACCGGTAATAAAGAACCTTGCCGGCCTGACAGGTTGTCACAGCAATTATTCACACGAAGTTCTGTAGCAGTTGTATCTGTCAGCCCATGTAGTATTGAATATTTTAACTGGCAGTCTTCCAAGACTGAACATTAATGTTACCATCTCCTATTACAGTCCCTAATCAAGATATTCCAGGGGTGATTGCACTAACATTGTTTGAAGACTACATCTACTGGACTGATGGGAAAACCAAGTCACTCAGCCGTGCCCATAAAACCTCGGGAGCAGACAGACTCTCACTGATTAACTCATGGCATGCCATCACAGATATCCAGGTGTATCATTCTTATAGACAACCTGATGGTAATTATTCTTTCCATGATTTCCATAAGTGCATCAACATCTTTTAGTAACATTCCATTTTTGTTTACTTTAAGGTTAAGTGTAAATTTATTTTTGAGAAAGATTACCAGATTTGACTGCTTAGCATAATTGTATAGAATAAATTCAGTTGATATCGAATACTGCTGTTAAGGGATGTGGTTAGAAGCTCAATAATAGTACAAGAATTATTGATTTGTTGAAATCATATTAACCTGAAATGACATTAATACATGTAGTCGGAGAATTGAAGACTGCATTCTTGAAATCATTTATTTACAAAATAGTTATAGGATCCTAGTTTCTGGACTTGCTAGGTGAAAGGAACTATATTTATGTAGCTCTAAGGCTCTAAAAATGAGAACTGTATCAAGTTTGCTTAAGCATACGTCTAGTGGGAATTCTATCAGGCCATATGGAATAAAGTTTTGATTTTTTTGCTACCCAGTATACTATTACATGTAGACCATCATTTCATTATTTTATTTTACATTTATATTTTTAAACCTGTGTATATACTCATCCAAAATACTTTTAGTCTCTGTTTGTTTTTCTGATGGACACTTTTTTCCTAGTAAAATACTTTCTATTGTGGAGATACATTCTTAAAATTATTTAATGATAAAATAAATGTCACAGGATGAGTAGAATTTTTAACAAAATAAAATTATATTTATAATCTTGATGAGTTCTTGATTACAACGTTGTATTCAAATACAAGTTATGAAGCTTAAATGTCCTATCTCTCATTCTATATTATATTATTGGTCTTGATTATCCCATTCTGTTGTTGTTTCTTTCTCATCTGTAGTCTCCAAACATCTCTGTATGACAAATAATGGAGGTTGTAGTCATCTGTGCCTTTTAGCCCCTGGAAAGACTCACACCTGTGCATGTCCCACCAACTTCTATCTTGCAGCTGATAACAGGACTTGCTTATCTAACTGCACAGCCAGTCAGGTGAGTGGAGGTCTAGAAATCATTTCATGGCATGTATGAGCAAGTTGTTATAAAGGTTTTGCCTGTGTTTTGTTTATTCACGTAAACCGTTTTTGAAACATCATGTTTTTTGTTTGGCATAGCATTAGATAAACATTCCATACATTATAGAGAGGGTCACAGAGTAAGGGAAAAGCAATTTGATGCATATTGTTAAAATGGGAATTTAGGAAGTACACGTAGAGGTTAAAAGGAAGACAAAAACAAAAATGAAAACCATTCTTAGACCGATCCACACAGAATAATGGTGCAAATCATAAGCAGGCATAGCAGAATCATCAGGGGAAATTTGACCTATTCCAAGATACCAGGGTGATTGAGGCATAGGGGTAAGACTAAGATATATGCAGTTTAAACAAAGAAAAAAAATCTACCTGGATAATCTTCTCTGTATCACCATCTCTACCTCTCTGTCATTCTTCAGAGTAAGAGATATGGAAAATATGTTTGTAAAAAGTAATTTTCTAGATATTTTTATTGAAAAATTATATGATGTAAATAATTTCCTTCTGAAATCTCTTTTTCTTCAAAATGTAGTTATTTTCAGTGAAGCTATTTCAGAAGTTAATTTTTCTACTTAATGGTAGTTGCATGGACTTTATTACTTTCAAAATTTGGACAAAAGTCATATGGCATTATAAAATTTAATTTTTTATATTTGAGTAACTATCTTGTTTAAGATAAAATTGTAAAGGAAATGTGATTTGTTTTTTTAACATGACTAAATTTATTCTTAGAATTCTGTGTTTTGAATTTGCTGGTTTTCCAATTCTAGCAGTGACATCATAGCAAGAGACTGAATTTCTCTTAGGGTGTGCTTATTTTCAAAAAGAGAAGCTAATTCTAGCTCAACTTGCCTCTTAAGTTATGACTATGAGGCTCATACAATAAAGAACTATATAAACGAAAAAGATCCAGCTTCTTCCAGGAAGCAGTATGTGTAGTGGTTAAGGGCATAGACTCTGAAGCCAGACTCACTTTGACCATACTCTGACTGCTTTAAATAAGCTGAATTACCTTGGCTTTGTTACTTAACTATTTGATGCCTCAGTTTCCTCATCTTTTAAATGGGATTGATAATATTTCCAGGCCACCGTTATGAAGATTACATGGGAAAAGTTCCTGGGTCATAGTAAGTGTTGTTGTTATTACCCTAGCCCTCTAGTACAAGTAGAATATACTTGAGTATGTGTGCAATTAGTGTGAGCTGCCATCAGGAGGTTCTGACGTCTAGTTGAAAGCACAGGTCACAGTCTCTTTTTTCTTTACAACTGTGTTGTTTTAATTATACTCTCCTAAGTATTTATGTGAACAAAATTCATTATTTTTAAAGAACTAGCAATTTGTCACTATGGGAGGTAAAATAAGCAAACTAGAGGTAAAATTTAAGGGAGAAGTCACATCTTTAAAAATTTTTTAATTATAATTTCTGTTAATTTTGTTTAGTTTAGACAGATTTTCAATTTAACCTCTGGGTTATTCTGAAATAACCTCTGTTCTCTTGATTTGGAGCAGACCAGGGTCACTCTGCTGAAGCCCAACACTGAGGCTATAGGTAACTTAGTGGAAATGACACCTGCTTAAGCCCCTTACAGTGTGGTGAGCCTCATTAGCTGACTGGAAATAAAGTAAAGCCAAAGGATGTTTGACACACAGATGAAATCTCAAACAGCAGGACATAGATAGTAAAACATCAGCCTCACTGTAGTCATAAAAGGAATAAGATGTTTCAAATTATTAAATAGAAAAACCTAGGATTGTATGTATTCAAAAGCAAAAAGTCTGATCAGTCAATTAAATGAAAACTTAAATCAACCTAGAAAAGTTTTATTCATATAACTAAATTACCTCTCAATTTGGTATCGGTGATAATGTGACTAAAATATTTATAATTTTTCATATACCCCCAATAGTGTTTTGCATGAATTAAAAAAAATCAGCAATAGCAAGACAGTACAGTAACAATAGAATGTTGTGGATCAGATATCTTTGTTTTCAATACTTCCTGAAAAAAAGTTATCACTTCATTTGTCTCATTTTTAAGAAAAAAGTTAGCGAAGAGTAACATCTCAGCTAACACAATCAAGTAGTGGTTGTCCCTGTAAGTCCTGTGGTTTATGCAGTCATTTTATCTCCGATTCTTTTCTGATTCTTTTTCTGGAAAAAAAGATCTACTGTATACTTCTTGGAGAAAAATCAGTTCATAGCACAATTTTTAGTGAGGTAGATATTAAAATGAAGTGAATAATTTATGTACTTCACAATCATATCATTAAGCATTCTGATAAAAAATATTGCATTTTAAATTTATCTTACTAAGGGATTTGAGGTTTATCATCTAATTACTGCAGCCAATGATACACCCCCAAATATTATTGATTTTTAACAAAATAGGCAAATCACACCGATAAGAATTCTATTAGGATTGGAAATGAACATATGAAAATCTGGTAAAAATCAAGGTTAGGTCCAATTCTTGTGGCACAAATCATTTCAAATATTACATTTAAATCATTTTAATTAGAAAACTATAAAAGTAAATTTAAAATGAATTTACTTATTTTTAAGTGGAGACTCTTCCTGTTTTGAGTAAACTTCACTATATGTAGGATTTGCATTTTATCCATGTACCCACTTAGTAGACATGCATTTAAGAGTTTCTTTATAGCTTCTTCTTGTGGGTGATGATTGCAGTCTGCAATTTATTTTATGAAGATATTAGTCTTGGAGAGCATTTACCATGAAGAATGTTTTGTATTTAGCATTTATTTTTTCAAAGTTACTGTATTTAAGTATGAAAAAAAAGCCCAGACACAAAATAGAAGAAATCTTCCTCTGAGAGTAATGAATAAAATATGGATTAGCATAAAGAGTAATAATAACTATATTTTACCCTGGCCTTCCCTTAACTCAAAACACTTTTATGTCCTTATTAAAAATGAAATGGTGAGCAAAATCATTGTGTCATCTATCATTCAAACAGTGGGTGTTTATTTAAATCAGAAATATTTAGTAAAATTAAACATGTGTAAATAATATGTAAAATTTTAAATATTTTTAATATTAAAAATTTAGATATTTTTCAAATCTTGATTAGAAAGACTGTGAATATACTCAGGAGACTTGAAATCATCTTACTGTAATGACGAAATGTTTAATGTTCATGGCAATTGCTTTCAGAGTAAGCCTTATATCCCCAGACAATCACCATCTATCAAAGTAATATTTTTCTTTTGGTAATTTACGAAAGCCATAACAAACATGACCACAGGCTAAGTAAATATGGGAAAATCAGCTGAACAGGGAGATCTTCCCTGGGATTCACAGTGCTCTATTCCCTCTTACAGTGCCACTGGCAAAAAAATTACTCTCTTATTTAAAATATAAATATATATATATAAATCTACCCTGAATCAGCTCCATGATATCCAGACAGGTTCAGTAAAGGCTAGCATCACAATCTGTCTTACTTGAAGACAGTAACAGTATTTTAAATGAACAAATTTTTAGCTTGCTAATACATTTTCATTAGAGAAAATTGAACCTGGGTTATATATTTCTATGTTACAAATCTGCCTGGCATGCAACATGCTAAGATAAATGTCACCTTGCTTTTAGTCACTCACATAAGAATTACAGCAAAAACACTTCAAAAAGAAAATGAATACATTTTAGAAAATACCTAATATTTTCAATTTCAGAAGAAGAAAAAAAATTGAAGTACTAGAAGAAATCTACTAAATTTAACAATCGCTTGTTTTTATTCACGGCAACTATTTCAGATGCATGTGCTCTCTGTATGGAAAGTGTGATTTTCTTTAGATTCTTCTATCTTATGAGGGTACGTTTGGAACTGAATGTTACTGAGAAAAGGATAAGTTGTGGTCTGAGATCTAAGATTGGCTGAGCTTTCTTGGTTACTGTGTATGGTTGGCCAGTGAAGTTAGCAGGAACAATAATTCAAATTAATTAAATTAGTTAAATTAATTCAAATTAACTAAATGAATTCAACTCAATACCTCTTCCTGGTATCTCTGATGATTTTTAGCCCTATTCAGTGTTCAGCAAAATTTTTCTGTAGCAGGTCAGGTAATAACTATTTTAGGCTTTGTGAACCACATGGTCTGTGTAGCAGTACTAAACTGTTGTGGTGAGAAAGCAGCCGTAGACAATAAGTAAATTCATGAGCTTGTCTTTGCTCAGGAAATCTCACCATGTTTTCCTGAACAGTGTGCTTTCCTGGATGGTCATTTTGCTGCTTGTTGTGCACTTATTCCCTATTGTGGAATGCTCTAAGACCACCACAGTTCACATTTGCAGCAAGAGAGTAGGCTAGGCTGATCTGCCCTAGTGAGTTTTTAAATATCCATTACATATGAGTAGCATTCTTTAATCTTTATTTTTTTCCCTTTATTTCAAAGTTTCGTTGCAAAACTGATAAATGTATTCCATTCTGGTGGAAATGTGACACCGTGGATGACTGTGGTGATGGATCTGACGAACCAGATGACTGTCGTGAGTACACTGGCAGATGCAGGAGTTTAGAATTTAGAGCTCCTTACATCCCAGACCTGGAAAATTGAAGCTAGATCTTAAGTATTGCCTTCTGATAGCTTTCAAAAATTGAAACAGAAAGGTTTTATGTTAGTAGTTTAAAATACAGCAAAAATTGTTGCAATGTCTTATGTATGTCTCTGATCACTATTACATCTACAATGACACCATCAGCACTTTGTATTAGTCATCTCTTTCTCAATTTTTTTTTTACTTGTAGAATAACTAAACTCTTGATGTAGCAATCAGGAGAGTAAAAATCAGCATGATTTTGACTTAAGATATCATTAAATCAGAAGCAAAAATGGGCAAGTTTTCAGAATGCCACTCAATGACTGAAATCTTGACTTTAAGGAATACAGTCCTTCAACTTTTCTGTCAGTATTAAAATACTGAAAATTCTTTAAAAGTCAGATTTTTCCAATGTAAGTCATTAGTTGGCTGTTAGTCAATTTAGTATGCTCTTAGTAGTTGCCTTGAAGTGACTACCAATTATGTCTTGACATTTGACTGTCATTGGCATGGTTAGGTGCTATTTTTTTAAGCTATCTTTGGTAACCTAGGTTGTAATGGACAATCAGCAGACTTTTCCTTGTTAGCCTTTTATAGTTCACTTCATGGGTCACTCTAATACTGTCCTGTCAACTTGAAGATGCTAGTAGTCAATCATGATAATTCCCTCAACATCCCAGTAGATGGTTGCCTTGATTTGGTCTTGACAGTTGAGTTCAAGATCCTTAGGCTTGCACTAAAGAAACAAGTATACTGTCTTAGTGAAAGCCAGCTACTTTCTGCTACAGAACTTTCCACCACATAATTACAAAGCTGTTTCAAACTTATGACTTCTAGATAATTACTTGGATGAGCTGTATTCCACTTCTCTGGTCACTACCAAGTATATCAAACATTTGAAGTTTTTTCACATATCTCATTTATATGTTTAAAATCAGTAAATAATGTATTCAGTGAGAAGGAAAAAGTTTTAAAAGTCATTGCTTTTCTAATATTATTTTGTTTCTGAAAGGTCCATTGCCCTTTGATTTTTTTAATAAAGTTTTTGTTTTCACTGTGATGGACAATATATGAAGAGTAGTATCTGTATGACATAGGTATACTATTATGCCTGAATTATTCTTAAGTTACTGAATTAAAAAAAATCAAGGAATAAGAAATTATGGTGACCAATGGAGATTTACACAATAAAATTTATTAATTTATTTAATTAATAAATTAACATTTATTAATTTATTAAAGTTCCATATTAAGATGACCTTTCCTGCCCAGATTTACTAAAGTGTTTTTTGAGGAATTATCCCCATAATGACCTGCAGACAAAGTCATTAGCACCCAGTGCTCTCCCTTCTAAAATATTTACAGTTCCTGAACTCTAATTTTAATCTTGACTGAAATTTCATGTTGTATCCAAACTCATATGAAAACTTAACTACAGCTTTAGTATAACACACTTCTTACATTTACCGACTTTCAGAATATTTGGTGAACAAATATAACTTTAATGTCTTTTGAAGGGAACCAAAGAGGCATCTGGTATCTAAGAGTCTCTGTATGATCCTCATCCTGGTTAAATACCAATACTGAGTGTTTTTATTGGTGACATTATCTCTGTGATATTTTAGTAAATGATCTATTTCTTAGAGTTGACGGGTTAACAGCTTGAACATCTGTAGGCATGACACTTTATTTTGAGAGTCATGGTGAGGTAGAAAATGATGTACGTGTGTCTGTCGAGTGTTTAGACTTCATTTTTGAGTAGCTGCATCATCAAAATTTGCAGGTATTAAGAGCCACTGACAATACCTGTAATTTCACCTGAAAAAGCAGAAAAGCTTGATACCAGGTTCATATACCTTCATACTGCAATAATGTTATTTATGTAAATGTAGTTGAGTGATGCATCAAGAATTCTCTGGCATCATAAGTTTGTAATTATATTTCCTATAATACTCTAATGCATCAAGGATCATTCTAGAGACACATTTAAAGGTCACATAGGCTTCCTAGTTATTTAACAGACATTGGAACTCCTTTAATATTTACAACCCTTCTTACGGAAAAGTTTTGGACAACCTCACTTGTAATGGACAGTGTGACTGTGGGGATGAGGAAGATGAAAGGGGCTGTCATAAGTCACCTCAAAATGTTCTGTTCTGTCTTCTGACTCTGAACTGAAATTGGTCTAAAAATTACTCTCCATACACCATAAGTTCATAAAGTATTGAAAAATACAACAGCAGTTATGCACAAAGAAATATTAAAGGAACTCGTATATGAAGCAACAGGAAATAGAGGAAATGCATGTTTAGATCATGAGAAAATTAAGGATCGCCCAGTTTAAACATTTAGTGTGATTAATTAATAAATGTTGTAAATTGAAGGTAAATGACGTTCAACATTTTAGAACTTACTTCTATGGAAGCCATGCATATATTGAGGTTTTTTTTCATGTTAAAATTTTAATTAATATTTTAATTATAAAAGCGTAATTTATCTTCCAACGGAAGTTCAAAATATAATTTATTAATGTTTGATTGACCGATTTGAACTAATAAACAGCATACTATTAATCTCAAAATCAGTGATTAGTAACACACATTAGGATCATCAGTGAAAAGATAAGTGTTTATTGCAAGTTGTGAGAAGACTTCAGAGTCAGATGTGGATTTAAACTTCAACTCCGGCATTTGAAACTTGTATATTCTTGGGTGAATTATTAGAATCCATGAGACTTACTTTCCTCATTTATAAAATGGTCATGGTGATCCCAAGGTGAGAAGTTTATAATGAGATTCAATTAGTAACTATATGTGATAGAACCTAGCCCAGTGCATGATACAAAGTAGATATACAATAGATCCTACTTTATTGTTATTATTGCTTAAATAAACTCAAAGAATATAGCAAAAACTGCTTTACCATGTAGGAGATATTTATTATAATAACACGTATGGTATATAAAAATCTTTACTAGTTATGACATTGTCCTTATATATTAGTAAGATTATAGGAATAAATATCAATAATTCTGATTTAAAATGTGATAGTTATAGAAAGTATTTCCTTTAAGGAATGCTGGGGAATATGTATTGAGGGCAGATGTTTCTCTCTTAACACATTACAGGCAGCAAAGTGATCAAAGAAATAAGTTTTTAAGTGATATTGGAATAACTTTTTTAAAAAATTACAATGAATTGTGCTCTGCCACTCAATACCATGTCTTTGAAATGAGGAGAAATTTAAATGTTTTAAATATATATATTTATATTTATATGTTGTTAATATCTTTCTTCTTACTGTTAGTTTATAAAATCTAATCTGGAGGCCATCTGAGCTGCTCAAAGCTTAACTGCACATCTGAAACTAATAGCTCTCTGGATGTGAGACATTCACATTGTGCTCTAGGATATGTTTAATATAATAATATAATAAATATGTTGAATGTCAGAAAAGCTCTGTTTAAGAAGTCATGAGCTAAGATTGTCATTCCACGATACCTATATGTTTCCTCCTCTAGCGGAATTTAAATGTCAGCCAGGCCGATTTCAGTGTGGAACTGGGCTCTGTGCTCTGCCCGCTTTCATCTGTGATGGAGAGAATGACTGTGGGGACAATTCTGATGAACTCAACTGTGGTAGGTGATTACATTCTTAACTAAGGAACACGAATCTAATTCTTAACTGATTATGTCTGCACTGATTTAAATTCAGACACAGGCTTTAGCCCACGCTTTTTGTTCTCTCTTTTAGACACACATGTCTGCCTCTCAGGTCAGTTCAAGTGTACCAAGAACCAGAAATGCATCCCAGTAAACCTCAGATGCAATGGGCAGGATGACTGTGGAGATGAGGAAGATGAAAGGGACTGTCGTAAGTCACCTCCAGCTGTTCGCTCTGACCTCTGACTCCTAACTGAAATTGGTCTAAAGATTGTTATTGTTCACCATAAATTTATACAGTGTGGAAAATAGAACTGCAATGATGGGCAAATAATTCCAACTAGATGTCTATTGGGATGGTTAAGAAACTCTGTATAAAAGTATATAGAAAATTAAAACATGGGTGATCTTTACTTAAAAGCTACCTGGAGATTATTACAAACATGAAAAAACATGCATTCATCCACATCATCCTTAAGAGAAGCAGCAAAACCAAATTACAGGAGATTATGGTGCTTTTTTAAAAAATATAGATTTTTTTTTTACCATATTAAGTAGCTGCAGGTAATTTTCTTCTGTTGATTTAATTAGTTACTTGAAATCAACTCCATTTTAATTAGAAATTTTTTCCCTTAAAAATAACATATTGAATGTATGATAAGAAACAAAAATCTGGACAAAATAACCTAACAAAATCACTTGTTAAAAACTGTAAGTAATACTCCTTCTAATGTATCTTAACAAGCTACTTCAAAAGACAATTGTAAAATAATTTTAATTCTGTTCACCTCTTATTTCAATCTCCCATGAAAAATAAATATACATAAAATGGGAGGCAGAACAATTTACATCATATACATACATGCACGTAGGCAGGCAGGCACATACACACATACACGTACATACACACACAGGATCTGAACCATAGAGCACCTGTCAAGTTCAAGCTTTCAGCAGAACTGCTGTCAACATTTCTGTCTTACTGAAGTTTTATTTTATTCCTCTAAAACTTTTATTAGTAAATAATGTGCCGTCATCCAGCAATTTGATTAAGATGGTACATTCAGAATAAAGTCAGTACCAGTTCTTTATGGTTAGCCATTCTAGAAGCTGATCCATTAAACTGACTAAGATTTGTGAAGCAGTTTATAGTTTGAGTCAGATGTTCACCTCTTCCGTCAAAATCTCAACACAACTAGAGGTTTTGATAAATTCTATGCCTTTCTGTTTCTCATTCACTAACGTCTTCTGATTTTAGTCTTTTTCTATTTACAAAAATGCCTATGTGTAAATTCTTATATTTATTTATCTGAAAAAAATTATTTTGAAAGACCCTGAATCCTTTATTTTTTAATTAGTTTCAAGATATCTAATCAAGGTGGGGTGGTTTTGAAAACTCTGATTTTTATCAAATGCATCATTTGCAGAAATATATTTTATTTATTTATACTGGAACGGGTAATAGGAATACACTATAGATAATTAAAAGTTAAAACTTATCACCTTCAGGGTCTTATTAATTAAAAGATGATACATTTTCAATTGATTAACTTAAACATTTATTTGTTTTTTATTTAGAATGTCTATTCTTGTCCAAAGCTACATTTTAATAATAGATGCTTTCTCTTAAGCCGAAAACAGCTGCTCTCCAGACTATTTCCAGTGTAAAACTACCAAACATTGCATTTCCAAGCTGTGGGTTTGCGACGAGGATCCAGACTGTGCAGACGCATCAGATGAAGCCAACTGCGGTGAGTGCTTTGTGATGGTGGATCCTACCTCTTGCATTTGTATCATCATCTGAGATGGCCATAGTGAAATGAATTTGAACACAATTCTGATACAACTAGGGCCTAACGTGTGAATGTTTTTCCTCTGTGCTCCCAGAGTCAATAACCTCAGGTTAGCTATTTTAGAAAAAGCATGGAGGGGTAAGGCAAAAGGGTTAAGTATTGCTTTAACATAAGTCAAAACTGTTTCTAAAAAGACAGATCTGAAAGGTAAGATAAAACTGTCTTCTTATGTTAGCATATGCACATGCTATTAGCATTTAATGAATAGAAACAATAAAACATTTTCATATTGTTCTAGGCTTCATTTTTCTCCTTAAATATGATTGTTCATTTATCCAATGATTATTGTTCATTCTTAAACATGGTGGGGAAAAACAAAAAAGATAACAAAGGCATCTGTTCTGTTTTAGTAGATGGCAGCAATCATTTAAGTTAGCATGTTTCTGAAACATTAATATTTTCACTTAAGATCAATTATTTTATTTACAGTTATTATTACTTAACATTGCAGAAATGGAGAACATATGTATTCATTTTTGTTTAATGCATTTGATTCTATCCTGAATATGTCAACAGTGGAACAGAAATAAAGTAATAGTTGTCATGTGTAACTCATTTTTTTCAACATTTATGAAACATTAATTGAGGCTATTTTTTAGGTGACTGCACCAAACTTGGCATTGTTGGGGAAGCAAAAAAAGCATTTAATCTGGTAATTGATTAGAAAAGACAGAGTTTGTCCAAACTAAGGACAGAACCTTCAGGCTTCTTAGAAAAAATGGTCTTAAATGCATTTGCTAGATTCCACCTTACTGTTAATTAACTCTTCTGGGAGAAATCAAAATGATGAAAATCATTTAAGTTCTTTGAAATTCCATTATATTGAACAATATTCATGAGCTATATGTATAATCACAGGCAACAATATGTCATTAAGAGTTTTTTTCTAATACTGTCTCTATATAACTGTGTCTTCAGGACATGCGATCAGTATGGCTTATCACTTTATAGTATCATAAAATCACCATTTCTCACTTTGTGGAATTGACCTTCATAATCAATTCACAAAGCATCAAACCACATCCATCACCAGTTTGTCCATAACACTTATCAAGGACTTTTGCAGGCGAGTTTATATTACTGGCTAGTTTGCTCTCTTGTCTTTTGTTTACCAAAGCAACATGGAATAATGACTTATATTAGCTATCTGAAAAATTTCTTGGATGAAATTTTTTTTTCTCGATTTTACTCTTCTTCCTCCTCACTTTGATGTGATTTAACTGTTTTGGTATGTTACACTGTTCAAACTGATAATTATTAATCATCATAATAAGAATAATGCCTAATATTTATGTGGTGTTTACCGTATGGCCCAAGAAATGCGTTAAAGGCTTTATAGCGATTACTTCATTTAATCTCCTTATTATCCCTGTTTTATGGTTGAGGAAAATGAGATCCAAGGAGTAACTTACCCCAAATCCTACAGCTAACAAGTGGCATAACTGGAACTTGAATCCAGGGTTATTTGACACCAAAGCCTGTGCTCTATGACCATAACATGAATCCACATCATTTTTTCTATATAAAAAGAAAATATTTAAATATTTTCTGTTATAAAATTATATAGAATTCTCCTAGCCACAATTATTGCTTTAAGTTCCAGACCAGTATACAAATATATACATACATACAGAAAATGGGGGAAAGGATGAATAAGGGTTACCATTTAATGTATCTTAAACCCACTCTAAAATGTTACCATGGACAGGTGCTAATTTAACTTAAAGAAACTTCTTCTACATCATATTTTAGCATGGCATTTGCCAATCCTTATTTTTGAAGGAGCTAAAAGACCACCTCTTTCCCCTTTCTTCTGTCTTCAATACATATATAAATGCCATGTGTTTTTGCTAATTCTTTTAACACCCTTGTGGGATAGTTCCTCGTTTGATGCTTTATTGAGTGGGAAAGAAACATAACACTCCTTAAAGGTTAACCCTATCAAGCCAAGGCCTTATTATTTGAATCTGAGTTACATGTTTCTTTGTGGGTGAGAATGGGCCTTGTCTAGAAGAAGGGATGTGTTTCACTATTTCACATGTCAAGTGACCTAGCAGGTTGTAGTGTAGACTTGCATTAAATGCTGTTGAGAAACTGGCCCATTTATTGTTGCAAAACCTCCATTTGCAACCCATTTTTATTTCAGTTGCCTTCTGTACTTTCTTAGCCCAGTGCTCAGTTTAGGGGGAGATTCATTTTTATTCTTGGAGTTCACCTAGCCCTTACATCTTATTTTTCAGCACCAATATTTGTATTTATCTATAGTTTTATATCTAATTGTTTTCTCTCAGTTCTAAAGTTCCAGGATTATAGTTTGTTTTACCTTGACCTAATTAAACAATTTGGTTTGTTTTGCTTTTAATTGTGTAAATAAAACCAATGTAGAAGCACACATGCAAGGGAGAGGGAGAGAGAGAGAGACAGTCACTATAGAAAAGCCTAACAAAACAGAGCACAGTAACTTAACACAAACACAGTACACATGTAGTATAGGGAACTAAATAACCAGTAATGTGCAAATATTTTAAAAATTATTTGATTTTTATATTTACCAAAATATCATATGTTTATTGCAGTCAGCCCAGTGTAACTTTTGAGATCTTATGAGTACTTGCAAATTTAACAGCTAATGCTCAATATTTGTAAAAAATTGTATGGTAATCATTTCCAGGTTAGCATAAGGAGGCTTTGAAATCACTTTGAATAGATGTAGATTAAATATAGTTTAGGAGTCTTTGTCCAGTAATCTAGTCGTGGTGAGACTTTGAATTTAAAAATTAAATTAACTGCATAGTTTCCCATCTTATTATGGATAGATTTTGAGATGGTTGTATTTGAGTCCATTAAAGCTACATTTGGCACATTTGGATTTAAATTGAAAAATATTTTAAAACACCTTTTAATTCTATTTTTGTATAAATATGGATTTAAATCTATGCTACCTTCACAGTTGTAGCAAGATACAGTGGGCCTGTCTCATCCACAGGTTCCACATCAGCAGATCTGGAAAGGCCGACTGTACTAAGCTAGTTTGTCTAAGGGACTTGAGCATCCATGGATTTTGGTTTCTGTAGGGATCCTGGAACCAATCCCCTGTGGATACCAAGGAAGACTGTAGTTTTAACTTTGTTTTATGAGTTGTTAATAGTGATTCTAAAATTATTTCTTTTTGCCTGAGGTTGTTTATTCTTTCCTCACTCTATGCCCAAATAAAAGAAAGCTTCTTAAAACATAGATATACACACTTCTACTAGACTATTGATGTTAACTACTCTTAGAAGGTTGTTACACTATTTATTACAATATTGGGCCAGCACCACATTTGAATGCCTGACCACAATCAGTAGACTACTCCAACTGTGGCAGCTCTGGGATTTTCATTAAGAATCTCAGTTTCAAACTTTCTTCACCTTCTGCCTGCCATTTTCTATTTTAGGAATGAAGTGAGCATTTAGGGATTTGACGGATCTGTACTAGATTCATAATTCTTTGTAACAGAGTTGAAACTTTTCTGCAATTTGACTCTCATAAGGTGATATCAGAATATGTCTTTCCATTATGTTCTCTCTCCCTGTTTTATAGTTTAGATTCTCAGTGCCCTAGATCCCTATGAAACATCCTTTTCATCAGTTTTATGCCTGGGCTTTCCTGGTCAGCTATGAACTCACCACTCCGCTCTCTAGAGTCGGCTGTTTGTGCTCCCACATCGCTCCTCCCTGTGGTCTCATTTCCTGCTTTCTTCTCCTACATCATTTCTGTGTCATCAAAGAGAGTCTTGCTTTCACGCTGGTTCAGAGTCATTTGCTGCTTTTGAACAGTCTTGATTTATAACCAACCTGCTGCTTGGCTAATTATTTTTACTTAATGCAGTCATTGTAATCACACTAGCTGGGGCTTGTGAAAGGAACTTGAGCTTCCTACAGTAGCTTTGTACTTTCCACAGCCTGGATTTCAAGCATGACACTGAACACACTCAAACCAAAAGACAGAACCCGTCAATGCTTGCTTTTATTCTCCCTTAAATGTCTGATGAGGAAATTTGAATTGGGTTACTCAAGCTATGAGAATATAAGAAAAAAAATATTTTTTAAGTTAAAGCAAGTGTAATACATATTAAATTATAAGATATTTCAAACACAAAGACTTGCACAGAAAGTTACACAACGATATACCTGTACCATTTTTAATAGACTTTAACATTTGGTCTAAGATATCTCTTAAAACATTTAAATCCCTACAGTAACAGATTTATAGCAGTACATAGGAAGCCTACGTATTAGATGCTGTATTAAAAAAAGTATGAAATGTAGAACTTTAAAAATTTGCCTCCTTTTACCTACTTTTAGAACAAAAATATGTGTGTTTCTTTTAGTTTATAAGATTCTGTTCACATATCTTTTGGTCTGGCAATATCCTTAGAGGATATTCTATCATTTATATTTTCAGGTGTTATTTAATGTTGTTTAGTACCATGTATATAGAATTATACTGTATATTAATGAATGAAAGTAGGTAAAATGAAAGATTGTATTGCCTCTTCTCAACAGCAACACCTGATAATGCACCTCTATGTAGAAGGTACTTTTGTTTATTCCTTTAAGAAAACTTAGATTTGTGCTTATATGTTAAGATCAGTTTGAGGATCCAAGTGGTATCAGACTTTGTTTACAAAAAGACTATCCATTTTCAGCCATTAACATTTCAGGACAAAATATAGTAATGCGTAAAAAATGACCTATTGTAGAGTTGTGACTGTAGCATTTATTAGCTTTGTGATGTGTATGTAGGGGACAGATGTGGTATAGATGATGATTCTGATAACCATACTTATTCTCCAGTCAGTGTTAAATTCAATGCCTGGGCTGCAAAGCCTCTGGGCTAGATATTTTATGTCATCAGGCGACTGTTCATATATGGTTCCTTGTTCAGAGTTCATGTGGGAAATAATGGGAGTGGAAGGAGAGGTGACATAGGGTTTAGTGTGAAACAATGAACTCTGTTACCTCTTGCTGGGTTATGGATGCCAGAGTAAATTATTACTTATTTTTATTTCCATTTGAAATCTTAACCTTCTAATTAATATTTTTAGTTTTCAAATCCAAAATTCTTGAGAGGTATTTTTAAAGGAATATGAACAGAAATTCTTCATGATGAGTTTCCTTTGACCCAAAGCAGAATTGACATGAAAAAATATTATTTAAGAGCTAGAGAGATAAAATAGAGAGTGGATCTACCCTGTGACCAGAGATTTCTCATTCCTGTGGATCATATTATTCACATGAGTACAACACTTCCCTTCAAAATTCTATGTTCTAAGAAAGAGACAAACCTCCAGTATATAAATATTTCCCTTTTGATACAGTTACTGGGTTTTGACTAATATTTGAAAAAAAGCAGAATATAAACATACTATTTATTAAAGTTCAAGTAAATCTAATATGTTTTCAAATAATATTTTTGATTAATGGTATTTGGGTTATGTGAATTGTATTATCTTACTCAAGATTTCTAATGTAAGTTTTTATATTTAACCTTAAACTAATAAAAAGTTACAGAATATGTGTATACCTGCAAAAATATTATAGTAACCATTTTGCTGTAAATACTAATATCAAATATTAATGTTAAAGTAAATGTATGGTATTTTGTTTTAGTTCATTAGAATCAATCATTCAGGAATTGAATGTATTGACAATTAGTGTTAAATACTGAGTATTAAATATTGAGTGGCTGACTCAATAAAAAAATCCATATCACAATGCTGGGAACTTACTTTTTATAAACTTCCATACAGCTTTAATTAATTAAGCTATTGAAAGAGTAACATCTAACCTGTTTCAACTTGTTGAAGACATTTCTAAAGTATTAATCTAATTTTTTTCTATCACCAAGTAAACAGTACTGGCAAAAATGTCATATTACTTAATAGCATATATGGCTATAGATCCACATTTTGAATATTCTTATATTACATTAAAAAATCAAACATCGAATCTGTTTATATTTTAGTCTCCTTTGTAATTAACTTCTGAATCCTAAAAACAAAATGTACTCAGAAAATTCAGTATATTAATTCCAATTAATCATGTTTTTCTATAAAAGATCATACAGCTATGTCTCTTAACAATTATATCTGTGTATCAGTAAGCTAGATTCCTCATATGGATATTTCTGTCTGTTTCTAGAAACTATTCATAGATGGTGAGGTGTTATGTTACTTTATGGATTCCTATCCTAGAAGTTCTTTGGATGAACTTAGAGTTCTTGGAATGAGCGTATCCCCAGTCCCATGATAATTACTGCTTCAAGAAGAGAATCTTTTGGATTCTCAGATCTTCAGTTTGGTCTTTTAATGTTTAAAGCCACAAGATTCTTGGTATAAAGAGGCATTGAGCAGTAAAAATCTCACTGCATAACTATCAGTGAATCAGAGAGGTATAGGAAACTACCTCTAGTAATCATAAATCATTTTATGAACTCAGTACCCTGACAATTCAGCCAGTTCTTTTTAAATAAAGAACATTTTACTGAGTCAGAGGGAAGAAAATTGAGAATCAGTCACTTAAAATATGAACAAAAAATTTTTTTCTGTCTGGATTTACCATGTCCATTTCATAATATTCGAATAGAGGTAATTGCAGATCAGATTTGTTAATATTTCTTAAAATTATTATTGGGAACACGTAATTTAAAAGCCTGGTATTACCAAGAGATATTACCAATGGATATTGGTATTACCAATGGGGAATTTGAAAATTATGCACAAGGCTGAATTTCAAGGGGCTCTCATATCAGCACCCCTGTTCTTTGCAGAGGAAAGCACCAGGACTTTTAAAATCTCTGGATACAATCAGTTCATCCTACGACATACTTTGGGCCCAGATTGTATTACTTGTTTCCTTTTTAATATTTTACTTGTAGAACTAAACTTGATTTTTGTATCTTTATAACATTCATTTATTTTAAAAATTAATAAACATCTACTGAAAATGTTAAGTAAGCCATTATATATACTCAGGGAATTCAAAGTCTAATAATAAGGATAGTTTTGAAAGCTCATCATGCTAGGCATTGTGCTAAACTTTATGTGTGGATTATATCATTTAATCCTCACAACAATCCTATGAGAGAGGATGTTATGTGAGAGAGTATAACTATCATTATTCCTATTTTATAAGTAAGGATATAAGGCTCAGAGAGTGTAAGTAATTTTCCTAGGATTACCCAGGTAAAAAATGAGTAAGCAGAATTTGGTTCCACAGGAGATGTCTTCAGCCCCATGCACTTAACCATTACTCAGTAGAGCTTCCTTGACCTGGCTTAAATATGCAGTAAGGCAAGGAATTAAGATGCAGATACAAATGATCCTAGACAAATAGGAATGGATAAATGTCATCAGAAAAAAATGCATACTTAAATAGAATTTTTAAAATAACATTGTCACTAATAGTGAGTGGGCGTAGGAGTGACAATGAAGGGATGCCTTGTCTATAGTCAATTTGAAAGCAAAACAATGTCATTAAATTCTAGCTTGACACAATTCTAGTTTGACACTAGCCTAACAAAATCCAATTCTCTCTTTGTTAAAAAGGGAGATTAGTGAGTGTTGAGCAAAGCCCTATTTTCCCATGACCAAACTTTTCATAATGAAGCAACTAGAAAAAATGAAAGAGAACTGAACAGGGGATAACCTTCTCAGCAGCCAGTCAATACTATATAACACCCTGCTTATTCACTGTTAGAGCCATCTAGTACGTGATCCACAGCTTGCCATCCATGTTACGCAGGTCACACGTTTGAAAATGTTGTCCTCCACTTGATTAACAGAAGGAATGAACATGAATATAGATTTATTTTGTAGATCATGCATTTTCTCCTTCCTGAAGCTTTTAAAAATATATGAAATTGCTGTAGGTACGTACAAGGAGTATTTTCAGGAAATGGTGACATTCCTCAGAGTCTAACTCTATGCATAATGCAAGTCATTTAAGGAACTGCAACAGTGCTTTTAAAAATGGTATCTTCATTATATTCTTATTCAAAAGTCTCTACCAATCTAAATGAAGCATAAGTAATACAGAGGATCTATTAATAGTTAAAATGAATTCTAGAATTATTATTATCAATGGTTATTAATTTTGGATGACTAAACTATTATTAAAGTAGATTAAAATACAAGTGACTACTGAGAAGAGAATATTTGCTCATGCTAGTATTACTCTTAGTATACTTTCAAAAACTTTCACCATGCAGAAGTGAAGGTTATTGACACTGTGCTTTGTTCCAATTTTTTGAAAACTTTAATATAAGAAAGCATTTTTTTCTTATTTTATGAAATTTGTTAATTAATCACTGGGCATGAATTATCTAGATTCTTTTCTGGAAAAAATGTCTTGGCACTACATGCTGTATTTTTTGGCACTGAAACAAATGCAAGAAATGAACATGCTAAAATCTCTAGTTTGGAACAGTTAAGATGACTCTTTTTCAAAAACTATCGGGTGTGGGGTAATGGGATGGCAGTACCAATCTTAAATCCCAGAGCTTTCTTTGCGCTACTTGGTTTTCACAGCTGGAATTTACTACTTCTTTATAGTACAAAATTATTCATCCACCCAATTTCATTTTTTTGGCTCAATGCTGTGACTTAGTCATTTTCAGCATCTTACTGACAGATGGAAAGTGTTCACTAACCATGCTGCTGAATTAACACAGAATGCATTTCTAAACCACAATAAAGGATGGAGCTGAAAGCGTCAAGTCCACGCAGTTTCATCTAGAGTGCATATATTGTTATGATGTTCATAGAATCTTCAAAGGAAAAGGATCATTAGAGGTCCTCTGGTTTTCACCTACTTTAATAGGGCCACATCTATCATTCCTAATCAAACAAACAAACAACAAAAATACTTCTCTTTGTCTAGGTAATATGCTAGAATCACACTATAAATTAAGCCTATTTTTTTTCCTTTTAAAATATTTCCAATGGAAATATTGAATAACCAAACGTTATTCTTTGGGTTAAAGTCCTTTGTTTAAGGACTCAAGTTTTTTTACATCCTTCTTCAGGCCAAAATAATTTCATTTTCTTTAATCTCTCTGCATGTGTTCTATTTTCCTTTCTATTCATCAGCTGTATATCTCTCTCCTGAAACCTTCCCAAGTTCTATGCTTTGGGTAAGATCTGTGGAACAGTATGCGGCATTTTTAGTTATATATGTGCTGAGTATCTCCTGTTCTCCATTGCTGTATGCCCACTCTTGTATTCTAATACTGCTTCTATGTTATTGCATTTTTAAAGGTTCTAATGAAGCCTACTGTCTCCCTTGCCAAATTATAAATTCCAGGAGGGCTGGATCTATATATCTTTCTAATCCCTAATATATCCAGTACCTAGTACAGAATCTGGCACAGATAAACATTTGAGGAACAACTGAAGGAAGGAAATTTTAAAAATACAGATTTTATTTGGTTCAACCGAATATAATACCTTTCTCCCCTAAACCTGAACTTTAGGAATCTAGTTTTCTTTCTTTGAGTTTATATGTATTTTATTTCATATTTGTGAAAAACTGCTTTTCCTCCTGATCAGTTCAATAGTTGGGGCTTGATTAGTGTACAAATTGGCTAAAATTTTAAGGGAATTTCAATATAGAGAATCACTGACACGTTGTGTCAAACTTGTACAATGAGATGTGCCTCCTCTCTGTAGGAAGAAAGTGTGCTATGGCAGTACAATCGGGCAGCTTTTTGAAAAGAGCCTAAAACTCTGGTGTTACTAGCAACAGAGCTCCATTCTGTGGATAGATTCTTCAGGTCTCTACTATTTCCTCATTTGTAAACAGATATAATACTTTTGTCCTTAGAAAGCTGATGAGAGGGTTAAAAGAAATAAAGGTATATGAGTACCTAGTAGATGTATAAGTACATAATAGACCCACAGAAAATATTTTTTGTCCCTTTTTTCAGAACTTTTTGCTACATATTTAGTATTGACACAGGCTAAAACAATTACACATTCTGTAATGGAGACAGAAGGGAACAAATAAAAGATTTAAATAAATACTATGAAATTTTATGACAATAAAATGGTTCTGTGAAATCTTGCTTTTTTTTGTCAGAAGAGAGGAAAAAATAAAATGTAGAGTTAATAACAAAGAGTTGGTGACTTAAGAGAATAATGCCTAGTGTATTAATAAATGTTAAAGAGCATATGACTAGTATGAATCTTCAGGTACATATTATATGGTATCCAGGAAATCTTAGATTCACAATTCTGTATATTCACTACACGTCCCTGTGAGTACTGTTTGTTTGTTTAACAGCTTTATTGAAGTATAATTGGCATACAGTAAACTGCATATATTTTAAATGGACAATTTGATAAGGTTTAACAGGTTTGTTAAACAGGTGATTAAATCCTCACCACAATCAAGATAATGAACACGTTTATCACCCCTAGAAATTTGTTTCCCTTTGCAATACCTCTCCCTCACCCCACTTCCTGCCTTGCCTCTATTACCTGCTTTCAGCCCCTGTAGATTAGTGTACATTTACATAAAACTGGAGTCATACAGTATGTATTAACTTTGTCTGGCTTATTTCACTCAGCTTAATTATTTTGAGATTATCCATGTTGATGGTTGTATTGAATGTTCATTCCTTTATATTGCTGTGAAGAATTCTATTGTATGGATAAATATAATATTTTTTATCTGTTTACCCATTTATGATCATTTGGGTCAGTTCAAGGTTTTTTTTTAATTAAAGTATAGTTGATGTACAATATTATATAAGTTACAGGTATGCAGTATAGTGATTCACAATTTTAAAGGTTATATTCTATTTATATTTATTATAAAATATTTGCTATATTCCCCATGTTGTACAATACATTCTTGTAGCTTATTTTATATCTATCTAATGGTTTGTACCTCTTAATCCCCTGATTCAAGTTTTAGACTATTGCAAATCAAGTTGCTATGAACATTCTTGTATTAGTCTTGGTATGGATACATGCTTTCTTTTCTCTACATGTAGACTAGTTCACATGATAAGCATATGCTTAACTTTTTAAGAAACGTTTTAAGAAAGTATCAAACTCTTTTACAAAGTGGTTGTACTATTTACCATTCCCACTGGCAGTATTGGAGAATTCCAGGTTCCTCTACATCCTTGCCAATACTTGATACTTTTACATTTTAGTCATTCTAATAGATTTGTAATGGTATCTCATTGTGGCTTTAATTTGCATTTCATTAGTGATTAATGATATTGAACATCATTTCACATGCATATTTGCTGTCTGTATATCTTCCTTGGTGAAGTATGTATTCAGATAATTTTCTCATGTTTTTATTGGATTGTTTGTTTTTATATTATTGAATTCTGCAAATTCTTATATATTCTGAATCCAAGTTAGTTTTTGGATAAATGTTTTACAAATATATTTTCGTAGTCTATGCCTTGTCTTTTCATTCTCTTCTTCTCCTTACTCTAGGTTCGATTTGCTCTTCTTGTTCTAGTTAATTATTGTGTAAGCTGAGGTCACTGATTTGAAACCTTTCTTCTCTTATAATGTAGGTGTTTCATTTTTTAATGTGCACCTAAATACTGCTTTAGCAGCATCCCACACATTTTTATATGTTGTATTTTTATTCATTTCTAACTTGTACGTTCTAACTTCACTTTTTATTTCTTCTTCAACCTATGGGTTATTTAGAAATGTGTTATTTAGTGTCCAAGTAACTGGGGATATTCTAGATATTTTTGTTTATAATTTAATTCCATTGGTGGCCAGAATACATAATTTTCATGGTTTGAATTTCTTCTTTACTTAACTTGAATTCTTTGAAATTTATTGATACATCTTTTATTGTTCATGATTTAGTCTACTTTGATAAAGATTTCACGTTCCTTTGAAAAGAAAGTATATTTTCCTGTTGTTGGGTGCTCTGTACATATCCTTAGATCAAGTTGGTTGATAGTGCTGTTTAGGTCTTCTATATCCTTATTAATTTTTTGTGTACTTATTCTATCATTTACTGTGAGATGAGTAATGAAATTTCTGACTTACTGTGAATTTTTCTTTGCAGTTCTACCAGTTTTTGCTTCATATGTTTGGAAATGTTGTTATCGGTGCCTTTTAGAATTGTTATGTTTCCATTTGTAATTAGGAAATAAACTCCCTTATCCCTAGTAAAATTCTTTGCTATGAAATCTACTTTGATATTATTATAGCCTCTCTTGGTTTCTTTTATTTATTATTAGCATGGTATATCTTTCTCTATTCTTTTACTTCTAACGTATTTGTGACTTTATATTTAAAGTGTATTTCCTAGAGTTAGCACAGAAATGGGAATTTTTTTCCAAGTTGATAATCTCTGCCTTTTAATTGGAGGTTTTCGAGTATTTACATTTTAGGTGACTGTGAATATGTCTGTTTGAGTCTATCATCTTTCTTAAAATATGATTTGTTAGGTGAAATCAGAACAGTGTTTTTGTTTTCTAGGACTATTTTCTACTGAGCTGACACCATTCTATTCTGAATAGTCTACCCAGTGTCCTGTACATTATAAGATTGTCCAGTTTTACTAGTGGGAACAGGCACCATTCCAGGTCCTGTGTGAGCTGCAGATACTCTCCCTATAATCTTTGCAGATGGTTCTTTTGCTAACATCTGGTAGTTTCCTTATATGTGCATACTGAGTCATCTTCTGCTATATACTCAAGGAAGATCCTCTGTAAATCTCCAGGGTTCACATTCTGTGCAGCATTTTCATCTCCATGGCTGTCCTGAGTACTTGCTGAAAGGTCGGATCTTAACAAACAGCACCGCGAAACAAAGGAAAGCTTCAAGTGAGCTTTATTAGGGAGCGCTCCCGGGCGAGGTTCACTGGTCCGAGAGAAAGGGGCCAGAGAAGTCGCGTCCAGTACTGGATGAGGGGGATTTTTATTGGGGTAAAAGCAGAAGGCGGCTTGCAAGGGGAGGGGGTGGTTATCAAAGAAGCACAACTTCTTTGATAAACTTTCAGTGCTTTGTTTACCCTCCTCTGACATTTCTAAATTAATGTCCCAGCCACTAAGTCATAATCTGTTTTTTTAATCAGATTTTATTTCTCCAGGTCTCTACCACCATGTTAATGCTTAGTTAGTACCACCACGTATCTGAAGAAGTTGGCATAAGTAATGATTTTGGAATAACACAGAGACACTGAATATAGTTCTAAACAGGGACAGAATTCTTACCATACTGTTACTTTATTCTAATAGAACTTTAAGAGTATATTGCCTATTTTGGTCTACAAGGAGTGCACTTTTTTTTTTTTATCAGGTGTAAATACTTGGAGAGCAGATATTGTAAGTTCTTATATAATAATTTTTATTGGAGTTTTAGATAGATAGGCAGTTTTTGAAGGGATTTTTGGAAATATTTAGAAGAAACGTATAAATGAGGAGCTGACTACAGTACTCACTGTGTATTTCCTAGGGTGATAACTTTTCTAGGAATATGCCAATCATGTCTCTGTACTCAGGCTAAATTATAAAGCTTGTAAGTTAGGCTGCATCATCAGTGACTGAGCATTTTCTCCTTCTTTCACGTTATTTTTGAGGATGGTCACCCTATAACCTGTCTTCTTGCCCTATATTTAGCACCCAGAAATGTCTCCTTGAGTAGCAATGATGTGAAATACCTTTGTTAAGCACATCTGTATTTTATATGTTTTTGGTCCATAGGCAAGGTCAGGTGAGATGAGTTATTTCAAAATCTGAAAATTTTTCTATGTGAGGAAGATACTGAGAGTGGCGGTTCTTTACACAAAAGGAGACAAATTCAGGCCTGGTGCAAATGTGTCTCACTGGAGGCCATGGGCTATTCAGGGCCAATGAATCAGTGTCTATGGTGAAAGGCCACCAGCCAAACATGAATTTGCAACTATTATAACTGGACCAAGGCCCACTACAGTAATTTATATTCTCAGTGCATCTTCTGCCTCCATCCCTTAAAGACTAGAGGAGAGTTTAGTGAAAGACAGGAGAGTCACGAGTGGGTGGGAGCCAGAATCTGGGGAAATGTGGGCATAGGCAGAATCTCAGATTCTCTACTGGGCCTAGGTCAGACTTCAAGAAAGAAGGCAGAGAGCTGTGGTGAGAAATGGAAGCATCCCCATGCTCTTCTTTGGTGAGAACTCATTCCTTCTCCATACAGGCATTGCTTCACCCAGGGCACATTTTTATTAGACATGTCACTGCTACATGCAGTTGACATTCTGAAAATGCTGATTATTTATATTATTTAAACTGATCAAATCTGAATGATAAGGTTAATATTATTTTCTTTTATTTCACTTTTATTACGTTAGGCCCTGGGCCAGGAATTGAGTTGTGGAAGTAAAAGAAGAAGCTGAAACTAAATCTATATGATTTAACTGTCTTTAGGGATAAAAGCAATATATTCCAAACCTTGAATACAGAAGTGATGTTGATTTCTACAGTTAATATAAAAGAAAGATGATCATTGGAGAATACTTTAGGAAAAGTATTAGCTATCTTTTTAAAGGATTTTAAAAACTAATGAGATTTTAAATCCTGTTAGATATGGGTTTCTCTTTTTATTAATAAATAGGCAACAGCATTGCAAACTTTCTGAAAAGGATCAACTTAATTATATGCTAAGATCTCCTGCTGAGGTGGAGATGATATTTTGATTAATGTAGAACAAATAGTTCTACAAATGACACCATGACGAGCATGGTCCCTGGTATGTGAATATTTGCCAAGCGAATACAAATAGTTTTAAGAAATGTCATTTTCCTTCAAAACTATTTCTTAATGGTATATGCAATTTAATTTTAAAATGGCAAGTTTTCTTATTTAGAGGCTTTTAGAGTAAAAATTAGTAGCTTTGGCTCTGTAGCCACATGTCACAGAAAGGTAAGGTTATTCAACTAGTCCCTTCCTAAGTAAGTGCTGCATTTTAGCAGGAAACAATAGAAGTTCACAGTGACAGATTTCCTATTGGAAACCTCAGTTCAGATCTGTCTCTAAGGGGATTTTCTCTTAAGCAAACATTCTTAAACACTGGCAAAGAAAGGAAAACCAGTGTTACTATATCTGGAGTATATAAGGAACTTAAGACAGAAGATAAAGGATTAAGATGGCTTTACTTTTTTCTTCAGCTTTGGAATACAGTCTTGGAGATGTCAACCCAATATTTTAGGTGCAATGTGATAGAATTGTGTGTTTCTGTTTGTGTGTGTAAGTGTATTACATTTCTCTTTCTTTAAAGCTAAAATAATACAACCAATCTACCATTATTGTACTGCCTGCCAATAACACCTTTAGGGCTTCTTTGAAAACTCATTTTTATTACAGTATTTTTCAGTTTATAAGGTATATTTTTAAAAATTCACAGTTCCTAATATTCTGTTAAATGTTTGTACTCCGTTAAGATGTAAGATAACATATTTTCAAGACTAAATATTCTGCCATCACTCTATAGCATAAGCAGGCTTCATAAATGCTTTTGAAAATCACCTAGTTAATTAAAGTTACAGAATCTAAAATGATGAGAAACCCTCAGAATACTCATATGAATACATATGTAGTTATCACACTAGTAGTATGATAGAATGTAAAGATCAGTAAATAATTTGGCCTCATGATTTACTGACCATATAATAATATTAAGTGTATGAACGTCCATATGCTTCAGTTTCCTTGTGTAAAATGAGCAATATCTATCATAAACTTATTAAGAGGATTAAGTAAGACTACATTCTCAAAATGATTTATACCATATCTAACACATAATGGGTCTGTTTAAGTTAAATGTTCTCTCCTCCTGAAAGCAAATATTTTTTCCAACACTGAGTCAATGGAACATTTATGCTAACTTACAAATATGAAGAGGAATATGCTGTTTTCATCTAGTATATTTAGATTAGATTTGATATACTTACCTCCATTTGGATATATATTTTCCGTAATATTACTTAATTATTTACATATATATTTTTATTTTCATTTTTTTCAGATGAGTAAAAGCCCATTTAGGAGTGTCCAAAGTGAGGGTTCTATATAAAGCCATTTTAAGTCAAACATTGTGAACTTACTCAGAAGTTGACTATAACCAATGTAATTAGACTTGTAAAGTGGAGAAATCATTGATAAACTTTGAGAATTCATTTTTCTTTAATGGATTTTGTGAAGGATTTATAGTGAAAATCATTCCTGGAGAAGACAGGATCAACTCTTTTGAGAAACATAATGATGCATTTGTCTCTTTTGGGGTCCATCGTTTTCCTTTTATTTTGTAATCAGATCTTGGTGTTTAGTGGAGGACCCATATTGAAAGATGGTCTTTACTAAAGATTTGGGCTAAAAGAGGATGAGGGTTTGGCTATTGAGGATAATCAAAGGTAACCAAAAACTAACAACAGAGATTTAGGAGATACTGATACTTAAGTTTTCCTAAATTTATCTATTGTACCCCCAGGCTCTTTACCTATATTCAGATTTGTTGATTTATCATTTGAATTTTGAACAGATGGTCTTGATTGACTTGTGGAATTCGTTTCTGGCCATTATCAGAAAAGATAGAAAAGTAGAAACTGGGAGAACAGGAAGAGAGGACAAGATAATTAAATTTAACTGAGCCCTAAGATGTGTCCATCACTTTCTTGTAATCCTTACAGAAACCTTCAAATTAGGTGGAATTGATATTATTATTCTGGTTGTTAATTATTCTTCCCATTTAATAGATGAGGAAACAGAGAGTCAGAAAGGTAAAGTCAGGCCAATGAATTGGACACAAGTCTGACTGGCCCAGGGAAAATCAGATCTCCACACAATTATTCCAACTTTTAGAGTCAGAGATCCTGTGCCTAATCAAAATTTTGTCATTAACTGCCAGTGTGACTTGAAGAAGTCACATAAGTTCTCTGAGGCTATTTCTACACCTTAAGTGTAGAGGCTTAGATGAGATTATTTATAAGATTTCTTTTCCCCCAGACAGGAACTTCATCCTCTGCAAATAACAAGAATCTGACTATAGTCCACATAATAATACCAATAGGGTATAATTATATTTTTCAAAATTTACCATTTAAATTGCTTATGTTTTCTTAATGATCAGTTTCCATCCAAGTTAGTTTCAATGCCTAAAAGGAGAGAAATTATATAACACAAAGAATTCATTTGTAATTAAGAAAGGTATCAGTTTACTGTTAACTGAAACTGTTTTAAAAGTTTCTATTAAAATTATGAATTCAATAAAACCTTTTCTCATATATTTATATATATAGAGAGAGAAATATTGTAGACATTTGACTTCTTTATTATATCAAATCGTCTTCATCAAGACGTTTGCAAAAACAACCAGAAACAAGAAAGTTTGCTCAGATCTCTTTGGTGGAACAATATTTGGCTCATTGTTGCTGAATTATCCAGTCTATTCATTAGCATTGGAAAAGAAGAAAATCTTAGTTTTCTGTGTATCCGTTTTACCCTCAACAGATTTAACTGTTCTCCAAAACACATTTATATAGTGATTGATAAATTTCATTAATTCATAGACCTACAAAGCTCAATTTTCTTCATAAATCTATTAAACATTATTTAGTTTGAATAGAATAAGACAATTTTTTCTTTACTTCTTCCAGGAAATTTAATTCCAGTTTATCTCTCCTCTGTCTTTCTTCTTCACTATTCGTGTCCTTCCTCCCATCTCTTCATTTTTGTTCGTTCTTCTTAGCCTCTCTTTGCAGCGTTTTCCTTCTATTTTTTCTCCCCAATTCCAATAATGTCTCACTCAGTAAAAGTAGTAGTAACTGTGGGTATTTTTTCCCTACCTCAAACATGTTACCTAGTTGATTGAAATTTGAATCTCTTCTACCTTCATTTGGAACCAGATGCATATTCCTTTTACCAAAAGGAAAATTTTCATCCAGTGTTGGTGAGAAAAAGCACAGAATTACGGTGATTCTGCATCTGTCACCTCTCCTGTTTTGGTGTCAATTTTGATGACTTTTTTCCTACCCATTGTCCAATTGAATGTTTATATCACATCACTATGCTCTTAATGTGCAATAATAAAGAATAATTACTAAAGTCCAAATTCTTTTCAAAAATCAGAACCTCGATCTGTATAATGACCTTTCGTGGTCAGCAGACCAATCTGAGAAGATATCTAAGTCTTTCTTTACCCTTACCTTAGCAACTCGTCATCCATTTGTATGCGAGATGTCTTAACAAAATATAATAGAATTTTACATAAAACTTATTATTGTATCTATATAGTAATGATAATGGGGTTATTATTTTAAAAGGATGCTCAGAATAATTTCTCTCAGGTCTCAGCAAGAAGGAAAAAAAGGTTTTGTTTGGTGCTAAAAGGGCTATTATATTTAATCTCCTTTACATCATATACCTTGTTATTTCCTTTTGTACCTATTAAAGTTCATTCTCTTTCAAACCCTTACTCCAGATTGTTGAGAATGCTTGCCTTATAACCATGTCTTTTCACATTTTAGCTATGTCTCCTAGATTTGTGCCATCTGAAAGTTTGACAACAACACATTTCGTATGTTTACGTAATTTCTTAATAAAATGTTTAATAAAGTTGTGTCAAGGGTGGGTATGCTGGCATACCATCAGTATAGTCCCTTCAGTTTGTCATCAAATATTATTCTTTGGATCTAGTTTTTCAGCAGCTTAGAATTAACCTTGAAGGTATTATTCAAAATAAATTTATTTATCATCTCTTCAAAGACATAATTGACTTTTGGTTTCAAGATACAGAATGCCCACAATGTTATATTGGTACATCATAGTTAGTATGGTTCAATTTGTTGTCTCATCCATTGTCCTCCATAACATTTGGTTTTCTATTTTTCCTGAGCACTTTTTTCCCCAGATTTCTTCTTAAGGCAGTCTAGATTAACTTTAAGTCTTACTTTCAGCATATTCTTTGTAAACTTTGTGATATACACAAATTCATTGAGAAGGATCCATCTTTGAGCTCTTTTTTGCTTACTTTTGATCTAATGATTATTTATATTTTCCATTGAGATACTTTGCTTTCTGCATATGTCTAGTGACTGTATTAAAATGTAAATTTTATTGGCACCTTTATTTAAATTCTCATATTAAATTCAGTCCAAGCACTGGGTTTTTTTGCATTTTTTTCATAGCCTCCTGTCTCTCTGATAAATATGATTCTAGAGCAGATGCAGTATTAATATAGGAGGCAAGCAGGCTTATTAAAAGGTGAATAAAGCCATCTAACAGGGAAGTGCACTATTAAGGTTTTTAAAGACATCTGG
Organism: Neophocaena asiaeorientalis asiaeorientalis; assembly: GCF_003031525.2. Classification (NCBI taxonomy): domain Eukaryota; kingdom Metazoa; phylum Chordata; class Mammalia; order Artiodactyla; family Phocoenidae; genus Neophocaena; species Neophocaena asiaeorientalis. Next base: position 219,089 of record NW_020173124.1, on the reverse strand, counting down.
GAGTAAAGCCAAGCAAACAATCATGTACTGTAAGCAGAATCTTAAAAAAAAAAAAAAAAATCAATACCTTGCTGACTAGGCAGCCAATGAGGAATGATAAAATAAAGGCTGATGTGATCATGTATTGATATGTAGCATCTGGTTGAACTGTAAGTCAAATAAGGAGCATATTCTGTCCTGAGAGAGAGAGAAACAGAGAAAAAGAGAGAGAGAAAGAGAGAGACCCCCATAATTTTTTTTAATGAGTTAACTTGTTTTCCTCAAATTATAATGTATGCCAGATTATGAAAAAATGTACATAGTTCAGGAATAACAAATCTTGTCACTGATGGCTTCAAAATTTTGTCCATATTTATCTCTAAGTGTAAATTACACTTATTAAATGTATAATTTTTTTCCCCTCTGATGCCAACCTGTTGCAGCTTCGGGGTTTTATGGTAAAGGCAACTGTGTTTTTCTTGAATTAACTGTGGCACAACTTTTGACATGTTTACAATTTTAGTCATCTTTTAGAATCCATAAAACTTGAGATCTTGGTGTAAAGTGGCAAAAGAAGGAAGCAATGGAGAACATTGTTTGGAGGGATTATTTGTGTTCCAGTTTCAGAATGGGTTATAGTGTAGATATTGGATGAGATGATATGGATTCAAGTCCTGGTCTCACAGTTTAAGAGCTGTGGGATTTGACATGTAATTTATTGTAACGTGAGCTTTAGCATTCTCAACTGTTCAATATACTTTCCTAGTTGAGTTGCTAGGAGGATCACATGAATCAGGCTTAGTCTTGAACTTAGTACAGAGAAAACACTCAATAAGTATTAGCTGCTATTATTGTTTTCAAACTAAAACATAAAATTCAAGCTGGAATCTGAAAATACTAATATTAGTTTAAAAACTGCTCATAACAATATTTACTTAAGAATCTCTTTGGATAACCAAATTTTACTGTACCAACTACAATGAAATAAAAAATGCCAATGCTATAAAAAATAAAATACAATTCTGGTTGAAATGATAGACCTGTTTGGTACTTTCATTCAGTAAATCCAATTATTGACCTCCAGTCAATAAATCTTGGCCCTAGATTCATTTCATTTTGTATAAGATTCTCAGTATTCTCTCAGAGATGAATTTGGCTTGTTTTTACCTATTTATCAGTGTATGCCACCATGCTAGCTTTGTAAATATAAACACAAAGCTGAGACTGAGAACAAGGTAATTATCCAGAATATATACAGGCCAAGGAATCCACCATGGCAGTCCACGATCTGGGTTTCTGTATTGTTGTAATCATTTAGCAGTCTTTCAAATCTCTATCTTTATTTTGGCATAAATCTAAACAAGTACCTGAAATTCATTTGTCAAAAAAGGAACAGGCCGAATATATATGCTCTCTTCCAAGGAGGAGAAATAACAAGAGAAGTTCTGTTCAAAGCCTTGCTTGATGTGTGTGCCCCTCTGCACAAATGGACCATCTTCCTTACTCCTCCCATGGCTCTTGCTGAAGTTGACCTGTTTTCTCTCCTTTAGCCACCTTTGTCTCCCTGCTGTTTCTTGGACACTCCAGGCCTGCTTATTCTTTCAAGGTCCTATTTCTTCCTGGGATGCCCTTTGTCCCAGATGGCACCATGTCTCAATGCTTTTCTCTTTGCCAGTTTTCAAGGTCACTTTCTTAGTGTAGAGTTTTCAGACTATCCTGTTTGAAATTCCCTCTCCACACACATTCCCTATCCTCTTCTCTTCTTTATTTCTCATTAATACACTCCTTACTCTCTGTAAACTTTTTTTTTCATTATTTCTAGTCTCTCAAATCAGCACTTGGCCATTAGCATATAAACCAATGAGGGTAGGGATTTATATCTGTTTCATTCACTGGTATAAACCCTATGAACTCAGAACAGTGCCAAGTACATGATAGGCATTGATTCATGTTTGTTGACTAAATGACTACATACATCCTTTCTTAATTTGGGTTTTCCTGGAATTAGAACTTGCATTCACAAGAATTTGAGTATAAGTGGTTTATTGGAGAGATGATTTCAGAAATCAGTAGTGGGCAGGCAGTTAACCAAGGAAGGGAAGGAGGAATAGAAGGTACATTATTGAGCAAGTTACTGCAGGAATGAGATCTATTCTACCAGGAAATTCTGTGAGATAATATAGAATACTCAGTTACCCTAAAAAGAGGACAGAGCTGAGATATTTATTCACCAACTCCTGTCAGTCATTGGTTTAACACTGCTCCGAGGAAGGGAAGGGCATTAATGCCTAAAAAGCACCTCTGGATTGGGGCCAAGCAGAGAGTCACATGTGCTTGTAGTTAGAAGTCATTGGCTTAGCATAGACAGGCATGACGGATACCAAGGATTGTAGATGGGGCACTGACACCATACATTTCAAATCCATGTATCAGAACAAGACTTCACTGCTTTGTGGTTCAAGAATCTAAGGATATTCCTCCATTTGTGGGACCCTGAATAGCTCAATGTGTTGTTTCTCTTCTACTCCCACCATAGATTTACAACCAAACCTTTGTATTCAGCTGATATCAGATTTAAATACGCATTAAATTCATTTTAAAGGAAAAAAAAGTTGACAAAAGGGAATCTTGAAGACTGTATAAGTATGTAAGGGCCAAGAGGGTATCCTACTGTATATCCACATAATTAGATCACAGCCTAAGATTGAAAAGTTTTGGTCACTATCATCTAGCACAACTATTTCCACTTCCTCTTTTTATCCTTTTTCAGTAATTTCCTTACAGCCTGTCAGTTGGGTCCTTAAAAATAGACTCTATGTTATTATCATGACTTTCCATAATCTGCTCTGTTGAAATGATTTTACATATGAAAATACGGCATGATATGACAATAGAGACTTGAAGTACCTTAGCAGAAAGTGCGATTGGCCACCAGAAAATGGTATTGCTAAAACATGCTTTTTCTTCATATACCCTTTCCTCCAGATAAAAAACAGTGTTTCTCCTAAGCATTCTAAACCATCTAAACTATGGCTTCTCTAAGGTATTTAGGGTATTGAGGAGAAGATAAACAAAAACTGTGTTCTAGTTGCATACTAAATATTTCTGTCTATGATGGCAAACAAAGTCTTATCTATCCATTCTTCCAGAAGACCTGGAAGATAAAATAGTAGAAATAACTACTGCAGAGCAGAAAAAAAGAAAAAAGAATGAAAAGAATTGAGGACAGTCTCAGAGAACTGTGGGACAATATTAAACACACCAACATTCGAATTATAGGGGTCCCAGAAGGAGAAGGGAAAAAGAAAGTGACTGAGAAAATATTTGAAGAGATTATAGTTGAAAACTTCCCTAATATGTGTAAGGAAATAGTTAATCAAGTCCAGGAAGCACAGAGAGTCCCAGACAGGGTAAATCCAAGAAGAAACACACCAAGACACATATTAACCAAACTATCAAAAATTAAATACAAAGAAAAAATATTAAAAGCAGCTAGGGAAAAACAACAAATAACATACAAGGGACTCCACATAAGGTTAACAGCTGATCTTTCAGCAGAAACTCTGCAAGCCAGAAGGGACTGGCAGGACATATTTAAAGTGATGAAAGGGAAAAATCTACAACCAAGATTACTCTATCCAGCAAGGATCTGATTCAGATTTGACAGAGAAATTAAAACCTTTACAGACAAGTGAAAGCTAAGAGAATTCAGCACCACCGAGCCAGCTTTACAGCAAATGCTCAATGAACTTCTCTAGGCAGGAAACACAAGAGAAGGAAAATACCTACAATAACAAACCCAAAACAATTTACAAAATGGTAATAGGAACATACATATCGATAATTACGTTGAATGTAAATGGATTAAATGCTCCAACCAAAAGACATAGACTGGCTGAATGGATACAAAAAGAAGACCTGTATATACGCTGTCTACAAGAGACCCACTTCAGACCTAGGGACACATACAGACTGAAAGTGAGGGGATGGAAAAAGATATTCCATGCAAATGGAAATCAAAAGAAAGCTGGAGTAGCAATTCTCATATAAGACAAAATAGACTTTAAAACAAAGACTATTACAAGAGACAAAGAAGGACACAACATAATCATCGAGGGATCGATCCAAGAAGCAGATATAATAATTGTAAATACTTATGCACCCAACCTAGGGCACCTCAATACATAAGGCAAATACTGACAGCCATAAAAGGGGAAATTGACAGTAAAACAATCATAGTAGGGGACTTTAACACCCGACTTTCATCACTGGACAGATCATCCAAAATGAAAAAAGGAAACACAAGCTTTAAATGATACATTAAACAAGATGGACTTAATTGATATTCATAGGACATTCCTTCCAAAAACAAAAGAATACACACTTCTTCTCAAGTGCTCATGGAACATTCTCCAGGATAGATCATATCTTGAGGCACAAATCAAGCCTTGGTAAATTTAAGAAAATTGAAATCATATCAAGTATCTTTTCCGACCACAACACTATGGGACTAGATATCAATTACAGGAAAAAATGCAAACACATGGAGGCTAAACAATACACTACTTAATAACCAAGAGATCACTGAAGAAATCAAAGAGGAAATCAAAAGTACCTAGAAACAAATGGCAATGAAAACACGATGACCCAAAACCTATGGGATGCAGCAAAAGCAGTTCTAAGAGAGTTTATAGCAATACAATCCTATCTTAAGAAACAAGAAGCATCTCGAATAAACAATGTAACCTTACATCCAAAGCAATTAGAGAAAGAAGAACAAAAAAACCCCAAAGTTAGCAGAAGGAAAGAAATCATAAAGAGCAGATCAGAAATAAGTGAAAAAGAAATGAAGGAAATGATAGTAAAGATCAATAAAGCTAAAAGCTGGATCTTTGAGAAGTAAACAAAATTGATAAACCATTAGCCAGACTCATAAAGAAAAAAAGGGAGAAGACTCAAATCAGATGAATCAACATTGTGAAAATGACTCTACTACCCAAAGCAATCTACAGATTCAATGCAATCCCTATCAAACTACCACTGGCATTTTTCACAGAGCTAGAACTAAGTATTTCACAATTTGTGTGGAAACACAAAAGACCCCGAATAGCCAAAGCAATCTGGAGAATGAAAAACGGAGCTGGAGGAATCAGACTCCCTGACTTCAGACTATCCTACAAAGTTACAGTATTCAAGACAGTATGGTACTGGCACAAAACCAGAAATATAGATCAATGGAACAGGATAGAAAGCCCATGTTTACAATAACCAGGACATGGAAGCAACCTAAGTGTCCACTGACAGATGAATGGATAAAGAAAATATGGCACATATAGACAATGGAATATTACTCAGCCATAAAATGGAACAAAATTGAGTTATTTGTAGTCAGGTGGATGGACCTAGAGTCTGTTATACAGAATGAAGTAAGTCAGAAAGAAAAAAACAAATACCGTGTGCTAATGCATATATATGGAATCTAAAAACAAAACAAAACAAAAAAATGGTCATGAAGTACCTAGGGGTAAGACGAGAATAAAGACACAGACCTACTAGAGAATAGACTTGAGGACAAGAGGAGGGGGAAGGGTAAGCTGGGACAAAGTGAGAGAGTGGTAGTGTACATATGGACATATAAATACTACCAAATGTAAAATAGATAGCTAGTGGGAAGCAGTCGCATAGCACAGGGAGATCAGCTTGGTGCTTTGTGACCAGCTAGAAGGGTGGGATAAGGAGGGTGGGAGGGAGTGAGATGCAAGAGGGAAGAGATATGGGGATATATGTATATGTGTAACTGATTCACCTTGTTATAAAGCAGAAACTAACACACCATTGTAAAGCAATTATACACCAATAAAAACATAAAAAAAAAAAGTTGTATGAGAAATAATTATGCCACTCAATACTAGAAATACTAAAATCAAAGTACTATCAATACGAGAAAGTTAAAAATATTTATATTTTAGTCCATTTCTCCATGAATTTATACACAAATTAAAAGTATTATAGTGAGAAAATTCGACAATATCAAAATCCTGAAAAACTGAGAGCACATTGAATAAGTGATGAAGTGATTGAAGTGTTCCATTTCTGTATATGTGTATATATATGTGTGTGTGTGTGTGTGTATTTGGGCCTTGACTTTTCAAAGTATTAAGGTAATAAATGATATCAAATGAAAACTACCAAATAGAAGTGTTAAAAAAGAAAAATTTGGTAAATATTTGAATAGTTTGCTACAAATTCATTAACACATTTTTCTGACATTTCTAACTAAATTCACTAAACACTTTCCAAAATATGTTACTATTACTTAATTGTCACTAGTTACTACTTATGAAGCCAGGTTTCATTTCAATGCTTTATGTATTTTCCTTCAGTTTTTAGCCTTCTGGAAATTGAGGCACAAAGAAGACAAATAATTACTACCGTAGGTTACACACGAGTAAGAACCATAATTAAGATTCAAATCAAGTTCTGCCTTTAATGCTCTGCTTCTTCCACTGTGTATGCCTCATTGCCCAAATCAAATCAGGGTCTGTTGTTGTCTATCCAAAATTGAGCAATTGTCTGTTGACTCTTAATCAATAGGGTCAGACCAAATAGACAAATGTAATCAACTGTATATTAAGAAATATTTTGGTAGACTTACTTTTTAATTGCCTCAAATTGCTTTTAGTTTGCTTTTAAAATAAAACATAGAATCATTATTTAGAAAAATGCAGGAAGAGGCTTATTTTGTTTTTCTCTTAAGCTGGAAGAGGGAGCGTAAGTAGAATTGTTAGACGGTGACTACCAGAATCTCTAACCAAGGCTCAGGAATAGCTGAAGAGAAATACCCTACTCATACCTTCGTATTATGGAGATTTGGGTTCCTCTTCATCTGTGAATCACAAATGTAAATTTGTTTGTACAGTATTAACATACAATCTGTCATGACTACAGACTGTTGAAAAGAGAATGATGAATGGAATTGTAGGGGTTTGGCAGATGACGTACAGAGGGTGTTGACAAAAGATGGGATAATAACTACTTCCCCTCGTTTCATGCCCATAACATTATAATACAAATTTCTAAATAAGAAAAAAAAAACACAAATTCTTGTCAAATGCGATAGATGGCATTACAGGATGTAATATGACACTTTCTGAAGCTGCATAATGTGAATTCAAAAAATTTCCACTGAAAATTACATTGTATTGACATGCAATTTTTAAAATGTCATTATTGGAGCTTCTAGAGAGCTAGCTTATTATAGATTCATCTATTTATAAAGAAAACATGTCATTGTTAATTTGTTTTACTTTATAAAGCTTTCTCTTCTCTACCTGGAAGAATAATGTAAAACTTTTTTTAAAAATTAATAATTCAAAAGCAAAACAGAAGTAGGAGAATCCCATGGGGACATGCTGCAGTTGGCATTGTTTTTCAACTGTTGGTGCATCCACACATTATTGCCACTTCCCCTAGAAGAACAGGTTGTGCATGTAAGTGCTCATTGAGGAATATTACCCTGATTGATGAGAAGTAACATGAAATTAATTTTCAGATCCACCATACACTTTACAATGCAAGGCAACCTGCAGTTTTCCAGATAATCAGTATCACTAAATGCTGTAATCATGTTGGTCATGTAGAGAATATGCTCAAAAAAAGGTGTACCATCTCCCATTTTCATGGAAACCTGAGTTTACAAATCACTTCTAAATAGAGACTGATTTTGAGACTTCTTGTGGAAAGAGAATGATTTTCCCAAATAATTATAAACCAATGAAATAGCTTGGGAATTATGTAAATCAGCACATACAGAAAAAAATACAAATAAGAGTCCATACTATTTCTAAGCAAAATATAGTATGGTATTTGCATTAGTTAGGACTCTTGTCTGTAAACAAAAGAAATTCAGCACAAACCAGTGGGAAAATAAATTTTCTGCCTTGTTTCCAAGGAGTGGATGGAATTGACTTCAGGCACAATTTGGATCCAAGTATTCACATAGAGTCACAAGAGCCTTATCTTCTTTTTCTCCAGTTCTAAACTATTCCTTATGTTGGCTTCTGAGATGGGTACTCTCTACATGGTTTTTAAATGACCCATGGCAACTTGAGGTTATAATACTTGCAATCTTGAAAGGAAAGAAATGTTCTCTCTTTCAGTAGCCATGGAAATCACCTCAAATTGCTTTAATCAGTCTTGTTTACGTATTGACAGAGACTCCTAAATTGCCTATCAATATACCCATTTTTTCACTTTCCCCTTAGAAACAGAGCGTTAAGTCTTTTGTTGACACATTGCTGTTCAGAATGTCATCACATTTCCCATCTCCCCTTGAAGCTAGATATTGTCACGTGACTAAGTTCTGACCATTGAAATGTAAGCAGAAGTATTGAGTGGAACTTCCAGGAAGAATACGTTAAGGGAGTTTTCTTAAAGTAAAAAGACTTCTTCTTTTGCCTTTCTGCCGTTACTCCTTCAGGCCTGCAAGGTGATGACTCAAGCACTAGTAGTCATCTTGGGCCATGAAATGACTAAGAAAAATGGTAGCCATTAGTTAGGATGGATGGTGGAGCAGAATGATAGAAATCTGTGTTCCTTAGGACATCTAGCCACCATACAATCTCTGCACTGCCCTCCTCCATACCTCTTTAATGCTAAGGAAGAATAATCATCTTTCAGGTTTAAGCTGTAAAATATTATTGTAAATATCAATAACATGACTGTTGTGGACCAATTGTGGTCTAGGGGATGAGGCCACCTTGGGTCATATGGTCCTCCCCTGTGACAGAGGAGGCAATAGCCCATGAATAACAGCTTCACCAGGGGTGGATATAGTAGTTTCAAAAGGACAAAAAAAGTCAACAATAATGTTTTATATCTATTATGTTCATTTCAGCCAAAAAGTATGTGCCAATAAATCCTACCTACTATAGAACATAAGGAAGAGAATATATTTCCTTGTATCATCACTGTTCCAGAATTTATGACCAGTCAACGAGGTTTAGAATATTTGTGAGCAGCATATATAGGTATTCATTTCCATATGATGCTAACAGAGACCTGGAGGGGGATTTAGAGTGAGAGATAAAAACTATAAGGTTGATTTATAGAAAGAACATAATGACATCTACAGAGAGAAGTTATGCTTTGATAGTTAACAGATGGTTATTCTACCACCAAGATGAGACAAGCTTTTCTACAAAAGAAGGTGCTCCAGTTCTAACTCCACTTCTAACACCATACTTCTGACCCTACAGCATTATCATCTGGAACACAAGGAAACAAGGAGATACCATGACGGAGGCTCAACTTCTTACAGTTTTTTTTTTTGCCTCAGTGTTTCTGTGACTATATTACTCACTTTTTTTGTAACAAAAGTCATTGCATGTTACCAAACTGTCTGTAATCATCATGTTTCCTGAACTGGAAGATAGATAGTGATGATTACAAAAGAACATTAGCAAGAGCAACAGAAACTCCATATTTCCAATATTTCACTTTTGAATGTGAAGAAAAATTTGCCAATTCATTTTCTCAATGATGTCTTTTAAAGAATAAAAAAATTCAATTTTGGTTAAGTTCAATTTACCAATTTTTCTCTTATTATTATTTTGTGTGTTCTAAGAAATCTTTGCCTACTCCAAGGTTATGAAAATATCTTCTTATATTCTAGAAGCTTTATATTACATTTATGATCATCTCAGATTAATTTTTGTGTATGGGTATGGGAATAAATAAAACTAATCTTACCTAGAGTAGTAGTTTCAGAGGAGTTTGTTTTAATTGACAATATGAAATAACCATCTAAATATTTCAGTATCAAATCCCATATTTTCAAGGCTTATTATTTAAGTTCCAATCATCCTAACATATTGCTTGATTGAGATGTACATAATACTACATTAGAACTTCTGTAGATTTTAAACCAATTTTTAAATCTAAAGTGAGGTATAACACAGGCAAAAAGGATATATTACAAAACACAGCACTCAACACAGTGACACAAATTAGGTTCTGAGTAATCATTAGCAGATAGGCAGGTAGGCAGGCAGGATGGAAGAGAGGCAGGGAAATATTCTCTCTCTATCTATCTATTAATATCTATCTATCTATATGCATATATATATATATTAGGCTATATATAATATACACTTATTAGTAGAACAATGCATTTGAAATCTATCCTGAGAATTTCTACAAAATGCAAAATGTTTCTTGAGAAGGATCTGTATATAAATTCCTCCTTTGCCATTTAAGACCTTTGTAAAATTTGAGAAATCAGTTAAACCCTTTCTTATTTTTCTCATTTATTTAAATGCATATAATAGTACTTCTTAGGGATGTTTTGAAGGTTGAGTTTGATCATGTTTATGAAAATGCTTACACAAGAGGTAGGCTGGATCTTCAATATATGATCATTACTTAATTTTCATAATTAAACCTAAATCACTTTTGTTTTCATAATCTTATTTAAATCTGAATTTTATAAGATGCATTCTGAAGTAAAGAGTAGCAAGCACCACCAAACAGCTTATCTTCTCCTTTAGTTAATTTATTTTACTAATCTGAATCGTTGAACACTTCACTGTCCATCTCTAACATGGCTGAGAATAAGGAGTTGATCTAAGTATGTGAAAGAAAAATGTATCCTAAATTGTGCAATGACATTGTTACTCTTATTATTTTATGTATTTGAATTTATGCCATCTTGATGCTTTTGACCCTTGATACTCAGTGTGTGCCATAGACCGAAGATGATGTTGTCACTTAGAGAACTTGTTAGAATTCCAGATCTACTCAATCACAATCTCCATTTTAGCAAAATTCCCAACTAATTAATATGTAGACACATTAAAGTTTAAGAAGTGCTGCCATAGATTATAAACAGTTGGATATTACTCTTATGAAAATTTTAAAATATATGACCTAAACTTGCATAAATTCTTATTGCATGAATTTTGATTCTGGGTCCTATGGACACAGGTTTGTTGTAAAGAACACTAAATCAGGAGTCAAAGCACACTTTTTTGATATTGGCTGTGCCATTTAAAAGTAGTGAAAATGCATCAAGTTCTTAAACTTCTAAGAGTATCTGTTTTGTCATTTGTAAAGTGAAGGGCTAGTTAATACATCTCCTGATACTCAGTGGGATTATTTAGAGGTTTAAGTGAAATGGTACTTTAAGAATTTTCAAGGTCTGTACACATTAGGCGCTATTACAACCTATGAGTTTAGATCAGCTGACCACAGGTAGATTTTGAGTAAGAACTCATAAGGGAGGAAGACAAGATAACAATCAGAGTTTAATAATTTCTTTATAGCTGCTGCTTTATATCAGAAATAGAAGGTGGCTTAGGAAATGAGTGTCCTAAAGAGAAAGGTAGTTTTAGATAATTTTGATCTTTATTTTTACTGATCGATTTGTGTTGACTTTGAGTGGTGGTCCAATCAGTTACTTTGTAATTAGCTCACAATGAAATTTTATTCAGAACTTGCCTTCAATTTTTCCTAGGGATGCTCTCAGTTAGTAAATGACTTGAGATCTGAGGAAATATCATGTCCCCTGGATTTGACATGGCAGTGAGGACGTCGTAAGGGATGTCTTTATGGAAGTCAATGATGCAAATTCTGGTTCTTTCCATTACAGATAAAAAGACTTGTGGTCCTCATGAATTCCAGTGTAAAAACAACAACTGTATTCCAGATCACTGGTGGTGTGATAGCCAAAATGACTGCAGTGATAATTCAGATGAAGAAAACTGTAGTAAGTAACTCTTGCTTGAGAACGTTGCAAGCTTGACAGCATATTCAATAAGCAGGATAGCAATTTTTAGTTCGGTTAAGGTATGAATTTGAACCTGTCTGTCCTGCAGCTCACATTTTTATACATATATTCACATTTGAACAAGAATATTCAGACTAAATTGACCTAAATCTCAAACGGTAGAATTATTGAAATGCTCATCCTGGGAGTTATTTTCTTACATTTATCAGAATTAGTATGAAAGTATCATGAGGTTTAATGCAACACATTAGTATGCAATGAAGGTAGCCCTTGATGCAAATTCATACGAAGAGCTGAATGATATGGAGACAGTACAAAACATATCATTCTTTAATGGGTGGAATTCATTTTATTTGTCTCAAATCCTTTTACACTACAAATTCACCCAAGAGCATCTTTCAGTGAAATATCATTTATTCTCTCTGGAGTGGTGAACACCATATGTATTCAGGATGCTTTTCTCTCAAAATAGAATAAAACTATTATCATCATCTGCCTCCTGCATTTTTATGTAATAAATTTAAAAGACATTAATTAACCAACAATTTTATTTTCTAAGAAGCATGACAGTATGTAAAATTGTGATAGTATCTCTATCTTCTAGCATTAATTTCTGAACGTATTTCTTACTGGCACTTTCTTATGCTGCTGTTTAAATAAAGAGGCAATATAATCATGTTCAAAATAAGATAATAATCAAATTCCATTGATTAAATATTTACATTCTGCTACTTCCAAAAAGGATTTTATGATAACAATAATGTCTACTCTTATGCATTGGATTTAGAGCATTCATTTCCCAAGATACAGGAGACAAAATAGGAATTGTTATATTAAAGCATGGGGATATATTATTTAAAAGCATACGATTAGTAAAGTCACAGCTTTAATACGCCACTTGGATGTTCAGTTTGCAAAATGTCAACTAATGTTTTGAATAACTTTCAGAACTTAATCTGTATAGTGTTTGAGTATCAGGTACATTAATTATGAAATCTCTGGATCATTATGATTATGAAATACTTTGAATATAGAAAGTATTACTATTATTACTCCCTCTTCACATAGATATCTCCCAACTGATTGTACTCTTGAGAAAGGTAAAGAGTATTGCAGAGAGTCATTAGAGTGTTCTAGATTCCTTTAATCAGTAATTAAAAAAACAATTTTTATATAGCATGTTTTCAGATTCTGTCCAGTGATTAAAATAAAAGTCTAATGGGGTGATGGTGGTAAGAATAGAGGAGAAATATAAAAAAGAAACAATTATTATATACTTTTAATTTATTTTATTTATATTTCAGAGCTTAAATACACAGATAACTACTTAGCTTACTTTTGGATACATTTAGTGTTAGTTATCAATAATATACCTGAGAGGAAATGCCTGTGACTGAAGGATATTGAAAACAAGAGAGGGTAGGTGGGAAGGCAACACAGGAGACTCACATCTTGGAAGACTCTTTATTCAAGTGGTAATTTAAATTGTGTGAGAAGTTAGGTTACTGCTTTAATGAGAAATAAAGAAGAATGAAGGGTTGAGAAAGCTCACTTCTGAGTCTCCTGGGGTTTCTTAAGGGGCTGAATATCATTTTGCTGACATCTCCTAAAAGTCATCTTCTGATGCAAGAAAGCAAGGAGAAGGAACATTGCCTCTCACTTGTCACCGTGGAAACTTAGTGATAAATCATTGTAGCCACAGAGCCCTTAAGAAAAAGCAAGGGAATTGACTGCAGTATCAAGCATTGCAGTATAAAATACCCAGTTATGTGTGTATCTCTTAGTTCCTACTCACTCTGAGCTTGTGACTAAGACAAGTAATATTGATGAATTTGCAGAGGAGAGATGACAGTGAACAGGAATGAAGCATGTTATAGTTGTGACATGGAAGAATAGAAGGCCTACACAGGATAAGTATCAGAGTGGGTAACATGTTAAACATGTAAGAATATGTAAGAGAAAGGATCATGGGCTCTACGTCATTGAGTGATGTTTGAAGATACCATCTTGACTAGGCCAGAAAAATGGGAAGATTTAAGCATTGAAAATGCCAGTTCCACATAGACAGAAGCTGCGTCTCTGAAGAATGAGAAGAAAAAATACAGTATATCTATAGGGAACACCAAGAGACTAGTCCTGTAGAAGTCAGCCTTAGAAAAAATACTGTTGCTGTATAAAATGCTTTCAAGATATTTCCAATATCTTATTATCAATTGAAATTATTATAATAATATGTATATAATTACAACAGAACTATTATAATTATATACACATAATTATAATATATATTGTAATTATGACTATATTATATACATCACACAATTTTATATATATAATTATAATATATATAGATGACAAAAATATACCCAAAAGGACAGTGGTATAATGTTATTATGTTTTTTAAATGTTATTAGTCAACGATATGCATTTTAGTGCACATTTTGTCATTTATTGTTAGCTCTTATTAAGTAGTGAAACATACCAGAGATAGTAAATTGGCCTTATACTATAGCAACATGCTTTTCTTTTTTTTTACAGGCCTGCATACTATCACACAACATTCGCTTGCATTCCATTGCCTCACTTATTTCTTTATCACATTTATCTGAGTTCCTACTTAAATGTCTGGAGATGGTCTAAGGAGTAGGGCTATGTACCATGGTCTAACACAGTGCCTGACACATATTTATAATATTAGCAATGTATTTTAAAATTTTCTTTTGGACTTCTTTGTTTGTGAATCATATATAATGAATTAATGTTTTAAATTGTATTGGAAACATTCCGGCCATAGATATGGGAAGAGCTGGAATAGCAGTGGAGCAATTAACAGCCAGTTATGTTTTAGTTTAATATGCTTTCTAATGTTTTATATCTACATAAGGTAATTAGTCCATTGTCATTTCATCATCTGATGATGATCATTTCCCTTGTTAAGTGTTCAGCAGAGACACTTTGCTTCAGCAGTGATTTCTGCTCTTAAAAATAAGAGTTTCATTGTTATTGGAGTAATTTTGTAATCTGGATCAAAGGTTTGGAAATACTTGAGAAATCTTGACATCTCTACTATTTTCATCAGCAACAAATATATATATAGCGTGTATGCCTTCTAAGTAATTGATGTGCAAAATAAAATTATTTCATATCTTTGCATTATTAAGAAGTAACTAGCATTCCAATAGATTTTAAAGTATCAAATAATTTGATCAACTAGATCAAGGTTTATGTAGAAAGACAAGCTGCATCTGCCTTATTTGAATTTCTAGTACTTTCACACTGAATTTATATGAAAAGATTTTTTGTATAGCATGTCAGCTATACTAATTGTATTCTAAAAATTCTCCTCAGATGCTCACACCCACATTGATATAACTTTTGAACTTATCACCGAGGGTTTATGATAGTATACTCAGTGGAGAAATTGGAGTCTGGAAGCTTTTCTGCTATGCCACTAACTCTGTGACTTTGAAAGTTGCTTTTATTTTCTGAATATAGCTTCTTAGGTTTTGTGCAAGATGGCTCTCATAGTTCGTTTCAATTCTGAGGTAGTATGTTTGTGCCTTCACTAGTATCAAAGGAAGTGACCAATTTATACTATGCCTTTATTTTTTATCCTTATTATAGAATCAGCCTTCTGAAACATGCCCTGTAAACGCTTCTTGGCTGTGAATCTAGCATGTTTAAATGAGATTTATGGAAAACCTGTTAATCGTTCATGTATGGGATTCCCTATCTATTTTAGATCTGAGGAATAGGTGATATCAGACCAAGTTAGTGTGGGAAAAACATTTTAGAAATACTAGGGAAAATGTCACATTTAAATTTTCTTTCCAGATGGGTTAGATTTCAGGTATAGTCGTTTATTTGTTCTTTTTCACAAGAAAAGTGCCAACTATCACACCAAGTTCTAAAAATTGGTCTTTTACTTTATCCTGAAAAGATCAAAGGCAAGATAAACAATTAGAGAGTACAATCACTTAGGATCTTCTCTCATAACAAAATTACATTTTCCTCAAGAGAGAATTTCTTTTGAGATAACTAGTAGCAAAAAATTCTAAGGCATATAGATGAGAGTTAGAAGCAGATTAACTTCCCCATTCCTTGATGTCATTTGTGTATGTATAAATAATTCAGGATTATTATTCAGAAGTAGATTTGCTGGCATTTTTAAAAAACATGGTAGAAGCATACAGAATTTCCGTTTGTATTGAAAAATGCTTTTCCAAGCAAGTCTTTCAGTTCCTTTGCACACATATTGGAACGGAATAATTAACAATTGTAAGACAAGTCTCTATAGATCAGATGTTTTGTGGAACTATTGGGCAAATGCCTTGAACTACTGGCTATACAACTTTTTTATAACCCTGCATCAGCAACATCCAGCCCTCCCCATAGCAGTGTGTAAAACCCTGTGAAATTATTGCTGCTTAGCACATGATAAACACACTTGCTTTTAATTAGAATAAAGGTAAATTAGAATATTAAAGGAAGAATTATCCTGTTTGGATACCCTCATGTCCATGAAATAAAATGATTCTACTGCTGTTTTAAAACATCTAAATATACTATGTTTTAGATGTACTCTCTCTTTATTATTTAATGAAAATATTTTAATGTTATTTACCATCGTTTGATGAATTGAGCATTGATTAATTAATTTATTTATTTTACTATAATTTCTTTTCCCTGAGAATAAAACTGCATGTGTCTGCAAATAGACGGCGGGTGAAACAGCTTCAGTATGGATGGATAAAAAGAGAAAAAGGGTTTTCTTTTATTATTATTGTAAAGTGAAATAGACATTGCTAGACATGTGCCTTGGACAATTAACTTGACTTTTCAGGGCTCTAATGTCGATTCCTGAAATAAGTGAGCACTTATTACTTCTTCAGTGGTATAGGAGGCAATGATATGGCCTAGCAGTAAAAGTATAGGCCCTGGTATCCGGTTGTCTAGGTTCAAGTTCAATACTAGCTCTTTTGCCTGCTGGGTGATTTGGAGTAAATTTCTTATCCTCTCTGTGCCTCAATTTACTCATCTAAAAAAGGATCCAACGATAGCACCTACCTTACAGAGTTGTAAATATTAACTTACAAGCTAATTCAAGTACTTGGCATTAACTTCACCTAGTGCCTAACAACAAACAAGAAATCAGTAGCTGGTAATTTTTATTATTGTTATAATTAGTAATATTAGTATTAATAAAGTTGTTTTTAAAGTTAAAATGTAGTATGTGTAAATATAGTGCAAAGTCAAAAAGAGAAACTGTTCTTGTCACGCTGTCTAAACAAAGGAGTATTGAAAAATGAGGGTGGGTCCCCCCTTATCATGCTACTGATAAGCATCTTATCTTATTCATAGTCTGAAGTTCACATTTTAAAGTCCCAGAGCAGAGCAAAAAGCTCTGATACATATTCCACTTTTCACAGCTCTTCCAGTGTTCTCAGAAGGGGTCTTTATATAGAAATGTAGGAGTCTTCATGATAACAAACATTCAAGATGTTTTCGCTAGAAACCTAGTGATTGTGTAGAGCAATATTCAAATACAGGCTGAATTATGCACAATCTTTATGTAGAAAATTATGCTTCATATGAATATTCCTTAAATTTAATTTCAGTTACCTATTTCTCTTTCATCCGAACAAGAATATTATTGTGTGTGAGACAGCTGTAAATACAGTTAATGACTGGGGGAAAACAAGAAGGGGTTCTCTCATCATACCAGATATCAGTTCTCTTTGGAGAAACAAAACCAAACAATAGATGATGCCCAGCAGTCGAATTGATTACTTGCAGGAACAAATTTCTGCAATCCTACTTCATTGTCCAGATGAAACATATTCCACATAGGAATGAAGCCAAATAGCAAGTCACAATATTTGGCTTATGTCCTATGTGGAATATGGTGAAGCATAATTAAATTAAATTGGGAAATTATCTAAAATGGCAGGTAAATTATGTAGGGCATAAGCAAACAATTGCATAAATAAAGAGGCAATTTTCAAAAAAGAGTCTCCTCCTGCCTCTTCAATCCTTACCCACCTAGTCCTGTCCAATAATACCCCCATGTATAATTTAGTTCTAGGAACTCTGGATTTTCTGGGGACAAAATTGAAGAATTAGAAAGTCATTAGAATACATAATAAAAAGTCAAGAACCAAATTCTAGAATCTTCAGTAAATAAACAGCCCTGGGTACCCACAGGGAGTAACAAAATGTCTTACTTGCTTTAAGTAAATACATAAAATGACTTGGAATTTCAACTGGAAAAGATTGTTGTTTTGTTTTAATGTGTAGATTTTTATGCCTTTTAATTTACTTTCCTGCTGCATTTTTATTAAACAGTAGGCTATTTGTCTTTTGTCTTTTTTTCAATTTGTTTCTATAATGCCACTTTCTATTCATGACTTTAAAAATAAATTTGAAAAATCATTATATTATGTACCATAGATCCTTCATGAAACATTTTTTCTAAACAATTTATTGGTTCTGCTTGGCTAACCTTTATTTTCTTAATGCTACCTCATGTTGTATGTCATATAAATTTTAGAATGAAGTTGTATATAAGAGAGTAACCCTGTGCTATTTTTCTGTCCCCAGAGCCACAAACCTGTACAGTGAAAGATTTTCTCTGTGCCAGTGGGGACTGTGTTTCTTCAAGGTTTTGGTGTGATGGAGATTTTGATTGTGCAGATGGCTCTGATGAGGTAGGCATCTTTGCAAAATCAAACAAAAAATAAAGCAGTTCCTTAAACTCACATTCGTAATTATTATTCATTTCAAGGAGTGTGACAAGGACAGCTCTGAATGCATTTTGCTCCTGACACACTGAGATAAGTATTATATCTAAGCGCCGTGCTACACACATCCAGCACAGGGGAAAGCTCTTGTGCTACTATTGACAGTTAATTTTATAGTCTCTTTTACCTCAAGTGGTGAATGGCTGGGTTGGGAATAAGATGTTTGGAAACCCTATTCCCTATAGCTGATGCCCTTGCCATCTGTGAATTTGTTCATAAATTTGCTGCAGTATTTATAGTCAGGACTAATATTTTTATGCATTTTAAACAGTTTCTTCTCCCCAGTCTCTTTCTTCAGTACATATAGTCTTATAGACTTAGATATGGGTCATCAATTTTTATGAAACTGCAGGTTTAGCTTAGCTTAGATGATGAATCACAATCCATTTATAATAAGCTCTACATACACACAGTTAAGTGAAAAAGTTTAGAATTTCTCTGGATAATTCTGTAATCTTAGATTGTGCTAACATTTATAAAACTTCACGCAATTCATTACTTATGCATCTGTGTATTCGTGTTACAGATATTAATCACTCCATGATGCTTTAAAAATAATACATGACACACAGTAATAATCACTGTGATTACTATGAGAAAATAGTGATTTTCTCTGTTAATGATTTCTTGTGTTACTATCAGGAACATAGCACTTGTGTAATCAAGACCAGTCAGAGATGAAGGAAAAATGAGGTCTCTGGAGCTCAGTGGCCACCATGGCTCCTCCTGGTACACAGTGACTCCCTAGACCTCCCTAGATGATATTGACTCGAATATGTACCTACCCTCACGAAGGGCCTCCCGCTGACTGTAGGCTTGGCAAGAAGGAATCCTCCTGCTGCTCTAGAGGTTTCTGTGTTTCAGGTTCAACTTCCTTAAGTATCCACTGATTACCCGCCTCTTTGGGAGACACTGCAGGTCTCTATTAATGATAGAGCCCACACTAACCAGATCTTTCCCAGCCTTTAGGTATTCTTATCAAGTTTGGACAATTCTTCTCCATGCTCTATCTTGGAAACATTCCCCTAATCACGTAAAAGAGTCTAGATTTTAGAAACCAATGCACTTAATTTCTCACCTGAAGTCCAGAAAACTTAAACCTTTAGGCTGCAAAGGTCACTTAGGAGAAGATGAAAAATACTATTTCTATTCATGGGGCTATTCACAAAACAAGTCAAAATGAAATTTTTTAAAATGCACAGGGAAGTTCAAGTCTTACATTGCTCAGCTACATATTTCCTTAGTATCTATTTACTCAAAAATTGTATCAAATGTTTCCCAGTGAGGAAAATATATTTCACATAAATTCATCCATATCATTAAAATGTTTTGTTTTTGTTTTCTTTAAAAAAATGTGTTCCATGGGGCTTTCCTGGTGGTGCAGTGGTTGGGAGTCCACCTGCCGATGCAGGGGACACGGGTTTGTGCCCTGGTCCGGGAGGATCCCACGTGCCGCGGAGTGCCTGGGCCTGTGGGCCATGGCTGCTGGGCCTGCGTGTCCGGAGCCTGTGCTCCGCAACGGGAGAGGCCACAGCAGTGAGGGGCCCGCGTACCGCAAAAAAAAAACCCAAAAAACAAACATGTTCCATCAGCACCGTGTAATTGTGAAACATCAAGAGGTGGGGATATATTGCTTAAGGCTTGTGATTTCGTCTTGCATGTTGTTCACTAGATGTCCAACATACGTAGACAAAATCAAACACTTCTTTTTCAAAATCTTATTCGCGTGAAAGTAGACATCTTTATCCATGCCGTTTCTCTCATGCCATAAGTTCATGGACATAGTTCTCTGATGGCTGAATATATCTCCATTATCTGGACATTTTTATGATAATGTCCCTAGGGAATTAAATTAACTCTCTGAAAGGTCTTTCTCTACATTTACAGACATTTAGTATAGTCTATACGTAAGGAAGTGGCTAACACTATGGGCAGCTGATTTCTATTTCCTTTCTAAAATCTAGCTTGATAGGTTTCATTGACAAGAAAAGCAAACAAACAAAAAGGTGAGCTGAACAAATGGCTAGAAAGCATAATTACATACAGGATATTCTCATATTAGGAACAAAAGAAAATTGTGAGGATTAATTTTGTATGAATGTTAACTGAATTCGTTTGTTAATTTCCAGCCAAAACAAAAAAAAAAGAAACCAAAAACTTGGATCAATGTAATTGTGTATCAAGTTAGTGGCAAACACAGAGAAGAACTATTTAAAGTGCTTTTAAAATATAATATATGGCCTCTGCATCCAGTATAATATACTGTAAGGACAAAAAGAAATGTAAAAGAATCTTAAACTGTATTCATAGATGTGTTGTTAAATAATAACATTGGTTTTGCTAATTTGAATTTCATATATCAATATCTTAAGAGTAGGATAGTTCAAATGTTAAATTTTTAAAATATTATTAACACTCAAAAATTTTAAGTAAAATAAAGGAGATACAAATCTAGAAACAATGAAAGTAAATAAAAGTCCTGTAATTAAATTCAAAAGTATCGGTTTGAGATCTTGATTTATTTTTCTCTTTTTAAAAATATATATTCTTAGCTCTGCCACTGAAAAATCCTAAAACCAATGA
Source organism: Neophocaena asiaeorientalis asiaeorientalis (assembly GCF_003031525.2). Classification (NCBI taxonomy): domain Eukaryota; kingdom Metazoa; phylum Chordata; class Mammalia; order Artiodactyla; family Phocoenidae; genus Neophocaena; species Neophocaena asiaeorientalis. The sequence continues at coordinate 197,942 of NW_020173124.1, read as the reverse complement.
CATCACAGCCTTAAAGACTATCTCTAACATTCACATCATGACCTCTAAATACATTTTCCAATTAACAGAATCAAAACCCCTTTAAGAAATGTTTAATTCTAGGTCTGAGAAAGGCAATTGACAAAATGAGCCACTAACATCTTGTCAAGCCAGAAAACAAGGCTATTGGGATAGTGTCCAGAGTACATAGGAGCAAAATTGCAGGGCTTTCCACTGACAAAAAGGACAATTTGAGCATCAGAAAGAAAAAACAAATGACTGTAATATATTAAACTACAATAAATGTACAAAAATGCATGAGTTCATAATAATACTTAAACAAATAAAAGCTCAGTTGTTACTTTGGAGGTTGCTAAGGTATCAACATTCTTAGGATTCACTCAGCCAAAATCAGAATGTGGGACATTCTATAGAGCAAATGACCTGTTCCTTCAAGTAGTAAATGGCATTTAAAAAAAGTAGGGGAATGGAAAATAGTTACCCATTAAAAGAAACTCAAATCAAACTCAGTGTATAGACATCTTTTACATCCTTCTTTTACCAAACCGTATTTTTATATAGTTAAGAAAATAAGAAACTTTTTAATGTGGATTGGGAATAACTTTAAGAAATCTTTGTTAATTCCATGATACTGTTAATTTTCTGAAGCTATTGTTGTTATGTTAAAGTTCAGAATATAAATAAATTGGGGGAGAGGGTTATGAAACATGAATAGCCAAGTGTGGATAATTGTTAAATATGCATGATGAGCACGTGGGTCTTATTATTCTATTCTCTCTATTTTTCTGTATGTTTTTAAATGTCTAAGATAATTAAATACCCCACAAATATAAACACAGACATACTGCATCCACTATACTGTAATCTATTATAAATCAAAATCTTCTGATGATAGAAAAAGTGTCTAGAAGTATTACCTTCTGTGTTATTGCCAATACAAATAGACCAGTGTTACTGGTTACTGAACTCTTTTACTTGAATTAGCCTTATTGCTGAGATAAACATTAATTAATTCTATAAATATATACTGAGTAGTTATAATCAACACATATGTTAGACACTTGATTCATAGACAGACATGATCGCTATCCTAGTGGACCTGAATTACATAAAATGTTAATTTATATTCCTGATTTTCTACATTTGCTACTTCATTCATTCAACCATTTATTCAGCAGTTTTTATTGAATGCTTACTTATTGAATGTGTCCCAGGCATAGTACTGGGCGTGGAAGAGGAAGGTGATGAACAAAATATATGAAATTACTTTCTCATGACCAGTGCATGGACTATTTCTCCAACGTCATGCACCATTACATAACTTACCCCTCAGATACAGCACATTTCTAATTCTCCTTACACATGAAAAATCTTTTCTTAGTTCCATTTCTGTTTAAACTTCTTCTGTGAAGCCTTTTGTGAAACCTTTAAGAATTCATATGTTTAAAGCATATTCATTTATCTTGACAGTATATTTTATTGCAATTGTTGGTTTAGGTGCTGGTCTTCTATTAGAACTTATCTAATACGGGGAATAATCTTAGTTTTCTTTGCATTATTATTTAAGAAACTCTAGTAAATGGTAAATTTTCAATACTTGGGAGAAGAAGGGAAGAAGAAAAGAAGGAAAGAAGAAAGTCAGTTATATAGCAGGCAGTCTAAACTGCCATCAGCAAAGAGAAAACTATAGGAATTTAGAAAAGAAACTCTTCTTTCTTACATGGGATGAAACTGGGAAGAAGCAGGGAGTAATAGTTTGATATACTTCATTCACTGGGAGTTTCACAAGCTGTGAGAGTGCTGCACCTTTTGTGAAAGGAGCAGACAAATAGATTTTGGCAACAGTAGAAATTGCTAAACGGCAGAAAAACATCATCCCAGCAAGATATTTCACTGCAGCCTCCCATTTCAACCAGAGCAGTCAGACTCAAGGAAAGTAAATTTCTAGTGGATCCCTTTCATTGATCTCACATAAAGAACTGAAAGGCCCCCAAAGGTATCACTACTATCTTATTTGACTTCCAAATAAAATCTGTATGCGAGCTAGCAGAAAATACCAATTGTGACAGTTCATTTCACAGTTCTACAGGAACAAATGTCAGGAGAGTGGAAAAAGAATATGACCAGCAGCCAAACTGTAAAAGAACAGGTAAAGAGGGAATAAAAATGGGAATAAGAGGAAAGAAAGAACATTAGGGGAAGTTTTGCCAAGGCAAGACAGAATTGCCTTAGGATTCTTAGTTGTTTCACATTCATCCTTCCACCCCACTCCCAAGGAACCAGCTGTACTTGCTTAGAAATATTTTTTAGCCCTTTTATTTCCCTACAATCTTCATCGTCACTTACACTTATTAAAATTACATTACCCTATAACTGTCTATTGGAGAATGAGCCACTCAGAGCAATTTAATTAGTTGATAAAGCCATGGGATTTATGTTCTTTTTACATTTCTGTTTTATTATGACTAAGAGACGAATGAAAGTGGAAAAGGATTATAATGTTATATAGTCACAAGTTTAAATGTGACCATCTGAGTTTCTTGTATGTGTCTTTTTTGGATTTGAAGACATTTGTCTAAAAAATTAATTTTAATTATGTCTGTGTTGTTTTTGACAGAGAAATTGTGAAACAAGTTGTTCCAAAGATCAGTTCCAGTGTTCCAATGGTCAGTGTATATCAGCAAAATGGAAATGCGATGGCCATGAAGACTGTAAATATGGAGAAGATGAGAAAAACTGTGAGCCAGGTAAAATTCTTGAGGCCATATTTCATTTAACTAGTATTTTAACTTGGTTAGAATTTAACTTTAAGCAATGATATGCATAAAACAGTGGCAAATAATGCACATATTTACTGTTTTTAAGAAATCATCTGAAATATCTGTAGATAAATTAATTGGTGTGCCCTTCATATGTTTTGAAAGTGTTTTGGCGGGTAAGATTGTTATTATTTCAAGATCCAAGCATTACTCCCCAAAATTTGGTTTTCTGGTCTCTATATTTTTCTACACCATTTGGAGTTGTTTTTCCAAGACAGCAACATGAAATATGTTGAAACTGTAAGTATGATAAAAGTCAGGTTTCAATTCTGGAAATTAAGGTTATAAAACAGAATGTAGTAGTTTCAATGTGATACCAACTGAGAAAAAGGATGTCTATTATTTCTATTTGTATCATGGTCCAAAATAAAAATAAAATTAAGAAGCAAAACCAGAGTATAGGAAGAAAAACCCAATTTATACATTTCTATTCCTTAAACATGACTTTAAATATACTCATTAAATTAACTTTTATACTTAGGAATTTTAATAACAATATTCTACAGGAAAAAAATACTAGGGAAAAAAATCAGTTTGCAATCTATGTCTATGGTTATAAGCACTTTCATGGTTACTTTGAGAGACTAGGTCAGAATTGCAGATACCTGGCATACACATTACCATTGTCCCAGTACCGTGCCCGTGGTCCATGTTGCTAATTGATCACATCTTTTTTCTTACGGAATCCAGACATATTCCCAGACTCCTTATTAATACAGATCCCTAGGCAAACACTGCCAATTAAAAGAAATTAAATCCCAGGGGAAAAGCTTTTTAGCATTCCTAGACTAAGTAATTTAGACCACAAAGTCATTATGTAAGTACATTTGGCTACCTAGTAGTCTAATATAAGGCCAAGAACCCCAGAGGTTTGAATGCAAACTTAGCAAACTCAAGCACATAGACAAAGAAAGGCCTCATCATTATTATGTCAATTAATTAAATTGGGTATTGGTAGTAACTTATTTATCCACTTAAAAAAAAATTTTTCCATATCATAAAGAAATACTTCGAATTCTAGACTCTGATAATCATACATACATTCATATTTAAAACCCCAAACAAACAAACAAAAAAACTTCTTAAAACTTATGTAAATATGACATTTATATCAAAACAGCCAAATAGATATCATGGGGTCTATGAGACCATGCCAAGATTTCCACTTTTAGCTTTATACAATGCACATTATGAATTAACATTCCCAAAGGTCACTAAATCCTATTACACTTTTAAAAATAATTTGAGGCTTTTGTCTTTTAAATAAATTAATTGAAAATTGTAAAAAAATACGTTTAAATCTTCACAAATCAGAAAGATGGAGGTTATAGAGGGTTTTTTTCTTTTCCTTTCTTTCTTTAGTCTAGTGAGTTGAATACTTATTGAACAGGCTATTACATCATGAGGTATATTTAATACAATGCAATAATATTGTAAAGCACATCTTAAGTCAATATTTAATATCAGATGTTGAATATAGCTCAAATAATCTAAACTGTTTTCATTACTATGTATAATTTTTATATGCTTTTATCTATCAACCACTCATTCTATTCACTAAATCTAAATTTCAACTTTATATTCAGCTTCTCCTACCTGCTCATCAAGTGAATATATATGTGCCAGTGGAGGATGTATTTCAGCATCTTTGAAATGTAACGGAGAATATGATTGTGCTGATGGTTCAGATGAGGTAAAATCTATTTTTTGGTTAAAATCTCTGAATTACATGAATTAGGTTTGAGAAAGCAAATATAGTAAAAAACAAAGAGACAGAATTTTGATTCTTAGCACTGTCTAAAATGTCAAGACAAGAACATTGAATACAGTAATTTCAGCAAATACCTGAATCTTCATGCTGTCCATAGACTAAACCCTATTGTCATTTGCAGAGGTGGTATTCATTAAATAAAAATAAAAGAAAGCCCACAGTATAATCAATCTCCAGTATTGTCAGCTGCATGTTTATCTTGCTTGTGACGATAGCATTATCATTAATGAAAACTGCAGTGGCCGTTTGTATTTGAACAGATGGACTGTGTGACTGAGTGTAAGGAAGATCAGTTTCGATGCAGAAATAAAGCCCACTGTATTCCAATTAGATGGCTTTGTGATGGAATTCATGACTGTGTGGATGGCAGTGACGAAGACAACTGTGACAGAGGTAAGGTACTTTGTATGTGTGCGTGTGTGTGTGTGCGCGCGCATGCCTGCAAGTAAGAGAATGGCAAGAATGACAGTTAAGATGCTACGCAGAATATTTACATAGTGTGCTAGAGGCAGAGGATAAGATCATTAAATGATTCTCCTTTTCTAGTTTCATTACATAATAGCCTATTCTAAATAAGCAAAATCTGGCTCATTTTCAGACAAGATTATAAATTCGTCTTCATATAACAAAGACAACCAAAATGCAAGTGTTTTTTGGGTGCCTATCATGAGCATGTCTTTGGACTAGATGTTGGGTCAGGGATGGGGATATGAGAAGAATCCAGGGAACATAGCCACTATAGCCATTCCTACCAAAGTATTTTCTGGGCACGTTTCTCTTCCACATTGCTTGCCTGGTTTCTGAATGACTAGAAACAGCATATGGTATACTATACCACATCTACTGATATGCTAGATCATATATAGGTTATAGGTTGTGCCCCAAATTTCTTTCTTGCCATATAGTTGAGAAAATGACCTACATTATTTGTCAGTCTGAAGGAAACTTTCTGTTTTATAGCATCATTTTTTTCCAGCTATGTGAAAATCCTGACAGATAACTTTTTAGTTTAAGTCACCACATTAAAAATAGCAATTATGGCTACTTTAGAGTTAATGAGTGGAAAGCAAAGAAATTATAGGGTGAATCTTAAAATGATCACAAATTGCAGCATTCTTATTATTTTCATAAGATATATTATGAAATATATATCTTATCAATATATATTATAACATATATATATTTAGATATATTGTTTAAATACAAAAGTTATTTTTACCTATTTATAAAAGTCTCTCAATCAACTTTACATTTTAGAATATTTGGAACATCATCAACAGAGATGATATTAGATATTGACATATGTTTCAAGGCATTTGAACATTCAGGCTTTACACAGTTTAAATGGGCCTAAAGTATTTACTTCTGTCAATATCTAGTTGCTCAAGGAAAAATACCTTCTACTTTCTTTAATATTAGATCAAAACTTTATGATGGCCTATATTTCTATTCCAAACCTGATAAAGTATTGTTATATCAGCAGGAGAAATCCTATTTCTCATTTGGAATCTGCAGTACCTTATAAAAAACTGTAAAAGATTAAACTTCCGTAATAGCTGTTTCTACTTTCGCTTAAGTTCTCACACTCTCTTTCTCTAATTGGTTACTCTAAAGAAAGCAAACTTTGTGGACATTCTGGTACCAACAACTCATATACAATCTTATAGTCAAAGACTTTGGGACCACAATTAAGCTACTCATCATTTACCATTCTCTAATTAATAAGCTCTATCCCCTCAGCTTAAGTCACTGTCACCAGTCTTGTTCTTTTCCTCGTGGCTTCCTATCTGGGCTATTAGTGACCCAACTGGTCACCAGTACATCCTATTCACTGCTACCATGTTCATCTTATTTAAATGTAACTCTGGTTTTGTCAGTCTTTACTTAAAACTCTTCCTGGTTAGATACAAATATCACAACCTGGCAGTCAGGATTATAAGAGAATGATCCCATTTCACCTTTCCAGTCTTATAACTCTACTAATCCTCTTTATGTACCCTAAATTCTAGCCAAACTAGAAGATAATATTCAAGCAATATCCTCCATGCTTTTCAACATCTTTGTTGATTATTCTACTATTTTGCCATCTCAATACCTTTGCCAGTAAAAATTATATCTATTCTTTTAAGTCCATCTCAGTTACTACTGTGTCTTCAACCAAATTGCAGTCTTTTTTTAGTTTCCCTAGGAATCATTTGATTGCATTCCTGTTGTCATGTTCTTCCTTCTAATATAATCACTTCTGTATTATTTGACTAAGCTTCCCTGTTGGAATATGAGTTTCTTGATGTGAAAAATTAGGTATGCAAGCAAAATGTGGAAGTACATTTCAGGCAGTGGAATCATTATGTTCAAAGTCACAGAGGTGAGGGAAACGATCTATTTAGGAGCCACAAGTAATTGAGGAGTCATGCTGTAGAACTTGGTTTTAATATTATGCATGTTGAGGAGTTTTCCAATGCTTTTGAGGAGTTTTCTAATATTAAAAAAGGAAGGGGTGATGGAATTTGAACTATGTAACAGCACAGAGAATTTACTGAGATGAGAATCAAGCAGTCCAGTTTCTTGTCTTATCTCCATGGACATTTCTGTGTTCATGTTTTCATACTATCAAGTTCAGCCACAGTGAAATGTCTCCAACATCTGTAGAAACACCTGGAAAGTGAGTGTGTGCCTGGGAGGGTGGGTGGTGGTGGGCAATCCTTTTAGGATTTAGCTACTTTTTTAATATTGGATTTCATAAAAAAATGTGTTTGAACAAAGGATTCCAGTTAAAAAAATCAAACATTAAAGTAAAAAGCTGAACATTGTAGTATTTGAAATCTGAGATAACTTTCAGATTTAAAATGACTATTAAATGTTTAAGCTTACTGAATAAAAAGAGAGTTGAGAGCTTTTAATTCAACCATTTAGAAATATGTCAAAGCTCCCCTACCCTCCCTATTTCTGCTTCTAACATTTCTTGGGTTCCTTTGCTGCTAGGTAATTAAATTCCAATGGGATACCTTGTTGGTTAAAGTGTTTGATCCTGTATGGGTGTACCATAAGGCATGACCAAGTTCAGATTTCTAGTATTTGATTTGCTTCCAGGAAGTTGTTTAGGTATTGGGAAAAAGCACTTCAAGGCACTGAGGAGATAAAATGCCAGAATAAACATTTCTTCTATTAAATGTTACTTCCATTCATCTCAAATCTGGACACGTGAGCTAATAGGGGCTAAGTGCTGGGGGCTGGAAGATAAGAGAGCTGTAGGATAGACATGGAACATTTTCAATGTGAATCAATTTTACTGGTTTACTTTAAAAGGACTGAAATCCCAAATACTATGGAATTAAAAGCAGCATTCACTTTTTTTTAAATAAATGTATTTATTTATTTTTTGTTGCATTGGGTCTTCGTTGCTGCATGAGGGCTTTCTCTAGTTGCAGCGAGCGGGGACTACTCTTCGTTGCAGTGTGCGGGCTTCTCACTGTGGTGGCTTCTCTTATTGCGGAACACAGGCGCTAGGCACAAGGGCTTCACGAGTCGTGGCGCATGGGCTCAGTAATTGTGGCACACGGGCTTAGTTGCTCCGCGGAATGTGGCATCTTCCCGGACCAGGGCTCGAACCCATGTCCCCTGCATTGGCAGGCGGATTCTTAACCACTGCGCTATGAGGGAAGCGCAGCAGTCACATTTTTAAAGGTAAACTGTGTTGCCTTAAGGAAACTTGGTGTTTGTTTTGGCCTGAGCTTTCAAACTTTATAGCAATTTTGTTGGAAAAGATAGTTATTCTTTTTAGTAATTATCAGCTCAAATGTGTATATTATTATAGAAATTATAAAATATTATATATTTAAGCTTATCTCAACCCAAATAAAGACGAGAACTCTAGATGATTATTTTCTGTGATGTTTCACTTGTCCAAATTTCTATGAAACTGCCAAGAGCTAAGTTATATTTAGACATAGGTTGTTGTTAATATATACTTATCTATTTTTCTAATAACCTCCCATTGAGCTGATCAAGAACATGACTAGGAAACTGGGATTTTAATCCAGCTAATCTCTTTAAATTATACCTGTTTTTAATTGTTAATGTGTGCTTCATTCCATTTCAAAATAAGCTTGTTAAGTTAAGATGTCTTGGAAACCCCCCACCCCTGCAATGCATTTTTTGCAATGCAAATTCTTCCTAGTACAATAGGAAACCTTTCATAGGTTATCATAAAACCTTTGCCTTTCTGCTACAATTATGATTTCATTTATATTTCTCTTCTTCTTAATAAAATAGTGGCATGTCCAACACTTTTTTTTTGTTTTATTTATTTACTTATTTTTGGCCACACTGTGTGGCATGCAGGATCTTGGTTCCTCCGTCAGGGATTGAACCTGTGTCCCCTGCAGTGGAAGCCTGGAGTCTTAACCACTGGGCTTCCAGGCAAGTCCCATGTCCCACACTCTTATGGGGAAAATGATAATGTTATGTAATGCAATACCTTTGGGAACTCATTTTTTTTTCCTTTTAACAAGACTGATGTGCTACAAATAGAGTTTTTTATAAATAATCAGAGGATGTCAAGAGTTCACAAATTCTGTTTGAATTTAGTCCATTTTAGAATGGAACATGTGATGAGATTTAGTCATTAGAATATTCTGAAAGAATACAACTCTATTTCATATTCTATGGATTTTGATATTGAATTAAGCCAAAGCTCACCTCAAACCAATATTCATATCTTTAATACTAAAGGCTGTTCATGTTATATCTTTTTGTTTTCAGAGTTCCTAAATGGTAATATATTTTCTTGCATTGATTTTGATAATTGAAATTATTTTAAAAATCAGGGCATTTTTAGAGTTGAACATTGCAGATGTTTGAAAGAAAAGGGCATCCCAATGCCAGATATTGTACTGTCAGAAGTCTCACATGGTGACATTCACCTTGCTGCACTCACCAAGGACCTGCCTTTTTCTGTGTCTTAGTTTGTTAGTGCTCAGAGGTGTCAATTTAAGCTGCACCAGTTCTGTTAAGCATTTTTGCAAGAAAACTTAGACCCGTTCTGAATGGTATCACTATAACTTCCTGGCCTCAGCTTCAACTACCACTCAAGATTCTAAGCAATCTACCTATGTGTTTTTAATCATCTCTCTCTACCATTAACCATATCTGGTTTTTTAAAAGTTGATTTATTTTCTCACATTCCACCTCACAGCAATAGTAAAAATCATGAGCTTTTTTCAACATCTAGACACAAAATTAACTAAGCTACATATAGCTGTGCCTAGCATTTCCTCCTTCCTTTCTCTTGAAATGGAAGACTTGTCTTCCAGCCTAAGGATAATCCTTTTATTTTGCTTTAGATCTCAAATCCTTCACACTTTCTTGATTCTCAAGGAACTCATTATCTGAATTACCTTTTCTGTCTTCTGTATCCTCAACATTACCTTGTCTACTGAATTCCTTAACTTCCTCTTTTCTTCCTCCCCTTAACTTTAAGGGTAAACTTCTGGACTACAAATTCTTAATCTATAATAACGAACTACAAACATTTCACTAAACCCACCACCACTTTCACTAAAGCTACTCTCTTAGCATCATTTAAATGTGCTATTAACTTCTTGTTAGAAAAGTTTTCAGGTATTTCTCCAACCACTCTGGCTACTTCTTCTCAGTCTCTTTGCTAGATTCCTCTTTATCTATTCAAACGTTAAACGCTGATTTTCTCTGTGTTCTCTTCTAAATTTCAAATAATAACTGTATTCTGATCATTCCCGACTCTACATTTACACCTCAGAAACCTATCCCATATTTCAGACACATTTATCCACTAGCCTGCTAAATATCACCACATGATTGTCTTACCAGTAACCTAAATGAATTGTGTCATTATTTCCACTAAACTGATCCTTCTAATGTGATCTTTTATTTATTGAATGACACCAACATTCACTGAATGACCCAAACAAACCAAAAATTGAGTAGTACTATGCTTGACTATTCACTCTCCTTTACCACCCTCATCTAGTTAGCCATCAGATCCTGAGGATTCTACCTCCTGAAGAGCTCTCAAATGTAGCTACTCTAAATCAGGTTTCCATCAGTTGTTTTCTGGACTGCTGCAAGCCCTCTTCAAATTGGTCTTTTTCCTCCCATCTTGGCTTTACTACTCCCTATCTTCATTTCTAAGTTTTCCTCACTGTAGCTAGTGTTGTCATTCTAAAACCCAAATCTGCTTCTGTGATTTCCTAAGTTAAATCTTTGCTACTGGAAGTGAATTACTAGAGATTAGTGTGCAAGTCAAAACTCAGAACAAGAAGAGCTTATTGACTCTTACAAGCCTAGACTCATTATTCTCTCCAAAGTACATACATAAAATGAACAATGCTTCTTTCTTGGAATTTTCTAGGCTTGCAAGGATGAGCACTATCATTCCCCAGCTCCCTGTTTTAATAAACATATCCATTTTTAATATGTTAATACCTTCAATCATCAAATCTCACCAATATAGAAATGATACTACTTATATATGAAATTTAAATTAATATAATTAAATTAATATAATTCTCTGAGAGCAATCTTATTAATCTTAATTTTAAATTCCCATCAAGTTTCTTCGTGTGGTTTCCCCATGTACTCCTTACAAATATGAACTTATAAATCTTAACCATACCTCTTTTGTAGCATATGAAGATGTTGAGACCCATAGAAATTAATACACTATTCCAAAGCAAGACAAAGCAAGTTCCTATCTCCCTAACCATTGCTGTTTCTGCTATATATTGCTACATATCTAGACATACAACTAAAGTTTATTCGTACTTTGGGTCCTTTGCCTGTGATGGATGTATTTAATTTTAAGTTAGAACGTCCCTGTATTCTTCTTTTTTTTAAACATCTTTATTGGAGTATAATTGCTTTACAATGTTGTCTTAGTTTCTGCTGTATAACAAAGTGAATCAGCTATATGTAGACATATATCTTTTTTTTGTATATTGAAAAATCCTTGCATTCCTGGAATAAACCCCACTTGATCATGATGTATGATCCTTTTAATGTGCTGTTGGATTCTGTTTGCTAGTATTTTGTTGAGGATTTTTGCATCTATGTTCATCAGTGATATTGGCCTGTAGTTTTCTTTCTTTGTGACATCCTTGTGTGGTTTTGGTATGAAGATGATGGTGGCCTCGTAGAATGAGTTTGGGAGTGTTCCTCCCTCTGCTATATTTTGGAAGAACTTGAGAAGGATAGGTGTTAGCTCTTCTCTAAATGTTTGATAGAATTTGCCTGTGAAGCCATCTGGTCCTGGGCTTTTGTTTGTTTTGTTTTGTTGATTAATGCTTTCTATTTAACTGTAAAGAGAGAAAGAATGCAAACATTTAAAAAATACGCACAGAAAGAGTACTCTATTGCACAATTTTTATAAGAATAAATAATATTTCCTCACATCACCAATTTATATTTCTGTTATAAAATGAACTGTTTATGACTGCAAAACCTTTTTCCTGGTCATTCTGTTTTTAATGGTTCAGTCTGTCAGTTTCCAGATAGAACTGAATTATCTAATAATTTTTAAAGTGTCTTTTCTTTTCAGAACAGCATAATTTTTAGTAAAGAAAATTAATACTATTTAAAAATCTAAGTTTCTTTACACTCAGTAACACAGAAATGATATGAAATGGAAGGGAATTTATATTTGAGAAAACTTGATTCTATCATCTTATGATCAATATTTTCTAAAGAAAATATGATAGACATGAGTGTGATATCAGATTGTTTTGAAAAGTTAAAAACGAATACCTTTTAAAAAAAAGTTTGGACGTTTTATATTCCTAGTATTATACAGGAAAAAAAAAATAAGGAAATGAGACACTAGATACTGAGCTGAGAATTAGAGGAATATGTGTTTTGCTGACTGGAATTAATTATGCTATATCCCTCTGTCTCTTTTTTGTTTTAAAATAAAGGAGGAAATATATGTAGAGCGGATGAGTTCCTTTGCAATAATTCCCTCTGCAAACTACATTTCTGGGTGTGTGATGGAGAAGATGACTGTGGAGACAACTCTGACGAAGCCCCTGACATGTGTGGTATGGCATTTCACGTGGCTCTAGATTGTACTCTCATCTCCTGATCTAGTGCGCCAGTGTGAATCGATGAAGTGGTGAGGTGAACCACAAATTAGGTAGATAAAGTATAGCCACAGATACAGCTTTTGGTCAGGTAATAAGAGATAACCCTGCTCAAAGTTTATGACTTTATAGAGAGCCCTCCTAAATCTGAACTTGCACATGTCACCAGTATTCAAAAGATAGATTATGGTCTGTCTAGGAGGATTTAGAGTAGTTGACCTTTTGAATTGAGTAAGGTTCATATAAGGACTTTGGCTTTATTCCCAATTGGTGTTTTAGGCTAAAACAATTTTTTTGACAGATAAGCATGGAAAAAATGTGCATAATCAAATCATGTACTTCCACAAGTCACCCACTACTGAGACTGTGGTTATTCAGAGAAGGGAAATAAATATACATAGCGATATACAGACATTATCTATCTATCTATATCTATCTACCTACCTATATCTATATCTATATATCTTACAAATGTTAGGCGGAGAACCGCAATTAGGAGTTATTTAACATTTAAATCTGAAAAGCTTAACAAAATTTATTTCTTCTTCAAATTCAAGTTACTTCTGACATTAGTCACAAGCGTGATTATGCAACCACGAGCTATAAATATAAATGTGTGCCTTTAGATCACCAAATTAAATGATTTTCTGTATTTGGTAAACACTTTTTTTCTTCACCTCATTCTTTTGCTAATCTCAGCAAAAAAGGTAATTTAACTTTTAATTTAAAGAAAAATACTACTACTTTGGGTATGACTAAATAGCACATCAGGTGAATTAAAGAAAGCATAGCATGAGTGTATGTTCTTAAATTCTATGTTCTATTTAGTATATCAAATTAATTATTTTGATAGATGATGATATTGACTACAGATGTTACAGTTGAAGAAAAAAATCTGAACAAAGAGGCAGCTTTATTTTAAACATGTTTTAAAATTTGAAAAAGACAGTAGTTAGAGAATTGATCTCTGTAGGTACAACTGATAAGTGATATAACTAAATTTCAATTTCAGTTCTTCTACATAATCTTACAAAGTGAACTCTAGAGAATGACCAGAGATAGTATTGTTTCTGAATCATAATAGTTGAAAAAATATGAGTTTACCAGTATCAAGCCAAAACCTATTATTTTTATAAACTATGTTTTTTCTTCTATTCTCTATTCCACTTCAACACAAAACTATTGAGTGTAATAGGAAATGTTTGGAAACTAATTAACCACATGGGGCTCCAGAGTCATCCCCCTTCCCAGGACCACTTCAAGGGCCAGGAAGTGATTCTCAGGGACATGCTGCATAGCTGCTGGAAAACTTGTAAAATACATCCAGCTTAATTCTGTGAATATTTTTGCATTCCCCTCAGTCATCAGTATCAACACTGAGTCAAGCTATGATGTTCTGGAGACTGTACTAAGTAATTGGGATCAAAAAAAACCTGAACGGAACATGGTTCTCTTTGACAAGGAGATCTTATTCTGGTTGGAAAATAATAATTTCCATAAATTATATTTAAGCAATAGTAGAATTAAGTAAAGACAAGGCAGAGAGGGATAAGATGAACTCTGCCTGAAGGGGAATTCAGAAAGCTACAATTTTGAAAGATCTAGGCTAAAAGTCACCATAGGCATAGAGAACAGTGTGGGGAAAAGTATCATTCATTCATTTAATAAATATTTGTTAAGCTAGAGACTGTGATTATTTGTGGTGATATAATGATGAGAGAAACAGATATGGACCCAGACTTCACAGAGCTGAGAGTTAGTGGTAGAGGGATATTAATGATCACAAAAATATATAGTTATAAACTATGAACATGCAATGAAGAAAAAGTATAATAAGTTATAAAAAATATAGAACAGAAGGATTTTACTGAATCTTGGATTATAAGAAGTAACATTTGAGTTTGAGTCTGAGAAATTTATAGCTGCCAGGTAGGTGAAAGGGATGGAGTGAGAGTGGATAACACAACATTTTAGGCAAAGGAAACAAGATGTAGAAAGGCCCTGAGGTAGAGTGAACCATAGTTTACTAGAGAAGCTGAAAGACATGTGTGCTTGGAGAATACAGAGCAAGATAGATAATGGATGAAACTGAAGAGACAGGAGAGATACATGGAAACTTGTGAGTCTAGATAGGGATTTTTAGATTTAGCCTGAAAGCAATTAAAAGTACTATAGAATTTAAAATAGAGGAGGCATATAGTCATATTTATATTTCACAAATACTGGATAGAAACAGGCAAGAATAGTTAAGACAATTGCAGAGCTCAAGGCAAGCTATGCGGGTAGCTTGGATTAAGATAATGACAGACCATGATGGCAAAGTATACACAGTTTGAATGTGATTTAAAAAGCAAAATGAATTGGATTAAATAATGGAGTAGTTATAGGAGGCAAAAGACAGGAAGTTGCCGAGTATAATTTGTAGGCTGTTTTCGCTTGCACATTTGAATGGATGGGGAACACAGGAAAAGGAACAGTTTTGCAAGTAAAGATTAGAAGTCTGGCTTGAGATGC
The DNA here is from genome assembly GCF_003031525.2 of Neophocaena asiaeorientalis asiaeorientalis. Classification (NCBI taxonomy): domain Eukaryota; kingdom Metazoa; phylum Chordata; class Mammalia; order Artiodactyla; family Phocoenidae; genus Neophocaena; species Neophocaena asiaeorientalis. The sequence continues at coordinate 182,727 of NW_020173124.1, read as the reverse complement.
ATCTGAGAAGACATTCAAGTACTGATTTCAAGTAGGTGCTAGATGTTTGGTTCTAGAGCTTAAAGAGCTGGTCTAGAAATATAAATTTGAGAGTCAGCATAAAATGTAGTAGTAAATACTATGGAATTTGTAAGATTTAGGCTGGGAGGGAGTAAAACATAAAAGGGGGGGGATTAGGGTAGAATATTGAGGGCCACCTAAATGTTTGATAGAATGAACAGCCAGAAGAGATGAACAGCCAGAAGAGACTCAGGTGAGTGATAACAAAAGGATAAGCAAAAAGAAAAAGGAAGTATAACAAGAGAAATACGAAGGTAATAAAATGTTTCAAGAAAGATGGGATAGTTCCTGAAGAAGCAGGGGAAATTAAGCTTCAGAGCAAGTGAAAAAATCAGTTTTAGATAAGGGTAGTGACCCCTTGAAATGAGTTGATAGACTATATGCAGATGCAGGTGAATGTACACATATTTAATGATATAATGACATTTTTTTAATCTTTTAATTTCCACTTTTTTATGTATAGTAAGGAAGCATGTTCATATATAGAATGTGAAAGGTTGGTGTGGTAGGGAGATTCAAAAGGAATGCAGATTTGAATCATTACTGCAAAGGGTAAGAGTGACATTATATATAGATAGATATAAATATATAGATATAAATGAATGATTTCCAAGTAGTGTTCAGGGCCTACCTGGCATTGATAAATATTCATATTTGTGATATCAGTTGGTCTAGCAGTATGGTCATCTGCAACATTCCTGGGCTTCCCAGATGCAGACATTGGGATAGCAGATGGTTTCATTCATCTAAGTTTGGGATTCTGATAATTAAGATGAAAAAAGCAAAAGAGCCAGAGAATCCAGATTATTTGGACACAAGTGATTTTCTAAAAGTACTTAGAAAAATGTCCAACATATAAATGTTATCAATAAATATCAAATAAGTAAATTAAAAATGGAATGTGGAATCTAATGTCAACAGAAAGGGAAGTAAAGAGAAAAAAGGCAATGGTAAATAAGAAAGAGTTAGACGTATCAATGGGCTAAAGTTTCAGGTAAGACTGAAAAAGTATCTTTAATGAGACTGGTTGAATTAAAAAGTTGGCTAATTGGAGATTGTTGTCAGAATTTGTTCAGACTTTTAAAATTAGTGGCTTTGTAAATGAAGCAATTGGAGGAAATAACAAATCCGGCTGTGTCAGTGTTTCTTATCTGCAGGCAGCAGGAACTGTCATTGGCTGAATTAAGAAGATAAATTTGTTGAAATCCACCCATGTCCACAGCCTTCTAGAAGAATGGGTGGCCTAGGTGGATTAGAGTAAAAGGACATTGGGTATGAGAAAATCAGGAAGTTAAGAGGTGCAGTTATTGGCTAGTTTGCTCATATGGATGTTGATGTCACCTAGGATGCTGGAATAATTTAGATGGAGAGAAATAGCTGTGAGGGATGGTGCTACAGTCTTCAGTGAATTGGGGAGGGGATGGTGTTTATAAGGTTAATGAGAAAATAGAGATAAGAAAAAAATACAACCAAATGCCTGGCCCTCAAAATAACAGTTTTTGTTTTTAGTTTATTTTAAAAAATAGAATATGAATATATAGTAGCACAGTTCTGGAAGCCATAGTAGGAAATTATGATGTCTTCAAATATGAGATAACATGAGGTTTGAGCAATTTAAGAGACATTCTTAAAAAACCTGAAGAGGAGGAACTCTGGTTAGAGTGAAAAACAGATTTTAATTAAAACAAGGAAGGTGGCAAGAAGGAATATGGCATATTTAAGGAGCTAATAAAGAGTGACAAGGGATGAGTCTGTAGGAGTGGCATGGACAAGATAATGATAAGTCTATTATGCCATGTAAAGTATCTTAAATTTTATTCTGGAAGTGATGAATAGCTATGGAAGAAATTATCAGATTGCTGTTCTGGTGGCTTTGGGAGGATTTTCGGTTGGGCAATGAAACTGAGACATTAAGGATTCTACGACAGTCAACTCTGTAAGAAATAATAAATAGCTGAGCTGTTGGAGTTGTAACTGGTATGCGTGGAGATAAGAAGGCAAATTTGGGACAATACCAACTGCACTTGTTGACTAATAAGAGTTGAAGCATAGTGAGAGGATGCATTTAGAATAATCACAAACTTGTGGCTATTATGTGCCACAAACTGAACTATGGAAATAAGACAGAGCTTGTTTGAGGAGAAGGAGGTCAAGGGAAGATGATGAAGAATTGAGCTTTGAACTTGTTGAATTTTAAATTACCAAGGGAACATCCTATAATTAACTATGAGATGCTAGAATTAGATAGCAAACTGAAAGTCTTCAGAATATAGTGTCAAGTAAATCCATGAGAATGAGTGAGAACATCTAAGCAGAGAATTCAAGAGTGAGGACATCAGGGGACCAATGATAGAACCGTGCAGTGTTCCACATATGAGATTGGGAAGACATTAGAGATGTTTCCTACTTTAGGGGTAGAAGTCTTCAGATTCGATAGTGATGGAAAGGACAAGTGTAAAATTCCCTGGCTTTAATTGTTTATTTAAGTCTCATACACACACACACACACACACACACACACACATTAAAAATGAATAAGTAAGATCACCTATTTGCCTTAAATACATATCGGCCCATTTGTTTATGGAGACAGAGAGTAAGAAACACAGTTATAGTGTTGTTGGGAATTTTTTTTTTTTTTTTTGCTGAATGACCTATTTTCAATTTTGGATCCATAACATATGCTTGCTCAAGCTGTATTCTGTGTGAAATTGCTCTTTCAGATAGCTGTGTCCTGCCATATTGTATAAACCATAGGCATAAATAAATTTGGTACACTAAGGGAAGTCAGCTAAGATAAAGCATTTGGAAATAAAACCATGACGTTTGGCTTTTTTTCTTACTTCATTCAACATTTCAGCTGTGCACTCTTTTCTGTTGTTAATATAAATAACTAGGATCATACCTTCTATTGTCACACATTTTTCTAGTATCTACATGTAAGCACTTCCCACAACAAAAGATATTCAGAAAAGATAGATTATGGATTTGAAAAGGAAGAAAGTAAAAGGAAGACAAAAGAAGGATGGTTCTTCATAAGTCAGTGTACCCAAAGGAGCTGCTTTGTTTTTCTTTTTTTTCAGAAAAATTTCTTTGCCCACCCACAAGACCGCACAGATGCAGAAATAACAGAATATGCCTGCAGCCTGAGCAAATGTGCAATGGGGTTGATGACTGTGGGGACAACTCAGATGAAGATCCCTGTGGTGGTAAATCTTTTTAATGTGAAATAATTGATTCAGTGGTAGCTACAGATAATATAATGATTTTAGGGCTTAAAAAATTAAAAAAAAATATTTTCAATATTCTTCATACAGGGTATGAAGATAATCCACTAACATTTGATTTGCATAGTAGAGCTGTGCAACTTTATCCGCTCCCTCCAGGTCTGTAACTCTCCATTGGTTATAGGTACTTCTTTCTAGAAAGTACTGCATGAGAGAAACAATATAGTGGTTTAAAATATTCTGTTAAACAACTTCTTGGGGGAAAAGTGTTTATATAGATTGTATGTATGCGTACACAGTCCCTTTTTCACAATTCAGAAATTAAAACTCAAAAAACCAAAAGCTTTACTAAAATATGCAGCAAAACCATTTGGTGACAGACCCTGACTTGAACTGGTCTGAGGTAGTTTATATTACTTTTTTAAAAAAAATCTCACTTAGGGTGAATATTCAAAAATTTTCCTGTGGAAATATAGTGTTATTTATTATAAGGTAAATACAGTGTTATTTTTCTAAGAATCAAAAATTTCAGAATGTTTTTTTCATTTAGCCCCAAGAGCTTCAAATAAAGGATTATGGATCTATGTTTTTCATAGTGTTTAGCAAAATTTGAAGCTGTTATAGACTCAGTAAATTTGTTTTGATTCTGTGAAGTGCTGATCATTTTTTAAATAACTCTATAGGTAAGCTTACATATAAAGCAAGACCTTGTAAAAAAGATGAGTTTGCTTGCAGTAATAAAAAATGTATCCCTATGGACCTCCAGTGCGATCAGCTTGATGACTGTGGAGATGGTTCAGACGAACAAGCCTGCAGAATAAGTGAGTTTGTTTCCTGTTAAAATGCAGCAACACACAAGTTCAATTTCTGCTTCAACATGGCTAAAATTTTCTTTACTGCTGTGAGAAAAGACTGCTCTTCCAAATGTGCTTAAGTAATACTTGTCTTTAGGCCTTTGCCAAAGTAACCTTAGAATATCATTTTAATTAATTTAAAGTATGAGGTAGGAAAGGTTGATTTTACAATGAGTATATTTGTTAAAGCTGAAACTTTATCCAAATACAGATCTTGATATCAGCAAAGAAATCTATATTCCTTAATATTTTATTTATAAAATATAAATTTAATAGTTTCTGAATTTTACAAACAGTGATATTCATTTGAATGATGGTAAAGGTCTTAATAATTTGTTTAATGTTTTAAAATCTTAATCCATTGCTGAGTCATTCTCAAAGACGACATCATTATTTTATTCAGTTAGAGTTCTATGATACTTAAGTTATGAGACCTTGATTGTGAATAATTTTGTGTTTAATGTTTGATATCTGATTTTTCCATATTGGGAAAACTAATTAAACTTATGACCTTAAATTCATATTGCTTGTAAAAGTCACAAAATAGTTCCAATTCTTGAGTCTTTTATTTTGTTCTCATTTATACATAAGTTGTTCCTCACTGGATGTTGAAGCAGTATCCACCAGGATATGGCCATGTATATCTCAATCGTGGTGTATATAATTCCACTGGTGTATTTTAATTAATTACAAAATAGTCAAGAATCAGTGGGAATTAACATTATATTTCTGATAATTAAGGTTTTCATATTTCTCATGTAATTAGATTTAAGTCAAATAGAGGTAATTCAATGTTACCCCTATAATAATGTCCCTCTCTTTTATTTGCACTCTAAAATATTTTCCTGAATTGGAGATAAAGCAATGAAGTTGCAACTACCATGCTGGAAACTACAAATAACACATAGTCTGTCCTAACTTGTATTGCAGTCCATGTCCATTGGAGCATATTACAAACTCAAATGCTGCTCCCTGTATGTGTTTAGGAACTGATAATTTAATCTCTTGCTTCAGTAACATGGTAGTACCCTTGACTGAGTTCCTGAACACTAAGTTTAAGTTAGCAAGAGATGCCTACATCTCTAGGTAGCTTCTAGGGAATGTTTTGGTTCTTAGAGAAGAATGTGACTTTTGTACATTGTATCATGCTAAAGGTAGACTGTCATTAGAGCCATTGATTCTCGAATTCCTTTTGGAAAGTAGTATAGCTCAATCACAGCTGTAAATATCAGCTGTTGGCAGCATGGTCTAAACTATCCCTAATGTAATTGATTTTGGTTTTTATCTGCTTCTATACCTTTATAAGAAATGAGGGCTTATATGGGGAGAAGACCATAACCTTATAAATTCAAAAAGAGTTATCTATGGAATAATAAATGTAATTTCAAATTAAGAAAAATAGTGAACTCCCACTCAGGAATTAGAATTATATCAGTTTTGATCATATTTTTAAATCCTAGCTCCCGCTGAATATACCTGTGAAGATAATGTGAATCCATGTGGAGATGATGCATATTGTAATCAAATAAAAACATCTGTTTTCTGTCGCTGTAAGCCTGGATTTCAGAGAAACATGAAAAACAGACAGTGTGAAGGTATAGTACATTTCCTCAACAGCTTGCTCTTAAATCTTTAGGTTAGAAAAGACTCCCAAAGCTGCTAAATTGTGAGATGACAGGGGACTGATTTTCATCAGAATGGTGCATATCTATGGGATACCGTTTTACTTTTGAGAGTAAAAGTCCCTGGGGTCAAGAAACTGCACTGCTAAGCTAACCGTTGCTGAGGCTTACAAAGCCTTTCCTATAGCAGATTCAGACCTGCAGGAATTTCTATTGTATTGTTACAATTGTGTTTTGAAATGCAAATAACGAAATTGCTGGTTCAGAGACTATTGAAGAATTAGAGACCTTTGCGAAAGAATTTGTTTATGATCCCACACTTCTCTTGAGTTGTGGCATTTGCAATACTGCGATAGGTAATTCCCTTTTAGAGAATTGCGGGCTTTTGTCCTAACACCACGTCTTAAACAGTGCTTTATATTATCAAGAGTGTCTCCTAAAATTCAAAGACAGGATTTAAATAAATCTGTCAGCTTACTTGTGATCATTTAAAAACTGAGCATGTAAGGGAGCCAGAATCTCATAGTAAGTTATATGTAAATATAATTTACACCACGTCTTTAACTACAGAGCCATGAAATAAAGACCTATATGCACTTTCTGCCAGTTTCTCCATTAATACTGATATTATTGTGGTTAGAGCCAAACCTAAATTATCCAAGTCTGACTTATCCAGGGCAAATTCAACTCGTAAAATGCTTTCACCTAACAAGCTCTCTTCTTGATTGTCTCCTTGTGTTATTCTTGGGTAAATAAAAGAGATTTTTACTTTGTGTCAATCAAAATGGAATTATTGAAATTAATTATACTCATCCAAAGGGGAAATAATTGTAATCACATCATATATATGAACATCTTGAGTTATATACTTGTTTAGATTATTCCTGCCATTTTATTTCTTCATTAACGTGGAACACTGAAAACTGACAACTTAAGTTTCTCTATTTTAATAAAAAAGCGAATTATTTCTCGACTAGATTATTTCTTCTTTCGGGAAATACTTTTTTGATGGCTGAGAGCTGATACCATGTATTTTACTTATCCCTGGTATAGCATTTGTTAACAAGTAAATTCAGTTTTGTCTCTTTAGCCTACACTTCAATTAAACGCAGAATTGCACTCCTGAGAGTACGTAAGTTCACTTTGGGCAAAGTATCATAGTAGAGACAATAGAATCAAGAAGCCTGAGTTTAAGCCTTGGCACTGTCACTTACAAATGTTACTGGGAAAGTCCTCATCTCTACCACTGAGGCTTTGGAACACTGCTGAGTGCTAAACAAGAGAAAATTACTATTGCTGTGCTTATCCTTAAATTCCTCTAATTCAAGAGGAGGATTTATCTCACAAATTTATTATGTAATTAGGGCAACTATAAGTGATAAAGGGGACAGAGGAATTTATGCTGATTGAAAGCAGAAGTAGAGGAGGTAAAGAAAAAGAAAGTAGATAATTCACCAGAATCACCTGACCTCAATCCTGGCCCTGCTTAAAACTTTAAAATTTGAGGCATGTGCTAAGCCATAGAATATTGCCTAAGATTTATTTATTACTTATGATTTATATATATTTATTTTTATGTAGGCATTCAAGATTTTGTTGTTGTTTGTTCACTTGGCCCTTCTTGTTACATAGTCACTTTGTTTACATGAAGCCAGGAGTGTGTTAGAGGTGAATCCATATCTTCATTCTTTGCCAGGAATTGTGCAAAATGTTGACAATAAAAAAATGAATAAATACTAATTTATGATCCCAAGGGACTGACAGTCAAGTAGAGGATATGAATATGTGACCACATACATGAAATACCATATGAACTATATTTCATATGTGTGGCATAAGATAGAGATTCCAAGAGAGCAAAAAGTGGAGAATCTAGGAGATAGATAACCATTACTGTATATTGGTGAAGACCAGGGAATGCTTCACTTCAGGTCAATCTTGAGAGATGAGTAGAAATTTTCTATGTAAAAAGCAAGGGCATTACAGGACACAGGAATATCATATGATATGTGCAAAGGTATGGTGGCAGGTAATCAGAAAACTCAACCTTTATTTGAGTGAATGAAAATACTAGGGAAGTTTGAAATGGATATTTCAACGTGTTAAGTGGATTAACAAGCAATGCACAAACAATTGATGAGTCATTATAGTGAAACTTGTGAAAAAATTGTTATGGCCGGAAAATATTACATAGCAAGTCACAGACTTAACAGTTTGAAAAGAAAATGAAAGAAATAGGAATAATAAGTTGAAGGACACAAAATACATGTCTTTTTTGGAAAAGTGGAAAGAATGACAGTACTAATTGGGGTTATGATGGTGCTATTTTGAGCTCTTCTTTTCTAGACCTTAATGAATGTTTGGTGTTTGGCACGTGTTCCCACCAATGTGTAAATATGGAAGGATCCTATAAATGTGTGTGCGACCAGAATTTTCAAGAAAGAAATAACACCTGCATAGCAAAAGGTAAGGATATATAACCATTACTTTAAATGTTATTATAATTTGCTGTAAACATTTTATGGGAAAAAAAGTTTCATATTGCATTTTAGCAATGGCTTAATGCCTGAAAATATAAAATAAATCTCTTTTTAATTTATCATTCTTAATATAATCTGGGAAGGTTTATAAACATGGCTGTCAAATACCTGGCTACTATTAAAATCACTTTTGTGTTTGAAACAATTTATCAGGAGGTAAAATTTAAAAGCCAATGTGATAGAATATGAAGTATCTTTCTTTATGGCCTGCTCTCAGTGTACTTGAGGAAACATTATACCACTAGGATAAAAATAACGAGTCAAATTAAATGTTAGCATTATAAGGAGGATGGAATTTTGAGTAAGAACTTAAAGGTTTTAAAATAAAATTATGTCTTCAAATTCAGACCTCCTCTACTTATGAATATCATTTTTAAAAAATTAAATTACAGATATATATTTGGGGCTTCTTAGATATGGCTTTAATGCTTTTATGTTTTTACTAAATAATATTGTGATTTAAATATTGTTAGCTACAGGGCATGATTAACAATGTTAATAAGACAGTTATTACAAGAGGAAAGCAACATGATACAGTGAATCAAGCAAGAATGGGCTATGGAATTAGACAGACTTGTATTTGAATCCCAGCATTGCACCTGATTGTGTGGCCTTGGGGAAGTTAAACTCTCTGAGCCTCAGTTCCTCATCTGTAAAATGGGAGGCCTAATCCTTACTTTCCATGGTTGTTGTAAGAGGAGATAAATTGTCAAAGACTTAATACATCTCCTATCACATAGTAACCATTTACTAAGTGAGAGCTATTGAGCCTATAGAGCTGAACTACAACTCGTGTATTATTTTTTTTTTAATTTGCAGATATTATATATGCAATTCAGTCTTTCTTTACGGTTTCATTAATATTTCAATTACTATTTTCAGGATTCTCTTTAGGGTTTTACTTGTCTCAGTATGCAAATTACATCAGTATTGTATTGTAGGTGACAAAATTTCAGGCTACATGGTTCCAGTTAGCAAGATTCTAGAAAATATTGAGATTATGGCATGTTAATATAATAAACACTGATATTTTTATAAAATAAAAATAAAAGAACATTTGACATATATGAATATTGGAAGAAGACTCTTCATCTTGTAATTTTTATTTCTTAGTCTAAGGTAATGATCAGTCAGGTGCATAAATTAAATGCTCAGGAATGTCTAAGGCTTAGTGAGTATATAACATGGTATTTGAATATTCAGATCCAAAGCATTAAAACATAAGGTATTGTGACTTACCAGATAGAAATTCCTTTTCATAAAAAGGATATCTACTACAAATACCTAATTTCTAGCCATAAGGTAAGCTTTGACCTAAGAAAACCTCCATTAATAACTCTTAGAAATGTTTAGTTAAGTGTGTTTTAGAAATGTCATGAAGACTAAAAGATGGTATAAAGCCGGCTTATTTTTATTGAGCAAGAAACTATGTTAAGAATAACAATTCAAGTTAATTTAAAAGTACATTTGTTGCTTTTACATTAGTTGAATTTTATTTTATTTTTGTATTTTATTATAATAATCTCCAGGCTCTGAAGATCAAGTTCTCTACATTGCTAATGACACTGATATCCTGGGTTTTATATATCCATTCAACTACAGTGGCGATCATCAACAAATTTCTCATTTTGAACATAATTCAAGGATAACAGGGATGGATGTATATTATCAGAGAGATATGATTATTTGGAGTACTCAGTTTAATCCAGGCGGAATTTTCTACAAAAGGATACATGGCAGAGAAAAAAGGCAAGCAAACAGTGGCTTGATTGTAAGTAAATAAAATTGAATATTTGAAGGCTCACACCTTCCCCCACTTCCCTGTTTTTTTAATCTGTCAATCACAGTATCTGATTATAAGAGGTAATTAATATATTCAGTGATTCCTCCCAGTATTCTCCCTGTATAGAAATAGAACATTTCCCTACTCCTTTATTCTCATAGCTGGGTACAATTCATTTTAATTGCATGATATTATGTGTTTCTTTTAATATATTTTCTGTAGTTACATAAGAATGGTAATTAATAATACCTAAAATTTCTAGAACTTTCTGTATTTTATAGTATTTAATAATATATTATGAACATGAGGGTTTTTTTCATCATGAGATCATATTGGGAACCATCACTTTGTTTTTACATTAGAAAATAAACTCAAAAATATACAGGATAAATTGTTTCATTTTTAACAGTATGAGAAATATAGTTCTCTTCTAGGGCAAGAGATCAATTCGATAGTGTAATCATTTCTTCTGACTCCTAATAACTATATTTTAGGGAACATCCAAAATAGAGCAGTATTGTTTACTGGTGTATGACGGACACATTGATTATCATGGTTATTCCTTTTGAGAAAAATAAACTAGAACATTTGTTTAGACTTGTGGTTGTAGGTTATCCTTTTTTGTTTTAGGGCATGTCAATTTATTATGTATTTTATATTTTGAAGCAAATTGGCAGAGAAATAACAGATAAAGACTTATTTTGGGGGGGCCTGGCCCATTCCCATACAACCAAAGGGTCAAATACTATCACAGTAGGATTAACTTACTTTAATCCTACTAAATAATTAAAGCTTTGTATTTGAAACAAATCAGAGACACCTATCTGGAAGTCTTCACTACCTTTTTCAGAGGTATCTACCGTAAATATTTGAACTCTGTGAATATCATTTGATGGAAATCTAGAACACTATTTTTTATCAGTAGTAGGTGTCAATAAGCTGGTTTTAAAAGAAGCTATATTATTAGCTTTTAAATTCAGTTTAGATTAAATTAACTGTGAGTAAAAATCCATATATACCAGAGTTGTTTCTTTAACTCCTCCTCCCCCAAACCCAGTGTTATACAAAGCTTTAGTTCTATTAAGGGTAGTTCTAGGACAGAGCCAAGAACTTCAGTGGATCACTCTGCCCTCCTTCACTCACATATCATCTCCTTCCAATCAGACCAAAAGACTGACTCAGTCTTGACTAGCTTTAGCTTTCTTTATCTTTAAAACAGAAGTTTGCTTTGCAAAAACATTGTTCCTATGGTACAGTTTCATGTATTAATGAAGTGATAGAGTGTATATTGTGAAATTACACTGACTGGGTTTTAATCTTGTTCCTGTTGCTTACTAGCTTCTTAGCTTCTCTGTACTCTCCATTTCATGAGGTTTTAGTGAGGAATACACGTGCACGCACACACACACACACACACACACTATATTTATATTAGCATTAATAGCTCTTGGCACATAAATACTGTATAGATTAACAGAATGATATGATAATGATGGTGATGATGTTGATGATGACTGGCAAAATTTTCTTCCCTATAATGCATATTCTCACATTAAAAATTAATTGCAAATTACTCTTGCCTGAATTTGATAGTTGCTAAAAATATATCTTTATTTTTCATATAATTTTCAGTGAAAATGATTTGATAATTTTTTAGCTTTGTCCTTGGGGAGATGGATAAATACAATCAGTAGCCTCTAGCAAACTGTTTATTGTGGGCCATGAGCCAAACTTGTTTAATAGCTAAATATTTATTCTTATGTATAAATGGATCAATATATAAAAATGGATCAATATATACTTTATTTATATTTTTTACATATTTTAATTTTTAATTTTATTAATGTGGTATAGAGTCTTTCATCGTCAATGCAGAGTTATTGATTAGCCTTTTTCTAATAGGATTTGAAACATCATTAGTCTTTTAATGGTAGTAATAAGATGTATTGTGTAATCTAGACTTTCTATTTGTTTTTCTCTCTCTTCTTAGACCTACCAATGACTAACAGTATTCAATAGGAAAAAAAGTGGGTAACAGTAGGGTACATTTTCTAGAAGCCCATCATAGCTAACTAAATGTCATGATTATAAGGTTGGAACCTCTGAGCCATGAATTTTACCACCATGTTCTAAACCATTAAGCATTCTGTAGAAATTCCAACCAGTGCATTATATATATGTATAAAAATACCTAAGGCTACACTGATAAGGGCAATTATTTAACTTTGCTTCCTAAACTTTTTGTAATCCTGATATCTCAATATTATAAATATGGAATAAATCCATTCTCACCACTTTAAGTTAATGAGCAATGTGCATTCTAGAATGATTAAATGACTTATCTATGGCCATGCAGCTATAATGTGACACAATTTAGACTTTAACTTGAGATACTTGCTACATCTCTGAGTCTCAACATACTCATCTGAATGCTAACTACTTTATTGAAGTAGAAAATTTCTAAAGTCCCTTCCAGATAGTAAATATGTATGATTTCCCCAAAAATTGTGACATAGTTTATGTCTATTCACTTATTACCTGGACAATTTGTATTTATTTCTTTGAAATCCATCTTGTATATAAAGAATTGATTTTCTACCCTCATGAATTTCCCTGCAATGTATTATATTTGCTCCTTTAACAGTCACCAGATAGTCATCCATTAGTTTAATGAACATGCACTCTATTTCATCTTCTAAGTTTTGGCACAATTATTAAATGATACTGACCTGAGAATTCCCCACTCCTCAGAAAACAAAACTTAAGATTTTTCCCTACACTGAATATGGTGCACTGATTTCTATCTCTGAATCAATAGGTAAAAGAAAGAAAAATATACAAATCGAACTATGGATACTTTAGTTATAACCCTATTATCAATGAAGCAAATGGAAGGAGTTATCCATGTGATAGCAGGATATCTTGGAAGCATATTCACAGATACTGAAAACACTGGAATATTTTCATTTCAGCAAAGAGCAGAAAATATGTTATATCAGAAATCAGAATATTGCTCAGACAGCTAAATGTTAACTGAAGTCCATTCTAAAGGAAGATAGTTTTTAACATGATATTTTTTTAAAAATAAGGAAGGGAATTCTCTTCTGTAATCTGTGAAAATGGTTGGAATAGTAATTAGGATTGCAAATTTAAATTTCAAATGCAGACTAAGTTATTTATCGGTAGAATTACTTATGATTTTCTAACCCCCTGAGCTATACAAAATGGATAGATTTTTCCTTTAAGAAAACTAATTAATTTAAAACTTAAAAGACTGGCATAATTCAATTGATATGTAAAGCATAATGAGAATTTGAATTTTAGTAGTTACAACAGAATATGATAGTGCTATACAACAATTGTACATACTTTCTGGCCATTTATCATTTCTAGTATGAAATGCTAGATGCATGATGGCAAGCACTATAAAGTAGGTCAATGCTTAGAAAAATGAAAATGACTTTAAATATACAGATTAGATTTTTACAATTAAATAGCTGAATATTCCTGAGCAAAACAAATCATTCCTCTGATCTACCTGGTTTCGAGAAGTGAATATGAGATACCATTTTTGGCATATTCTCCATTATGCAAAAGAGAATGTTCAGTATAAATTTACTTATAATTTTATTCATTAATAATCATAACTTTTTCTCAAAAAATTTGATTAGACCATTTTTCCTGAAAAGCTTTAACAAAATATTCAACTGTTTTCTTTAATAGGTTTCAATTTTGAATTGGAGTCCTAGCTATAAACCTCATACCCAACATATGGGTCTGTGTGTACATCTCATACACACGTATACACACACACACACACACACACACACATAAACATAAATTTATAGGTATGTCTATGAACCCATACATAAGTGTGTGTGTGTGTGTGTGTGTGTGTATGTGTGTGTACACACATTTTAGCAAAAACTTCAAAGTCTTGTTTTAGGATGTTTGGGTAGTGGTAAAAATTGATAGTTTATTTTCAAAAATTTTTTTCTTCATTATTATAAATTTATGACAACCATTAAACTCTAAATTGAAACTGTCTATACTTCCTTAGCAAGAATACTTTTAAAACCATCTGAGTTTATTCAAGCCAGTCAACAGCTAAAATCATTTATTACAATTACTTTGGAAGAGATCTAAAACTATCAGATATTACACTATTACCATTTTGTGGCTTGACTGTTGTTGACTGCATAAGACAGTCACTCAGTAATACATACTGATTAGAGTTAATGGTTCTGAAACAGCTGTGATCAATATTCAAAATTTACTGAACATAAATCTTATAAGACCATATAAAACATATGATTATATAATTAATAATACTAAGTTTATTGATCAGATTGTATAGCATTTTAAGGTGAACCAGTCAAGTTTTATTCAATCATACCCATAGCTTTATTTAAAGAGTTCTGTTTGTTTGGTTTGGTGTTGGGTTCTTAGGATACAATAAAGATAATAGAATCTTGTCCTCATGAAGTTTATATTCTGTGGAATGAAGACAAAGTCAAGTAAACTAATAAATAAATAAATACAAAAAAATGTCCGGTTTTGAAAAGTGTATTGAGGGGAATAAAAACTGGGCTTAGAGAGAAAAACTTAAACGTTGTAGGTTTTGAGTAAGATGATCAATAAAGGCACATTTGAAGAAAGGAGATTTTGAGCTAAGACCTAAGAGATGAGAAGGAAGTAATGCCATCTTATTTATATCTAAGACAACTATTTCACTTTTTATGTGGAGAATGGATCTGGTGGGAGAAAAGACTGGAACAGAAGGAGACCACATAGGAGGACTATGCTCCCAATTAGAAATGGTGGTATGTTGCACTATTGTAGTCTCAGTGAAATGGGGGGTAGTGAGTAGAATTTTAAGGAAAAATGTTTGCAAATAAAATGAATGTGAAAAATGAGGACAGGAAGGACTGCAGACTGACACCTGAGTTTCCGGATTCTATAATTTGATGGATACTGAAAATGGTAAACTGTGGGTTCAGTTTTAGTCATGTTAAGTCAGATACCTGTAAGAGATCCAAGCGAGATGTCAGTTAGTCAGTGATGTATTCAAGGCTTTATCTTAAATCTCTGGACTGGAGATTTACATTAAAGAATAGAAAAATAGAGGAGACATCTAAAACCATGAAGCCAGGTTAGATTACCAGGGGAAGTAAAGAGGGGACTGGAACGAAGCTCTGAGGCTAGATTAAAATGATGACAAAGAGTGCCCAGCGCATTAGGAGAAAACTAGAATGTAGAGTCACAAAAACTAAGAGAAGAAAGTGTTTTGAAAAAGAATTTGGAGTTATATTTCTAGAGTACTGCCGAAAGATCAAGTAAAGGAAGATAAAGAAGTGTTCAATAAATTTGGAGACAGAGATTCATTAAAAGACCTAGACAAATGCTTGGAGTCATGGAGGAAGCAGACATCAGAGAGCACTTAGTGGTTCTACAATCAGTGGTTCTCCACTGGGGATGATCTTTCACCCCAGGGGACATTTGGTAATGTCTGAAGATATTTTTGATTGTCACAACTGGGGAGTGCTGCTGGTATCAAGTGAGTAGAGGCCAGGGGAAATGCTTAACACCCTACAATACATAAATTAGTTTCTCACAAGGAGTTATTCTTACCAAAATGTCAGTAGTGTCAGAGTTGAGAAAGCTTTCTCTTCATAGTAGCAGTATCAGTCTTTCCAGTTAAACTTTAAGTCGATGTTTTGTTTATTACTTGACTTGATGTAATAATAACCTGTAATACAAAATAGTTCTAAGATGAATCATCAGTATAGTTTTTCTTTTATTGTTCTCTCTTTTTTTCCTCACCTCTCAGTCTCTTTTGCTAGATCCTTTTCTCCTTCCCTCTTAACATTGGAATGCCCCAGGCTCAGACCTTGATCCTCTTCTTTCTGTCTTTCCTCACTTCCTTGTAGAGTTCATATTGTTTCATGGTTTAACATATAACCACATGCTAACAATTGCCTAATTGATATCAGGCTCTGTCCAACTGCTTGCTTTGGTTTTCCTTTTGGATGTTTAAAAAATAAAATCCCCAGTGGAGCATGCCTAAAAATAAACTATTCATATGATCCACAAAATCTGCTTCCCCAATCTCATTCAATGGCAACTCCATTTTCCAGGCACTCAGAGTAAAAATCTTAGAGTCATTTTTGGTCCCTCTGCTTTTCTCATAACTCCAAAATCAGGCAATACTACTGAGTCTACTTTCAAGGTATGACCAGGAGCTGAATACCTTACATCAGCTTGACTGCAAGGACCTAGTTTTGAACCACCATTGTCTTTCTTCTGAATTAGTGCAATACCCTCCTAATTGGTCTCTTTGCTATCATTATTACTCACAAAACAGTAGCCAGACTGCTCCATATAAAACATAAATCAGATTATATCACATCTCAAATCAGAAATATCCAGTGGTTTCCCACTGAAAAGACTGAAATTCTCATAATATCTTACAAGGGTTTAAAAGATCTGGTCTCCTGTTACTTCTCTGACTTTATCTTCTACTACTTTCCCCCTTACTCACTCTTCTCCAGAGAAGCTTTGCTGTTTCTGAAACCCATCAGTACCTACTAATGTAAGGCCATTCCTGAAATATTCTCTTGGCCTAAAATGTTCTTCAGCCAGATATCCTACATGACTCAATTCCTGAACTCCTTCAAGTCTTTGTTCAAATGTCATCTTCTGAATACATAACTTATTGATGATTGCAATCTACTGCCCCATTCCCATCCTGGGATCTTCAATGCCTTGCTCTTTTTCATTTCCATAATACTTATCTTTTTTCACTGCCATATATTTTATTCATTTATTATGTTTATTATCTATTGTCTACCTCACCTTGCTATAAATAAATTCCCGGATGGCAGGTTTTTTGTTTTTTTTTTCCACTATTGTAATCCTAGCATCTAGAACAGACCTTGTCATAAAGTAGGTCATATTTTTTAAACTAGAAACAATAAATTAATTGAAAATCTTGAAGAGACATGGCAATAGCTTGTCAGTCTTGAAAGTTATCCTTTACAAGTTATTCTTCTCATCCTTGGTATTCATCCAAGTTTAAATATTTTTATCTCCAGATATATCCCATTTTTTCCACTTTTGTCTCACAAAAGCCTAGATTAAACTTTCACATTCTCCCCTCTGGAGTCCATTGAATAAGCCTTCTCTGAATTTCCTGTATCCTCCCCTCTGGAGTCCATTGAGTAAGCCTCCTCTGAATTTCCTGTATCTCCTTGGTGCCCATCCCCAAGCCATTCTTCACACCATAGCCAAAATAATCTGAGAACATTAAACTCATCATCATATCTCCCTACTTAAAACATTCAAATGAATTTCCATTGAAAAATCATTGTTTTACAAGTCTCTCCATGATGTTTAGACTCATCTCCTACCACGCCCCTCCCATCTTCTTTCACACCCATGAATATTCACATATACACCCACATTTTTTTCTAGTCATAAATAGATCATGCTTCATTTACAAGAATGCAACTTCACAATTATAATATGCATTATTTTCTCTGCCTCCCTTAATTACCCTAATGAATCAAAGTTCCTTTATTAAGAAGACATCATTTTATTATTATTGTGATCATTGAGATTGGTCTTGGTCTGGTTTAGGTATTAGAGATCTCAGCCTACATAATGTGCTTTCAGGTCTTCCAAAAGGCCTAACTGAACTAACTGTTAATGTTTGAAAGCACAGACTCACAAAAAGACTGACTACCATCTGGAGAATGTCAATTGTATGCCCAGGAAGTAGCCTAAAAGGTGACCTCATTATTATTTCACATTCTGTTTAGACTTAGAAAATGGATTACTATGGTCATCATCAGAAAATCTACAAACAACAAATGCTGGAGAGGGTGTGGAGAAAAGGGAACCCTCTTGCACTGTTGGCGGGAATGTAAATTGATACAGCCACTATGGAGAACAGTATGGAGGTTCCTTAAAAAAGTAAAAATAGAACTACCATATGACCCAGCAATCCCACTACTGGGCATATACCCAGAGAAAACCATAATTCAAACAGACACATGCACCCTAGTGTTCATTGCAGCACTATTTACAATAGCCAGGTCATGGAAGCAACCTAAATGCCCATCGACAGATGAATGGATAAAGAAGATGTGGTACATATACACAATGGAATATTACTCAGCCATAAAAAGGAATGAAATTGGGTCATTTGTAGAGACTTGGGTGGATCTAGAGACTGTCACACAGAGTGAAGTAAGTCAGAATGAGAAAAACAAACATCGTATATTAATGCATATATGTGGAATCTAGAAAAATAGTACAGATGAACCAGTTTGCAAGGCAGAGGTAGAAACACAGACGTAGACAACAAACATATGGACTCCAATGGGGGGTGGTGGTGGTGGTATGAATTGGGAGATTTTGATTGAATATATACACTAATATGTATAAAATAGATAACTAATAAGAGCCTGCTGTATAAAAAATAAATAAAATTCAAAAACAAAGAAAATGGGTTGCTAGTGTATCTAGGGTATAATGAAACAGCAGGAAACTAATGTTAATGAAGCAGGAAAGAAAATGATATATAAAATTCAGTATTATGTATATATACACTTACATATTCATAAATTGAATGAACTTGATGGAGAGACATTGAACTATAAGGGTCCAACTTATGTGTACATATTCATATATATATACATACACATTTACATATCTGCTACATAAGTATTCCAGTTTATCTACAAGATGCTTACCTAATGACTCTGGAGACACACTCTCAACATTTGTTTCTCTGACTTTTCTTTTTTCATGTGTTTATTGCTGTTTTAACCCCCTTTCTTATAGATACATGATTTATTCATTAAAGTCGAATTCTTTTGTCTCTTTAAGGCATGGGTTGCAAACCAGCTATATAGGTAAGTTAAATGAGTGAAACAGGTTGGACAGAACATTAGGGATCCAGGTGAGAGAGGCAAACTGAAGATGTATCTCATTAAAACAGAAGCAGCTGATTGACTCTGCTACTCTGGAATGTTGGCCTGCTTTTGATATACTACCTTATTTATCCTTAATTTTTAAGAAAAAAAAGTTTAATTTGTTAAAGTGATATCTTCTTAATTTTAAAGTTAGAATCTACTTAATAGGTTTTTTTTTTTAACTTTAACTTAAATTTAGTCCTCAGTGTACCATTTTGCAATCTCTGCTTTCAGATAGTTCTGCCTTACATCTCAGCTGTTGTGCTTGTTTAAACTGTAAACATCAGAAGGCACCTTGCTTTCTTAATTCCAGGTCTTTCACATAGGCAGATGATGTCAAAATTGCCCTCATAAGTATCAACAAATTTTTCACTTACTGACTAATGCATGAAAATTCATATTTAGCATTAGATGCATTCTTAAGTTTTGTAAAGAATGGATAATGTTTTAAACTGTTATATAATTTTGTGTTTAGAAGCTAAAGACTTTAACAGATCATCTAATCCAAATCCTTTGTTTTTATGCACCACATAATTTATAGAGAAACTAGGACTGGCTCTTAAACCAAGTTTTAAATGTTGTGTGCTTTCCAGTCTTCCATGATATCTTTTGTTTAGCTGGTAGTGTGAATGAAGGTTTTGAGAGTGGGTTTTGCTTTTTATGGAGGGTGGGTGGTAAATCATAACAAATAAGTTTAAAGAACACTGAGCATGTTAAAAAACGATAAAATCACATACAATATTGACCCTGTAACCCAAAGACAAATCTGGGTCTTTTCAGTATGTTGTCTATTGAATGTGGACTCCCCCCACCACACAAGCACAAGTTCTTTACAGTGTCTTCACATCTTTGTTTTACTAGCATTGCAACAGGAGATAATTAACTTCAGCAAAATCAACTGAATTTTCTTTTCTTAGATATACACAAAGATGAAAAATCACGAACAAATGAAATATGTGACCACTTCAATCTATCCTTCTGTTAACTATATTTTCTTAAATTATATTGCTAACTATAGGAATTTTGTTTTACAAAAGATAGCATTTCCATGGCTTGAATGTTTTCATTCTCCTTTCATAGATTTTCCTCTTTCCTTGATTGAAAACAAATGCCTTCAGTATTTATATATAAAGACATATATATATAAAGACATATCTTTAGTTTACTGAAGCTGGAATTGTGCCAGATACATTACAATCCATAGCTGTAAAGGACTGGTAGTTTAAAGCAGTAACCTCTGATTTTGTTACAATCAAGCTGCCATTTTTTCTGTAAGATTTTAAGCATTTCATTCATTCGACTAATATATCTCTATGAAGAAGAATGCCTCAGGACTCAAAACTTTGGCTTTGTATTTAGAGAGCTTATTAGGAAAGAAATCATCTCTCTGGAGGAAGCAGTCAAAATTTGTCTTCTACTTTGTGCAAAAATATGAGCAATGCCTTTTGTTGTCTGGGTAACCACACGACTCTGCAGTCTCTTAAACATGACATATCTCATTAGTGTCTCCAGTTCTTTGGCCTGTCTGTCTAGAGTGCTAGCCAAAGGGGCAAATGAGAGTTTCATGTTTTCTTCTTATTTCCAACCTAATGTGTTTGGTTGTTTTGTTTTCAGTCTCTTTAGAGACAAATGGCTTAACTATCTGTTTCTGTTTTTCATGTCAGTCTCCACTCATGCCAAGAACCTCAGTTTACTTTTTCTGTGTTTTCCCACTTATTGTATGTACCTGATTGATTTTGAACTTCTCCATAAGACCCAACAGGAATTTGCCTGCCACTCTCCAACCAACACTCATTCAATATGAGAATCCCTTTTAGATGGCTAATGCTATTCACAATCCTGGTCAAGTAGTGAGCAATAGAAAGGGATTATTTATTTCCTATAGAACTCACTATAGAGGTGATTTCCTAATTTTGCCACAGTTTCCTTAATAATAAGACCATCCTATTGCTGTCTCTTGTTGTTGTTCTTCTTCTTCTGTTCAATTCTTCTCTTTTCAATGTTGAGAATAATTGAGCATTCAGTATGTTATGAGTCACTGAGGATGAACACCTAGTAACATCTTCACCCTGCTGCCATTATTCTCTGAGAATCATCTTGTCACTGATGATTCATGACTTTAGGTTGAATTTATTGGGCATGACCATCCTTTATCCCATATTCTAACTACTTTAGTTGATACCAGAATGACATTAGGGATTCCTTGATCAAGGAACCAGAGAATAACTGTATAGATTTAAATGACTCTATAACTCTTCAGCATCTCTTATGCTCAGCATTGAAAAGTAACATTTTTCCCTTTCCTTAAGCCATATTCTTCACTCTAGGAATGTGACCTAAGTTTGATATATCCTTCTGGAATTCACCATTAATAGAATTTTCACCAGCCAGCTTACCTGAAAAAGTATCACAAAAGCAAACTTCTGAATGTTCTGTGATCATTAGGAATCTGAGGTTTTAATTGTCAGCAGTCCAGGTGTAGAAATATAGAATGGAAAGATAATCAGCCCAGTTTTGAGCATGAGCGAAATAAAATAAAAATCTTAAATTCAAAAAAGTGAAGCTTTGCATAAAACATGTCCCATTTTAGCAACAATACCGATAGGATAGAAAATTATGTATGTATATTAACATCTGATAAAGCCAAAATAGGTATTTTTCTATGTTCATGCTAGACAACTGATATCATATTTCTGCATGCTAAAAGATTGCTCTAGTGGTGTTAAAAAATGATAATATGCTCCAGCAGGCTTTACACAGTTTATAATGGTTATATTTTCCCATTGTCTTTCATCTGTATAAATTTATGACTTACACTGACAAGCCCCATACCACGTGATATATTTGCTTTTTTTTCATTGCTAAAATCATTTTTTTCTACATCTTTATTGAAGTATAATTGCTTTACAATGGTTTGTTAGTTTCTGCTTTATAACAAAGTGAATCAGTTATACATACACATATGTTCCCATATCTCTTCTCTCTTGCGTCTCCCTCCCTCCCACCCTCCCTATCCCACCCTTCTAGGTGGTCACAAAGCACCGAGCTGATCTCCCTGTGCTATGCGGCTGCTTCTCACGATCTATCTATTTTACATTTGGGAGTGTATATATGTCCATGCCACTCTCTCACTTTGTCACAGCTTACCCTTCCCCCTCCCCATATCCTCAAGTCCATTCTCAGATGCAGGGTATATCAAGTTGATTGTGGAGCTTTAATCCGCTGCTTCTGAGGCTGCTGGGAGAGATTTCCCTTTCTCTTCTTTGTTCTCACAGCTCCCAGGGGCTCAGCTTTGGATTTGGCCCCGCCTCTGCGTGTAGTCGCTGGAGGGCGTCTGTTCTTCACTCAGACAGGACGGGGTTAAAGGAGCCGCTGATTCGAGGGCTCTGGCTCACTCAGGCCGAGGGAGGGGTACGGAGTGCGGGGCGAGCCTGCAGCGGCCCAGGCCTGCATGATTTTGCACCAGCCTGAGGTGCGTTCTCCCGCGGAAGTTGTCCCTGGATCCCGGAACCCTGGCAGTGGCAGGTTGCACAGGCTCCCCAGAAGGGGTGTGTGGATAGTGACCTGTGCTCGCACAGAGATTTCTTGGTGGCGGCAGCAGCAGCCTTAGTGTCTCATGCCCATCTCTGGGGTCCGTGCTTTTAGCCGCGGCTCGCGCCTGTCTCTGGAGCTCCTTTAAGCAGCGCTCTCTCTCCTCGCATACCAGGAAACAAAGAGGGAAGAAAAAGTCTCTTGCCTCTTCGGCAGGTCCAGACTTTTCCCGGACTCCCTCCCGGCTAGCCGTGGTGCTAACCCCTTCAGGCTGTGTTCACGCAGCCAACCCCAGTCCTCTCCCTGCGCTCCGACCTCTCCCTGAAGCCCGAGCCTCAGCTCCTAGCCCCGCCCGCCCCGGCGTGTGAGCAGACAAACCTCTCAGGCTGGTGTTTGCCGGTCAGCACCGATCCTCTGTGCGGGAGTCTCCCCACTTTGCCCTCTGCACCCCAGTGGCTGTGCTCTCCTCCGTGGCTCCGAAGCTTCCCCCTCCGCCACCCTCAGTCTCCGCCCGCGAAGGGGCTTCCTAGTGTGTGGAAACCTTTCCTCCTTCACGGCTCCCTCCCTCTGTTGCAGGTCCAGTCCCTATCCTTTTGTCTGTGTTTATTCTTTTTTCTTTTGCCCTACCCAGGTACGTGGGGACTTTCTTGCCTTTTGGGAGGTCTGAGGTCTTCTGCCAGCGTTCAGTAGGCATTCTGTAGGAGTTATTCCATGTGTAGATGTATTTCTTGTGTATCTGTGAGGAGGAAGGTGATCTCCGCGTCTTACTAACTTCCGCCATCTTCCCCTTGTCCGATATATTTACTTTTAAGTGCTGCCAAATCAGAAAAAAAAAAATTACAATTAATTTACATAATATTAGAACACTTGAAAATGATTTCGTGTTTTGGCTAGGACAAATCTTTATAGTCTACCCATTTATGGATATTATTTATAT
Source organism: Neophocaena asiaeorientalis asiaeorientalis (assembly GCF_003031525.2). NCBI lineage: Eukaryota > Metazoa > Chordata > Mammalia > Artiodactyla > Phocoenidae > Neophocaena > Neophocaena asiaeorientalis. Next base: position 159,195 of record NW_020173124.1, on the reverse strand, counting down.
GGCATGTTTAGACCATGTTGTATTGTAGAGTGCTTTTATTTAACTTCAGTTAGCTATGAGATATCACTGGGTAGATGGAGAGTATTTATTAGAGTTGAGAAGTAGATTACTGTAAAATTTCATAATTTTTGTTTTTAAACCAATAAGTGAAAAGGTTGATAATAAAGGTCATTAGAAATTTCTGTGAGTTCTGTGTTTAGTTCATCCATATTTTTCCTTCTTTGAGATCTCAGTAATCACACCGCAGACAGTGACTTGTAATTCCTGTTTCTTGGCATCTCACGTTCTTTTTGAGAAGTTCGGTTTGTTTTCTTTTAATCCAAGCCCACTCTTTAATAAAATGTGTTCACTGGTAAATCACAGAAGAAACAGTCATGTGTTAAAAACCCATATTTCCACTGGTTACCAGGTCCTAACAATGCTCTTACACATTGACTACATGTCTAGTTATAATGACCTTCAAATAATTGTTTCTATTCTTGATATAATACCCCTGAGAATTTCTTCTCACTTTTGTTTATGCACAATAAACCTGACCACGTCAAATTAATTACTACACTAGTTCCTGCTCAAAGTGATCAAGTTAGTTGAAGGGCACAGCATACGTTATTTTCCTTGCTGTCTATTCCCAATGAACCCTCTTACCTTTGTCTCACAATATTTCAGTAATATACTATTGCACAGAAAAATCCAAGCTAGCAGATTTAATATAAATGACAGAGATTGTAACTTTCCTCAAAAGACATTTAAATATAGTATCTCTCTAAATGTGTCTACTTGTATTAACTTTCTGTTCCAATTTTAAATCAAATTATATATGGTAAGGATGTAGAGCAACTGGAACTTTCTTAAATTCCTGAAAAGAGTGAATATTGGTACAGACTCTTTGAAAAAAAAATTCTAGCCCTATCTATTTAAGCAATCATAAGTATATCTTAAGACTCAACCGTTATATTTCTTATTAAATACTCAACAGAAATGAGAGTTTGTGTCCACCAAGAGACACGTAAAGGAATATTCATAATTTTGTTTGTAATGGCCTAAAACTGTAAACAAGCAAAATATATATTACCAGTAAAATGGTAAACAAATTGATATATATTCATGAATAATATTTCATATTCTAAAATATTATCCAGAAATAAAAAGCAATTAATAACTGACATGCACACCAATATGGGTATATTTCACAAACATGATGTTGAGTCGAAGAAGTCAGGAATAGAAGAGTATGATTCTGTTTATGTGGATTTGTTTAAGCTAATCTGTGATTTAGATGTTAGGATTATGCTTATTCTAAGAGAAATACTATCTGGGAGAGGTCACAAGTGAACCTTCTACAATTCTGGAAGTATTCTAGTAGGGTGGTGGTTAAACAGGGGCAGTGATAGGTAAAACTCCAGTGAGTTGTATACTTAGGACTTGTGAAATTATACATCTATAAAAACTAAAAATAAAATAAAGTATGTTGGGGATTTAAAAAAATCTATGTAACAATTAACACCTGACCATGTTAAGAAGATTCTCAAACAATCTCAATGTATAGATATAGAAAACTCCACCAATTTGCTTTTGAAAATACTGTGGTTTGTTGTTTTGTTTTCTTTTAGTGTCCTGAATTTAAAAGGCCCAGGGACGTTGCAGTTGACTGGGTTGCCGGAAATATTTATTGGACTGACCATTCTAGAATGCACTGGTTCAGTTACTACACTACTCACTGGACCAGTCTGAGATACTCTATCAACGTAGGACAGCTGAATGGCCCCAACTGCACCAGACTCTTAACAAATATGGCTGGAGAACCCTATGCTATTGCTGTAAATCCTAAAAGAGGGTAGGTTAATGAACTGGTTATTTATATTTCTTGATATGAGTATCCATTTTTACAGATTGTCCCACCCATGCTCTGTAGTGTTGCTTCTGGAAGAGTGTTTGACGTATAATAGATTCACAAGACTTCTGAAAATCCCTCTACTCCTTCTGTACAAAAGCATGTCCTTTTCACACCAAATGGTGGTGCAAAATATATTCTTTTTCACATCAGTTTCATTAATCTGAATGCACACATAACATATACATTTAGTGTATGTTATGTGTGCATTCAGATTAATGAAACTGATGTGAAAAACATAACCACTGTAGTTAATCTAAAATCAAATTTTTGAGACATTAAAAATAATATTAAACAAGTTAAGTGTAGAATATTAGTGATGGGCTATTTCTGGTAATAAAAAATGGAGGCATATGTATAAACAAATTTAAACAATTTAATACAAATATTCCCTTTACTCGGCTTGAGTTTTTCCTTTTTTACTCTCTTATTTTTCATTTATAAGCAATGACCAAAAAGGAAATAGGGAAATGTTAAATAAAACTCCTAATCACCCATAAAGTGGATCATTAGATCCTGAGTAAGAAGAGGCAACTGCTGTTTACTTACTAGAATTATGTTATGTGGTGTCTTCTAAGTGAGAAAATTATTTATGTCTGAGAAAATAGTTACTATATCAAAAATAAAAGCATATTGATGCATCATCTATAGTAAAATGAATATTCTGTCATGATAAGAAGATAATTTCAAGTGTTAGAAATATTTTTCTTCTAAAATTTTAAGGAAATTTTCAAAATTGAACTTTGCCTGTCAAGTGAGCCTATTAAACAGTGGCTCTCAAATTTTAGGGAATAGGTACGACTTTTACATTGTTGACTCCTGGGGCCCCCTCTTGGAGGTACTCACTCTGTAGGTTTAGAGTTGGGCCCAGAAATCTGCTTTTTCAGGCAATTTTCAGGGACTCTAAGGTGATTCTGATGCACAGGGTCTGAAGAGACCCTGTTTTTGGTTGTAACAGCACATTCACCAGGCTAAGCACATTCACCAGGCTAACCAACTTGACCTATCTCTTCAGGATGATGTACTGGACGATTGTTGGGGACCACTCCCACATAGAAGAAGCGGCCATGGACGGTACTCTGAGAAGAATTTTAGTACAAAAGAATTTACAGAGACCCACAGGTATGATATGTGTCCCACACAGTCTAAAATGTGAAGTAGTGTGCTAAGTATAATAGTATTGCCTTTCTTTCTAGTTTTGTTGGCAATATAATCATTTTTACAAGCAGATAAAATAATTTATAGTATGACTTTATAAAAGTCATTAACATTTCATGTTGTACTTTCCCAACTTGAAAGTCAGATTCTTACCATACTGCTGGTGATATTATGGGGATATTATTTGACAATTACCTAAGTTATAAGGCTATTAGTAGGATTTCACCTGCATGAAATTTTGACAGTTTATAGCATTGTGTTAGGGTATTTTTACAGCTATGTGTTAATGATATTGGGATAGATGGTAATATTCCTAGAGGATGAGAGACTAAATGGATAGACAGGTGGGAACATATAAACAATTTTTGTGAAAGACACTCACAGCTCTTTTCAATCTGGCTTTAATCTCCCTTCCAGCCATTTCATCTAAACTACCAGTCTATACTCTCTGTATTTCCAGGACTGTTCAGGAGCTCAGGTCTTTTTTCTGCATTCCTGTTCTTTCTCCTATGCCATTTTCCGCCCAGATCCCTCATCTAGAATGCCCTTCCAACTTTTGTGTACCTAGAGAAATCTTACCAGTCTTGTAAGGTCTAAGTTTAGTACTTCCTCAATAAAATATTTTCATACTGCAGAAAGCTCAGAGATTTTTGTGCCATCCCCCACCCCCTCCCACTACATCCCCATCAAAAAGGACACAATACATTTTCTATAGCATATGTTATTTTGCAGTTAGGCTTAGCATATGTTATGCTTTCTATAGCATATGTTATTTAACAATATAAAGTTGAAACTTTATAGTTGGTACTTATATTTTTATTACTTTTAATGTACCTTATGCCTTTTCCTCCAAGTAGATTGTTTTTACTCTTATAGGAAGGAGCAATCATTGGGATTTAGTTTATTTATGTAGGTGTGTCTCAATTCAGTGATTTAACAAATACTAATTGAACACTCACCTGGTGACAGAAATTGTTCCAGATGCTGAAGAAATAAGTTCCTGCCCTTGTGAAGAGAGTTCCAATTCTCAGGAAACTTACCTTCCTGTATAGGATAGAATATGTAGGATACATCATGTCAGATAATTATAAAAGCTATATAGAAAACAAAATATAAGAGATGGGCAGTTATGGGAAGGTACTATTTTAGTTATGATTATCAAAGTAGTCATTTCTAGAAAGGTGATATTTGAGAAGATGACTGAATAAAGAGAGATAGCAAACTATGTGATTATGTGAAGAAAGAGCTTTCCAAGTAGACAGAATGGCAAGTTATGAGTTAGGAATGAACTTAGCATGTGTAAGAAACAGCAATAATGTTAGGACAGTTGGCGCTCCGTATCCATGGTAGGTTGAATTTACTGAACCCACAGATACCGAGGGCTGACTATAATATGCCATTTTAAATAAAGGACTTGAGCGTTTGCAGGTTTTGGTATTCATGGGGGATCCTATAACCAATCCCCTGCAGACACCAAGGGATGGCTGTATGTCTAGAAGCATATGATCAACTCGGCAGAATAGTAGATGTGAGAGTGACAAGGTGACCAAAGTCAGATCATCCAGGACCTGGAACACACTGATAAGGACTGGATTCTATTCTAGCTTTAAGGGAAGCAAGCCACTGGGGATTTTGAGGAAAGTGGCATGATCTGCTCAAACACTATTTTATTTTTTTAAAAACTTTGTACTTCTTTTTCTTAACTTTTTTATTTTTAACTAATTTTAGACTTTTATTCAGTAGAAAGGTTGGACAATTGATTTAAAAGAAGCTTCTCTGATGTTAACATCTTACATAGCCATAGTATACATAACATTATTTTCATTTCAAAAAATGACTCAGGAAGCAATGTATATAATTGCCTGTCTGAGGGTTCTTATGAGGGAATCTGAGACAGGTATTCTTGGGAAATTTATTTATGAAGGGAGTGTTATTTCCTTGCTATCATGTGTTGTAGTTGTGGACATGACCAGCTCAAGTCAATCAGATGGAGATATCTCACAGAAAATTGGAGATTTTAGTTCTGGAGCTCAAAGCAGAACTAGAAACTTAGTTCAGAGAACTGGCAATAGAAAACTGATGATTTAAAGTTGCTGGAGTTAAGATAGACAAGGGAGGAGAAAACAGAGGCTTCTTAGGGTAGAAATGTGTGAGATGCTTATATTCCGAAGAGTCAGGATCAAAAATAAAGACTACAGAGGTGTTTGAGCAATAGGAGCAAAGCAACAGAATTCAGTGCCATAATAGCTGACAGAAAAGTTTCAAAAGGAAGATGGTATACCCTATTGGGCATAGCATAGTGTATTAGACAGAAGAAATATGGAGTCGTAGAAAGAGTATAAGCCTTCCATTATATAGGCTTGAGTTAAAATTGTGCAACCTGCATGAACTTTTCAGCACCAATGTTCTTATTTGTAAAATGCATATGATAATATTTACCTTACAGAGAATTTATAACAGTTCATTTATATCACAAGTTAAAACTAATGTAAATTGATTGGTATAATTTCTTGAATACCTAAGAGACTAAGAATAATTATAGAAATAATATGCCACATACTAGAGCCTTGCATTTGTACCTTGTCCACCATAACTCCATAACACGAATTTTATTTTTTTTGATGACATCTGGCCTGTGAATGTATTTCCTTTTTTCTTTTGAACTTTATTTTATTTTATTTTTATACAGCAGGTTCTTATTAGTTATCTATTCTTTACATATTAGTATATATATGTCAAACACAATCTCCCAATTCATCCCACCAATACCACTGCCCCCCCTACTTTCCCCCCTTGGTGTCCATACATTTGTTCTCTACCTCTGTGTCTCTATTTCTGCCTACAGACTGGTTCATCTGTATCATTATTCTAGATTCCACATATATACGTTAATATACAATCTTTGTTTCTTGTGCCAGTACCATACTGTCTTGATTACTGTAGCTTTGTAGTATAGTCTGAAGTCAGGGAGCCTGATTCCTCCAATTCCACTTTTTCCCCTCAAGATTGCTTTGGCTATTTGGGGTCTTTTGTGTCTCCATACAAATTGTGAAATATTTTGTTCTAGTTCTGTAAAAAATGCCATTGGTAATTTGATAGGGATTGCATTGAATCTGTAGCTTGCTTTGGGTAGTATAGTCATTTTCACAACATTGGTTCTTCCAATCCAAGAGCATGGTATATCTCTCCATCTGTTTGTGTTACCTTTGATTTCTTTCATCAGGGTCATAGTTTTCTGAGTACAGATCTTTTACCTCCTTAGGTAGGTTTATTCCTAGGTGTTTTATTCTTTTTGTTGCAATGGTGAATGGGATTGTTTCCTTAATTTCTCTTTCTGAACTTTCGTTGTTAGTGTATAGGAATGCAAGAGATTTCTGTGCATTAATTTTGTATCCTGCAACTTTACCAAATTCATTGATTAGCTCTAGTAATTTTCTGCTGATATCTTTAGGATTCTCTACAAATAGTATCATGTCATCTGCAAACAGTGACAGTTTTACTTCTCTCTTCCAATTTGTATTCTTTTATATCTTTTTCTTCTGTGATTGCCATGGCTAGGACTTCCGAAGCTATGTTGAATAATAGTGGTGAAACTGGACATCATGTCTTGTTCCTGATCTTAGGAGGAATGTTTTCAGTTTTTCACCAATGAGAATGATGTTTGCTGTGGGTTTGTCATATATGGCCTTTCTTATGTTGAGGTAGGTTCCCTCTATGCTCACCTTCTGGAGAGTTTTTTATCATAAATGGGTGTTTAGTTTTGTCAGAAGCTTTTTCTGCGTCTATTAAGATGATCATATGTTTTTTATTCTTCCCTTTGTTAATATGGTGTATTGCATTAATTGATTTTCATATATTGAAGAATCCCAGCATTCCTGGGATAAATCCCGCTTGATGAAGATGTATGACACTTTTAATGTGTTGTTGGATTCTGTTTGCTAGTATTTTGTGGATTTTTGCATCTATATTCATTTTTCTATATTAGTCTGTAATTTTCTTTTTTTGCAGTGTCTTTGATTTTGGTATCAGGGTGTTGGTGGCTTCATAGAATAAGTTTGGGAGTGTTCCTTCCTCTGCAATTTTTTGGAAGAGTTTGAAAGGATGGGTGTTAGCTCTTCTGTAAATGTTTGATAGACATCACCTGTGAAGCCATCTGGTCCTGGACTTTTGTTTGTTGGAAGATTTTTAATCAAAGTTTCAATTTCACTACTTGGGATTGGTCTGTTCACATTTTTTATTTCTTCCTGGTTCAGTCTTGGAAGGTTATACCTTTCTAAGAATTTGTCCATTTCTCCAGGTTGTCCATTTTACTGGCGTAGAGTTGCTTGTAGTAGTCTCTTAGGATGCTTTGTATTTCTGCGGTGTCTGTTGTAACTGCTCCTTTTTCATTTCTAATTTTATTGATTTGAATCCTCTCTGTCTTTTTCTTGATGAGTCTGGCTAAAGGTTTATCGATTTTATCTTCTCAAAGAACCAGATTTTAGTTTTATTGATCTTTGCTATTGTTTTCTTTGTTTCTATTTCATTTATTTCTGCTCTGATCTTTATGATTTCTTTCCTTCTACTAACTTTGAGTTTTGCTTGTTCTTCTTTCTCTAGTTCCTTTAGGTGTAAGGTTAGGTTGTTTATTTGAGATTTTTCCTGTTTCTTGAGGTAGGATTTCATTGCTATAAACTTCCCTCTTAAAAATGCTTTTGTTGCACCACATAGGTTTTGGATTGTCATGTTTTCATTGTCATTTGTCTCTATGTATTTTTTGATTTCCTCACTGATTTCTTCAGTGATCTCTTGGTAATTTAGTAACATATGGTTTAGCCTCCATGTGTTTGTGTTTTTTACATTTTTTTCCCCTTCAACTGATTTCTAATCTCATAATGTTGTGGTCAGAAAAGATTCTTGCTATGACTTCAATTTTCTTAAATTTACTGAGGCTTGATTTGTGAGCTAAGATGTGATCTATCCTGGAGAATGTTCTGTGTGCACTTGAGAAGAAAGTGTAATCTGCTGTTTTCAGATGGAATGTCCTATAAATATCAATTAATCTATCGGGTCTATTGTGTCATTTAAAGGTTGTGTTTCCTTATTAATGTTCTGTCTGGATTATCTGTCCCTTGGTGTAAGTGAGGTGTTCCCCACTATTATTGTGTTACTATTTATTTCCTCTTTTATAGCTTGTTACCATTTACCTTATGTATTGAGGTGCTTCTATGTTGGGTACATATATAGTTATAAATCTTATATCTTCTTCTTGGATTGATCCCTTGATCATTAGGTAGTGTCCTTCCTTGTCTCTTGTAACATTCTTTATTTTAATGTCTATTTTATCTGCTATGAGTATTGCTACTCCAGCTCTCTTTTGATTTCCATTTGTATGCAGTATCTTTTTCCATCCCCTCACTTTCAGTCTGTATGTGTCCCTAGGTCTGAAGTGGGTCTCTTGTAGACAGCATATATATGGGTCTTGTTTTTGTATCCATTCAGTGAGCCTGTGTCTTTTGGTTGGAGCATTTAATCCATTCATATTTAAGATGATTACTGATATATATGTTCCCATTACCATTTTCTTAAGTGTTTTGGGTTTGTTTTTTAGGTCCTTTTCTTCTCTTGTGTTTCGACCTTGGAGAAGTTCTTTTAGCATTTGTTGTAGAGCTGGTTTGGTGTTGCTGAATTCTCTTAGATTTTGCTTGTCTGTAAAGCTTTTGATTTTTTCATCATATCTGAATGAGATCCTTGCTTGGTAGAGTAATCTTGTTGTAGGTTTTTCCTTTTCATCACTTTACATATATTGCGCCACTCCCTTCTGGCTTGTAGAGTTTCTGCTGAGAAATCAGCTGTTAACCTTTTGATAGTTCCCTTGTATGTTATTTGTCATTTTTCCCTTGTTGCTTTTAGTAATATTTCTTTGTCTTTAATTTTTGTCAATTTGATTACTGTGTGTCTCGGCATGTTCCTCCTTGGGTTTACCCTGCCTGGGACTCGCTGCACTCCCTGGACTTGGGTGGCTATTTTCTTTCCCATGTTCAGGAAGTTTTCAACTATAATCACTTCAAGTATTTTCTTGTGTCCTTTCTCTCTCTCTTCTCCTTCTGGGACTCCTATAATGCGAATGTTGGTGTGTTTAATGTTGTCCCAGAGGTCTCTTAGTCTGTCTTCATTTCTTTTCATTCTCTTTTCTTTATTCTGTTCTGCAGCAGTGAATTCCACCATTCTGTCACCCAGGTAACCTATCCATTCTTCTGCCTCAGTTATTCTGTTATTGATTCCTTCTGGTGGATTTTTCATTTCAGTTATTGTATTGTTCATCTGTTTGTTTGGTCTTTAATTCTTCTAGGTCTTTGTTAAACATTTCTTGCATCTTCTTGATCTTTGCCTCAATTCTTTTTCCATTGTCTTGCATCATCTTCCCTTTCATTATTCAGAATTCTTTTTCTGGAAGGTTGCCTATCTCCACTTCATTTAGTCATTTTTCTGGGATTTTATCTTGTTCCTTCATCTGTTACCTAGTCCTCTGCCTTTTCATTTTGTCTGTCTTTCTGTGAATGTGGTTTTCGTTCCACAGGCTTCAGGATTGTAGTTCTTCTTGCTTCTGCTGTCTGCCCTCTGGTGGATGAGGCTATCTGAGAGGCTTGTGCAAGCTTCCTGATGGGAGGGACTGGTGGTGGGTAGAGCTGGGTATTGATCTGGTGGGCAGAGGTCAGTAAAACTTTAATCTGCTTGTCTGCTGATGGGTGGGGCTGAGTCCCCTCCCTGTTTTTTTTGGCCTGAGGCAACCCAGCACTGGAGCCTACAGGCTTTTTGGTGCTCCGGGAGGGCTCCCACCAAGGAGTATTTCCCAGAACTTCTGCTGCCAGTGTCCTTGTTCCCATGGTGAGCCACAGCCGCCCCCCGCCTCTGCAGGAGACCCTCCAACTAGCAGGTAGGTCTGGTTCAGTCTCATATTGGTTCACTACTCCTTCCCACTGGGACCTGATGCTCACACTACTTTGTTTGTTCCCTCCAAGATTGGAGTCTCTGTTTGCCACAGTCCTGTCGAAGTCCTGTAATCAAATCCTGCTAGCCCTCAAAATCTGATTCTCTGGGAATTCCTCCTCCCATTGCCAGACCCCCAGGTTGGGAAGACTGACGTGAAGCTCAGAATCTTCACTCAGTGGGTGTACTTCTGTGATATAATTGTTCTCCAGTTTGTAAGTCACCCACCCAGCAGTTATGGGATTTGATTTTATTGTGATTGCTCCCCATCTACCATTTCATTGCAGCTTTTCCTATGTCTTTGGATGTGGGGTATCTTTTTTGGTGAGTTCCAGTGTCTTCCTGTTGATGATTGTTCAGCAGTTAGTTGTCCTGTGAATGTATTTCTACTGTAGTGCTGAGTGGCTCACAGGTGCAATTCTAGTTTTAAGGGGACCAATTATTATTTTTATCCACATTTAAAAGTGTCATTTAGTATATTTTGTTAATTTGATTAATTTTCTCATTGTATATCAATTAGAATTCTGTAAGATTTAAAAAGTCCACACACCACATGTAAAAATTTATTGCTTTATTTCATGCCGACCTGCTTAATAAATGAATTTCTTAATATTGGAAATGCTAGTCTTATATAATTAGGCAGGATTTTATTCCATCAAGCAGAAACATCTCTCAGTGTTGTCTTTATCTTTAGTAACTCTTAAGTATGGCATGCCAAATGTTATTGATATACAAATGAGTCAAAAACAAATCTCAGAAGATTTTTAGGAAATAATAGATAATTTAGATTTTATAAATAGCATATTACTAGAAAGTAACAATGAAAAGCTGGCAGTCATTCTGCATCTGTATGCATATATGCATGTTATATGTGGGAGGACATGTGCACTTATGCAAATATATTCTATAAGATATCCTTACATGGATGTACATTCATTGCTTATGTCTTCCTAGAAACATCTTAGACTTATTCGTACCTATATTCTCTCTTTTGTTGGTGTATGTTTATAAATATTTGACTTGACTCCAAAGTTATTATGTGAAATCAGTAACTATAATAATGCCTCTGTTTCCCTCCGTGTGTAACATCTTGTTCTTTATGTATGGGGTTTAAAGGAAATTCTGTCTTTCCTGATGCATCCATGAATGACTATGTGCACTAGGATGCAGTACATTTGGTTATACTCTGTACTTCAATAGAGTGAAGGTGATATCGGCATTATGAACAGCAATAGGAATAGATAGAAAATTGTCTCTGTCCCTTTATATAACCTCTGTGCATTCTAGGGTTGGAATTGTACTGATCGGATAGTTAGCCCACCACCCAGACAGCCCTGTATTTGCTCACCACCAGCACTGCCATTGCCTCCTTTCCGAACTCATGAGAATACCTCATTTCTGGGCTTTGAAAGCACTCGTTATCTCCAAACTTGGTACTCCATAATCTACTGCTTTAATGATATAGTAGATCATTGACTCCTTAATGTATAATCTATGTGCCCAGCAAGACCATAACAGGTTAAACCAAAACCATAATGGATATTCTTGTTATATCCCCTGTAGAATGTTATAGTGCCTGTAATTAGTATGTGCTTAAGACTAATTATATGTTGAATGAATGAAGAGATGAATGCCTCCAATTTTTAACACTCTAACCCATGGTATGGTATTAAGACCTCTTTTAACAAATGGCATACTTCGTTTTGTTAGGCCCTATATTAAATATAAGAAGCATAATCTATATTCTGATTCAATCAATTGTGTGGTGGTTGAGTAGGACGTTCCATGAGAGCAGGAACATGATCTGTTTTATTCTTTGCTACATACTAGTACCTGGCAGTGTATGGTGCAAGAGAGTTGCCTTACAAATATGTATTGAGTTAATGAATTCTGTGTCAGATAAGGATAGTTTCCAGTTTTCCCTGCAGTAGAAGGGCGTGTAGAATTACATGAGTCTGATTTAAATACCATATTATTTGATATCCAGAAGCTTATTTATGTTACCTTTCCCTCCTCTCAAATCGTGGCAATTTCTGAGAGAATAAACAAGTACACACTGGCCCTGGACCAGTCGTGATTATTTGATTCACTCAGTAAATTCCTTGTCATTGACCAACAAAAGATCTCTAATTAAATGAAATAGATAAAAACTTAAGGACTATTTTTTCAATTCCTTGATACATTATTTTACTAACACTCATAAGTAGATATGTGTGTGTGCTTGTATGGTGTGTGTGTGTGTGTGTGTGTGTGTGTATATTACATATATATACATATATGTGTAAAAACAACTTTAATGTAGTTCGGAATCTAAGACCCTATGTAGGCAACCTATCTCAAAAAATACTTTTAACAATTTTTTAAAAATAAATTTGACATAGTGGTAAGTATTTTTAGTTTTTTGGACCCCTCTTATACCTCTTAAATCAAGAATAGGGTAGTGCGCACCTGTTGGGTATTACTACCTTACAAATCTTGACTTTCCTTTAACACAAAATGTATAAAATCTTTTTCTCTCTTTCTGAAAACATAGTGATTTTAATTTATTTCTCTCTCCAAGTTTTCTCTCTTAAATATCACATTGGTACTGTGGTCATTTCTCATAAGATTTTTTTACCATTTTCTTTCTTCTTTTTAGATCATAGTGGAAATAGGGGCACTAGTGGGAGGATCTTGGAAAATTTCAGAGTTCAACAAAAGTTAGATTCAAAAATCCCTAAAATGTAACAGTAGTCTTGATATCATGGGAGATGTTTAGAAAATGAATACACAATTAGGGTCATTATCATGTGCTCCTAAAACTTATTGAGACTTTATCTTTCATAATACTTCCAAACTGTGATTCCATTATGCTTGATTAGAACAAGTATGACATTTTATTTTAAATTTTCTGCACTTACACTGACTTGGTTCCAAATATTCACCATTCCCAGTTCAGATAAGAATAACTTTCCTGGGAATTGATTTTTCCCCCATTTTATTATTGCTTCTTTGTTAAAGACAAAAAATAGATGTGATATTTTTAAAGATATAGAAATGAACTTGTTCTTTCATATAAACTTGACTCATCTCTATAACAAAAAAGTAAGTTGATTCCTTTTTTAACTTTTTAATTTAAAAGACTATCTGTTTCATTAAAGGGCTTAAGAAAAAATCAAAATCATTGATTTGTGGATGTGGGGGAATATAAATCCCACTCATCTAAAAGCTTTGTTATATAATTTTTATCTAGATGTAATTCAATCCAAAATAGTACGGTATGGGACTGGAGATGATAAAGATGTGTTTTTCTAAAGCCTAGACTAACAATGCAATGTATGACACGTTTGAGAAATTTTTACTGCTGCTGAATCTGAAGAAACAATATTGGTAATTAAATTAGATTACACACCCATTGTCTTCTTCTTTTATATGATTAACAAATTTAATATTCAAATGTAGAGACGCATTATGTTGGGAACAGCTTTTTAAAAAAAAAAGCTCCTCCCTTGCACCATACACTGCCAGGTACTAGTATGTAGTATTGTATTACACTGGTGGGAGAGAAAGAAAAGCATTTTCAATCTTTCTGAGATAACCTTTTTGAAACAGAATGGCGGCAGCAGGAAGCTGGATGGTTTTATGGTTCATGTTACCCATAATTATACATGAAGAAACAAAAACCTAATTCCCAGCATAACTCCAAATAACAAATTACTCATTGAGCAGAAACTAGTAAAACATGGGCCACTTGTTTTAATTGTTAACTCATTTCTCAGAGGCTGATTGGGCATAGAACATCTGTATACTCTACTTGAGGAGAAATATTTATATTTAGTTTGATTACATTTGGGATAGATCTACACACTGAACTGAAGAATTATTCCCAAATGAAATGAAGCATGATATGCTTTCATTTTGATTGTTAATCTTGGCCCATCTACACAGGAATACAATTAGTGTAAACTCGAAAATACTTTTCATTCAGTTGCCTTGCCATTGAGAGGTACCTCGGTTTTTTTATTGAATGAGCTGATTCAGAAAGCTCTTTAGCATTCAGATGCCAAAGGTATTTTGATTGCATTGTACTATCAAAGTATGTCATATCTAAAGACTAGCTATGTCGTAAAAATTGAATATCTATAGCAGTGAGGATTTGTTATGTAATTCATATGTCATAGATCTTACTCTTCTATACTGAATGAAGTTTACTTAAGGTATTATATGTGTTGATATTTGTGCAAGAAGACACCGGCTAGACTCCAATCACATTATGAAATACAAAATAAAAAGTTGAATAAATAGCAAAACATGATTTTTTACTACATATTATGTTAGTCCAGTGGTATTCACTAACAGATACTGATGATATAAAGAAGGACAAACAGTCTCAGAGCAAATTAATGATTAGACTAAAAAAATAGAGTGAAAAATTTAAGTATCAATACAACTAGAACCTTAATTAAGAAATTTACTATTCATTCTTCCCTACTATAAACATCAATCTTTAGTCAATTTATACTTCAGCCTGCACACAGGTGTTTCATAACACTGTAGACTAACTCCAAGTGGATGAAAATATCTTATGATTAAGCCCATGAACCTTTTATATTCTGAGAAATGCACCTTCATGAAAAGATTCAAAATATAACTAATTACACTGAATTATTTTAAATAATGGTTGGGTAAGTGATTTAAATGATGAAAGTATCATGGGAAATTCTTTTAGAAAATAACCATAATTAAGAAAGCAGTATAGAAAGGAAAGATATTTAGGGTGGCTTTCCCTATGTGAAGTAAGTTTTTTTTGCCATAGTTTATTAAATAAATTCTATGTAATCTATACACATGTATTTCAGATAGGGATTAAGCTATTTCAGTTTTTCTGATTTTTGCACTACTGTGATATAGGCTGGGTAATTTCTAAGATGTCTGAAGAAAAATGTCAATTATAATAAGACATTAAAGGAGCAGAAACATAATTTTAAATAATCTCAAATGTATTGCTGTTATTTGTCTGTGTGTATTGATTTTGCAGGTCTGGCCGTGGATCATTTCAGTGAACGGATATACTGGGCCGACCTTGAGCTCTCTGTTATTGGCAGCGTTCTATATGACGGCTCTGATTCAGTAATCTCTGTCAGCAGCAAACAAGGTTTGTGAAGTGCTCTTGTTTTTGCTTTTAATTATCACTGAAAGTATTAAATAATGATACATAAATATAATATGAAAGCTTTACATTCTGTATTTCCTCAGATTCTCTCTCTTTTCAACTTATAGCTCTTACTGTTCCTTACAATTTTCATTCTTACTAGAATAACAAAGAGGCCAGGCCAGAAGAACTTCTTGACTCTAGAACAAACTTGGTCCGTTGCTACCCGGATTCAAAAAATATTCATTCTGTTTGTTGCTTCCGTGGATGTTCTGTTCTGAACAGAACACTTCAAGTAATCGAGATTAGTGCCTGTGAACGCTATTTTTAATTTCAAATTGCAGTGATAAGTAGGAAATGAGTTATTGTATATAGTAAAACATCATAGTAAAAATTATTATTTTAGGTAGTTGATAGGGATATTCTCATCCATGTGAAAAGCAACATGTAAAAATGACAACTTATCTCTCACACAAGTGCCTGCAGAATCTACATGTGCTCTTCTTTTGTGGCACCCTTTTATATCTCCATCTCTGTGTCTACCTCCTATTTTTTACTCTCATTTTTGACTCCTTTCTGTGTCTCACACTTTTTTTGCCTGGCAATCTCAGTTCTTTCTGATGAAACTAATTGATTTCCCTTCTGTTCTTCTTTCCCTTTCCTACCAAAACTGCTTACCTATTTAACACCAATTGTTCACAATATATACTTGAGGTTTTTATATTTACATATTTTATTTACTGAATATTGCTTTGCTTCCTTTTTTTTTTTTAAACAAAATCAGAGAAGTTTCAAGAAAAATAATTGCATTGAACTTTCACTGTGTCTTTACTGGAAGTGTGTGTTTTTTGTATGATAACCCTAGATGGAAAAAAATTCCATATTCACATAATTGATTGCAAAAATTTACCTGTTTTAGCTTAAGTGTACATTTTACTGTTTCAAGGAACATTGAAGGAAAATATATGTTAAAAGGCATTTTATGTTTTACAACCTTTAGATAATAAGTGAAATATAAATGTTATTTTACTTGTTTAAATTTCAGTACCAAAAGTTATATTTCTTATAAATTCTCTCAAATAATAGCCATTTTGTAAAATATGAAAAATTATTATTATTATTACTATTCTTCTCAGCCATACTAGTCATATGTATGATTACCATTTGCCAATTTGTTTTCTTACCCCATTTCTAAAACAGATAATAGTAATGCCAAATTTTGGAGGAGGATTTTACTGTTTAAAATCAGTTCATGATTGATTGATAAAATTGTCATTCAGGTAATCTAATTTGACCATTAATTTTATACAGAACACAAAATGATAATTTTGTAAATTCCTGGTTTTGAGCAATGGATAACATTAGCCTGTAGGCTTTTTGTTGTTGTTGTTTGCAAACTGTACAGCAGAAAATATTACTGTGTGTAATATGTCCCCCAGCCAATGCTTTGTGATGGTGATGATGATTAAAGTGATGATGGAAGTGTTTTTTATGTTCTGAGTGACAAGTTTAATATCTCACATATTTCTACTGCTAATAAATTAATCCTAACAATGTTACAGCTAATATTAAAAACATTCTAATTCTGAAAGGTTTTTTATGAACAGGAATAAGATTTTCTATATGATCTTGGATAAACTTAGTTTTCTTAAGTCTGAGTATTTATATTGCAACCCTTACAACTGCATTTTTTAAAAATTCTAGGCTTGTTACATCCACACAGGATTGATGTCTTCGAAGATTATATATATGGAGCAGGACCTAAAAATGGTGTATTTCGAGTACAAAAATTTGGCCATGGTTCAGTAGAGTACCTAGCTTTAGATGTTGATAAAACAAAAGGTGTTTTGATTTCTCATCGCTATAAACAACTAGACTGTAAGTATAATATTTTATACTATTATCTATATTGACAAAGTTTCTTTCTTATGACTCTCAAAATATTTTTAAATTCTTAACTCTATTCATGGCTTAACCCCAATAAGTTAAGTTCACTTTAATTTTGGTATAACCAGACTTTTCAAATTACCAAAGACAAGAAATAAATAATGCAATAGTTGCTATTTTTGCTAAAACAGGTATGAAAATTTCAGGATTTGTTTGTATTTTCTTGGAATTAGAATTAACTTTGTTATAAAAATTTGTCTCTTATTTTGTGTTTTTCTAAATTCTTAATAAAACTTTGTGGGTCGATAGATAAACCACACAAGTAAGGATATTTGTCATTAGCCTTTTTCACTCACTGATAACCAAGTAAAAATCATAGCTTTAACATTTCATCTTTAAAGGTATCTGAGGAGAATGTTCCCAAGGGTTGTATTTTCTCTCATGGTTTATGACTTTTATTGTTACTTTCTCTCCTAGAAAAATATAGGTAAATAATTGACATAGTTATTTTGAAAGATCTGTTTCAAACAAAGCCATAAAAAATATCAAAGAACAAAGGAATAAAATGTGGCCGAAATTCTAATGATCTGTGTTTATGTATGAGTTCACCCTTCAAAAAACTTTCAGATTTACTTATAACTATTCTTTATGGCAAATAAAAAGGGATTGGGCTTCCCTGGTGGCGCAGTGGTTGAGAGTCCGCCTTCTGATGCAGGGGACATGGGTTCGTGCCCCGGTCCGGGAGGATCCCACATGCTGTGGAGCGGCTAGGCCCGTGAGCCATGGCCGCTGGGCCTGCGCGTCCAGAGCCTGTGCTCCGCAACGGGAGAGGCCACAACAGTGAGAGGCCCACATACCGCAAAAAGAAAAAAAAAAGGGATTTAATCTCATTTGGTATGATGGTCTGGAAAGGTAACAACTGATATTTACCAAATCAGTTTTGGAAACAGATTAAAACAACATATATTCCCCTAAAACCTCCCTGAAATTCTATTCAGTGTTTTGCTACTCTTTGCTAATGATCTGACACATATGGTTCCAAGGTTAATATGAAGACATTCCCTCTCATCCTCTAGCTCTCTTTGATTCATATTCATAGTCAAATATCTCCACCTTCATAAAAAATAAATAAATAAAAGTCTGCCCTAAGTATAATAGGTGTTTGATTACTGGTTCTTACAGAATGAAAGCCACTTTCATAGTCACCATTTCACTACCTAGATACCATTTCTGTTTCATTCTAATGATAGATCCTGCATGGAAAGCCACACAACAGCTGTGGCTGCAGAGGATACCGATTGGATAGAAATATAGACAAAAATAAATGTGGTACCCATTTATCCATGCACACAAACTCCTATCTGATGGAAAGCACACCATATTAAACATGTTTTTAGGGAAAAAAGCCATGTTTTGTTTGTGTTCTGACAGACAACTACATATGGATTTTAAGCCTTTGTGAATACCAGGGGGAGCTGTTTCTGTCTGTTAAACCAGTTTTGAAACTACCTAAATTTGCCAAAGGAAAAGTGACAAAGTATGTGCTTGAATAATTTCTTCTCCCTCATGGGAAATGTAAAGTAGGGTAAAGTTTCTATTAATGTTGAATGTTGGGTAGTAATTTCTTTTCATCTATAAAGGAGAATTGGAATATTGAAATAAGATACTCCCAGTAAAAATTTGATGTTATTTCTTTTCAACATTGCTAATTCATCATTTCACCTTATTGGATTTTATGTTTTTGAAACCTATTGTATTTATAATTATGTGTTTCTTTTTTCTTTTGTTTTGTTTTGATCAGTACCCAATCCATGCTCGGATCTAGCATGTGAATTCCTCTGTTTGCTGAATCCTTCTGGGGCCACCTGTGTGTGCCCAGAAGGACAATATTTGATTAATGGCACCTGCAATGATGACAGCCTGTTAGGTAGGTAAACTTCATTATTCTGTAAGTAATGAATTACTGTGTACAGTAAATGTTCACAACTACTGAAACTGAGCAGTATTAGCTACTCAGTCATCACTGATATTTCCATGATATCACTGGTTCTTGAATGCCTGTGTAAACTATTCTTTTCTCTGATGATGACTTCCCGTCAGTTCTTTCTACATTTGTTCACAAAGCTGCATTGAGCACTTACTGTGCATCGAAGACTAGATTAAGAACTTTGAAATCACACACAGAATCAAGAGACCTGTTTATATAGTTCCTGTATCAGTAAAGATAATGATATTTCTGAGGGTGCCATTCTGCTATTAGTTTAAACCCAACTCCCAAATCCATCTATTCATTTAGCAACTTTATATATGTTTTGTGTGCCAACACTAATTTAGAAACTGATGATAGACTTAGAAAATAAATCTTAGTTTCCTCTATGTAAAATCTGATTAACAGTAAATACTACTACTAATAATAATAAATATTTTGAGGGCTTCTGAGCAAAGCATAACACTAATTTAGAAAAAAGGACTAAGTTAGAAACAAAACTGAAAATATTTCTTCATTCAAGAAGTTTATATTTTAGAAGCTAGAGGTTAGAACAAACATTTAAAAACTTGAAATATTATTTCAGATGCTAGTATGTGTTAAATAGCAAAACAGAAAAAATCAAATGAAAAAAATCAAAACTGAAAATAGTGTGATGGGAAAGGGAAAGAGATGTCTCTTGGATATCCAGGCAGACTTTCAATAAGTTTCCTCATATTCAAGACATTAGCCATAATGGGAAAAAAATGCTACTAAGAGAAAAGAAAATCAACACATTAATTTTATGTCACAGACAAAAATGCAGTGCTCCAAAAATCACTTGAGGGTCACAGCAAACATTTTTCCAATGAGATACACACTTAGGATCTCTTCATAGCAGGGCTTCCTACCGGTTGTATTTCTCTCTTTAAATGAACTCCTCATGTGAACACAGTGTCTTTGCCCTCAGTCAGCATCTATACCCCCATATCATTGTCTCATTGTTCTCTGCTGGGGGTTATGCCAGCTGAAGACTTTTGCCTTTCCTAAGGCACTCAGTGTCTAAAACTGTCACAGCTCTTTCATTTAATATGTATTTTTAATCATTTGATATGCAAAGCTGAAGAGGTTGAAAAGATGAAATGATGAATGACACAAACACCAATAAATACTTATGTGAATAGTGATATAAGCCACAAAAGAGACAGACTTTATGCTATTATGAGGAATTAGATGATTATCCAGTTAGAGAATTGATTAGTTCCTATAGAACATGACATTAGAACAAGATCTGCAAAGATAGATTATATTTAGATTAAATAGGAATGAAGGAGGAGGACACTGAGACAGAGGAAACTGTCTGAAAAGTCATGAAAGCATGGACTGTAAAGAAAATAATGAGTCATTTATTCCAGTTAGTGTGTAGGATGTGCAAAGTGCTGTTGTGGGTGGCAGTTGGAACATTCTTAACGGAGAGCTAAATATGAATCATGACTGGTATTTTGGATGGGTATTTTAGTGCCAGTCATTGAAAAGGGATGCTGTCACTGGTACTAGGATGCACCCTTCCTCTACCAGTTCTCCCAACTGGAGTTGCCATGATCTCAATTGTGATGGTAGAATAAGAGAATTAAATGAACATTTTCAAACATTATCAGGTACATTTTTCACTCACTGCTCTGACACAGTCACAGACTCTATACTTAACATCTCAGAAACAGATTCTTAAAAATGTCAACAACTCCTTCCTTGTGGAAGATGTGCCTCATTTTCACTAGTTCCACATATACCCATAAGCAGTGCTCTCACAGATGCCTCCTATGTGCCATGTCTACTTACACTATTGTTTGGGTGGAAGAGACCCCTGGGAAAGAGATGAGTATTCTACACAGAAGTACACAGTGTGCTTGTGCTACCAGTGTGACTTTTACACTGGTTCAGATATTATAAGTGTGTTTTTTTTTTTCTTATGGTCAAGTTGCAGACAGCTTTTCTTGTTTTCCTTTTATGAGTAAATAAGACTGTCTCTTCTACATAACCTCCCTTTTTCCTCTTTGCTTAATGCAAATAATTTATTCAATAATACAAAATCAACAAATATACAGGAAGAACATGGTCTGGAGTAGAGCTGAGGTGGTGCTTTGGATTAAGCCAAGATCTATCATTTAACTAATATGTTTGGCCCTGTACTCCCTCAGTCTCAGTTCCTTCTGTGTAAAATTGGATTAACAATAAATACTACTACTACTGCTAGTAATAATAATAAATACCTTGAAGGCTTATGAGCAAAGCATATTTTAAGTCTGTTATATATATATATATATATATATATATATATATATAATTTCATTTAATCCTCACAAAACTCCAATGATATTATACTGTCATTGCCCCTATTTTTACACATAAAAAATTGAAGTATGGAGAGGCTCAATTGACTGTCTAACAATACTTAATAATGGTGGTACCCTAAGGTGGACCTAGGCATTCCACACTCTTAATCATCACATAATACACTCCAGTGTCTCCAAGTCACCCAAAGTACCCATGTCCAGAGTCATTGGAAATACTAGAAATAACATACAGAAAGTGCCTAGCACAATGCCTTGCAAAAAGTAGACACACAGCACTCTAAAATAAATCTGTCGTGAAGTAAGCAAGAAAATGAAGCTATTACCAAATTGTATAGTTTTATGTTTTAAATGAGGAAGCATTTTGTCTAAATATACAAAGATCTAAAACTTCTTTATAAATTTTAGTTTTACTATTTCAATCCTGCTTGAAAGGCAGGGTTACAGAAACCTCCTCAATGTTTATTTTATGATTTAAAACAAAATCTTATATTTTAAATAATCTGAGTGTTAAAAAGTATTCACACTGGCCTCTATATATGAGCCTTGGTAATGGATGGCTTGAACCACTTCGGTTAGGAATATAATTAAGTGATTTTAGAATTATTGATTGGTGAAGATAAAAGCCAATTAATTTTTTCCTGACATTAGCATTTGATACAGCCAACTTTTTCAGCTCTTTGTAATTACTTGCCTTTCTCTAGCTGCTATTGTTAAATGATGAGCACCCTGAGTATTTTTAATCTTCATGTAAGAAATTTGAATTCAAATGTTACGCATTCTTGGAGAACTATTCACCTGCTCTTCCCTATAGTTGATTATAATTGCTGGAGCTTGGCTTCTGGGGGTGATTTTGTTATTGACAAAAGCAGCTTCCTTTTTCATTATAGAACTATTACAGTTAGGTTTTGAAAGAATGTAAGTCTTTCATCAGGCAGTGTTATATTTTTTAAATTTCTGGTGCCTAATGAGGCACATTATAGAAATGCACCTGTCCTAACATGTAGAGATTTTGAATACCTATGTATTTTTACACAGAACATCCACAGGTGAAAATGAGCCCTCCCGTAACAATCCTAAATGTGATCATAATACCTTAAATATTTATCTTCATTGTTCACATTCACAACTCCAGTTAGGATATTTCATGCTGAATGAGTTAGAAATGTTTTGGTAAATTTTAAATTGAGCAAGCATGTTTCACTAGAGATCTTTCTTGAGAACGTGACCTCTATATTCAACTCTTTGCTAGAGATTCCCACTTGCATTTATATAGGTATCTCCAATTTAATATGTTCAAAGATAAAACAACACTTCAGGTCCTATTGGCCTCGTGTTAGAAGCTGAAGAATTATCCTTGTTTTTTCCTTTCCCTCTGATGTGATTTTTGTCTTCTAGTTACCTTCAGAATATGTCTACATTATCTATCCCACATTACTCTATTTTAGGCCATCATCTTATCTAGCCTGGACAATTTAAACAGAATCCTAATAGTCCCCCTGCTTTCAGTTTAACCCCTACCAGTACAGTCATTCTTGGACTTTTTAGACTTTTCAAAGACCTAACATTGCTATGGGGGAAAGTCCAACATCCAAGGATCTCCTATGACACTCTGCTTATCTCTTTAAATTCACTTCTCTCTTTCAGTTCCTGCCTTCACACTCTGTAATCCAGGTCCAGTCACAGTAACTTTCATTCAGTTTCAACAACGCTCACCTTCTGGTATTCACAGATGCCACTCCACGTGAGCTATATTCTCAGTGCGCCTTATGGGCACTCAATACCTAATGCTGAATAAGAATGTTACTGGATAATTTACCTAGTAAGTTCCTCAATTTCCTGTTGAAATTTAACAATACACCTTGTAGACCCAGATCGCAGGTCTTCATCCTCATACTATTCTAGTATGGCTAGAACTCAAATTCTCATTTGTGTGTATGTGTATGGTATATACTTAAAAATTTACAAAGTTTTATAATTTTAACTTTTACTTTCCAGTTTCTTATTTAATTTAATATTCACAACAAACCTATGAGCTAAGTTGCACATTTGTCCTTAAGGCTATCTTAAAGTAGAAATAACTAAGGCTCAGATAGGTTAATTTGTATGCCTAGTAAGGGGCAGAGCTAGGACTTAAAAACAGGTCTCACTACATCAACTGTCATTTTCTTTATACTCTGTGTATATAGTGCCTCATGAGAGCGCCCTTCATATTACAAATGCAGACTTTAGTAATGCCAACCTGAAGCCTCCCTACATGACAAAGTATTGGAAACTGCTTTGCAATGCCAAAAATCTCGAAATTCGTCTGACACTGCTGATAGATGGTCTCTGTTTATGACAGTGGTTATGATACTTGAATTATGTTGTCATTTGAAGTCACTGAGGCTCTTTAAGATGTTTTTGTGATTATTGCAGTGATAATTATTTAAGCTTCTGTTATGTCTGTGCCAATGCATCTTGAGTGAACAATATAGGCTGTTTTGATTTTATCTTATTTTGTATAAAGTAAGCGTGACTGTAGAAAAAGGTATTTTTTGAATAGAATGCTCTTAAAATATTGTCAATTGTCTTTATTCCATTGGACATTATGTCCTGTTCTATGTAAAGCAGTAGTTCTAATGGAGCAAGGCCATGTCTACACATACAGAAAAATAATGTGGAAAATGATTCCAAACCAATCTTTATCATAAATCAGACTCATCATATTTTTAAAAATGATTTTGTGACCCCAAGGAATGACCATCCTTTCTTTCTCTCAGCCAAAATGTATTATATAGGCAGATTTTGCCTAATTATTTTATATATGGAAAAAAATGTTTCTGACACTGTTTTATCACCATCTTGTATCAAATCTAAGTAATTTTTAGTTTTGTGTGTTAATATATAGCTGATAAGGATGTACATCAAAGAGTATCTTTCCATTTAAATGTTTCCCTATACTAAAAATTATATGTTTTTGTATATGCTCACTATACTATATATATGCACTATACATACTATATATATACTCCCTACATACGAATGAGTTCCATTCAGAGAGCATGTTCGTAAGTCCAATTTGTTTGTAAGTAAAACAAAGTTAGCCTAGGTACCCAACTAACACAATCAGCTATATAGTACCGTACTGAAATAGGTTTATAATAATTTTCACACAAATAATACATAAAAAACAAACACAAAAAATAGAGAAAACATTTTTAATCTTACAGTACAGTACCTTGAAAAGTATAATAGTACAGTATAACAGCTGGCATACAGGAGCCGGCAGCGAGTGAACAGGCAAGAAGAGTTACTGACTGGAGTAGGGAGAGGAGGTGGGGGAGGGTAGAGCTGAAGGATCTTCAGCAATAGGAGATGGAGGGCAAGCTGCTTTTTCACTCATGCCTGACATTCAGTACCAGCTACATCACCGCTGCTTTTATGCTTGCTTCTGGACATCCTGGGCTTGAAATAAAGATACTGTACTCTATACAATACTGTACAGTAAAGTACACAAAAGCACAACCACTTGTAGAGGATACAGGCACGTGACAAAGTACACCAGACACGTGAACTAACTTATGTGATAGGACATGCAAACACACGTTGGCATCTTTGAAAGTTCGCAACTTGAAAGTTCGTATGTAGGGGACTGTATATATATTTATCTTACATATTTCGGTTTGGTTTAATATCAAACACTTCTAAAAACTAGGCCACGTTTGCCCATATCATGAAAAAACCCATATTGATTGAAAAATATTTTATTTTTAGAAAGTTTCAGTTGGTTTTATTGTTTAATGTTTTAACAAATATAAGAAATGGTAAACAATGCTTTAAGCCTAAAAAAGAATAAAAGTTAATTCAATACTTGTGTTCACCATTCAATAATGGTTGAAATCTATTTCTCTATTTTCATATAGTATTTTGTTTCTTCTACGTTTATATTAGGGGTATTTATTTTTGGAATTTTATGGAAAAAAGTGAATCTTAGTATTTAATTTTTCTTTATTTGAATTTTTCTTATTCTACCACCTACTGAATGGCATGCTAATTTGTACATTTCTTCTTATAACCAGATGATTCATGCAAACTGACTTGTGAAAATGGAGGAAGATGCATTTTAAATGAGAAAGGTGATTTGAGGTGTCACTGTTGGCCTAGTTATTCAGGAGAGAGATGTGAAATCAACCACTGTAGCAACTACTGTCAAAATGGAGGAACTTGCATGCCATCAGCTCTAGGTAAATAATTGAGTGGCATTGTATATTCAAATCATCTGTAATTTTCCTTATATGTGAAAAATCTACAGAAAATACTTAATGCTATGAATATAATTCCTGTTGTCTTAACAAACACATTAACAAAAGTTAAATCTAATAATTCAACGTAATCAGTGGCATTTTTTCTAAATTGAGTATATCAATCGAAGTCCAAGTCACAAAAATTAACAATAATAATGATTATTATCTTGTGTTAAGTGCGTAGCATTGACAGGGCTCAGTGCTTATAGATATTCTGACTCTGGCTTAAAATGATGAGGCAAAATCAGTTTTACAAGCCTTATCTATTTGACTCCAAAATCTGTTTTTTTTTTTTAATTGAAGTTTGCCTAATGCTAAAACTCATGTTATTAAAAATTAGATTTATTTTAAATATATACATACTATATCAGTACATCTTATAGCATCATAATTTCCATCTAAAATCATAACTACTCTGTTGTCATTGCAATGTAGTATATTCAAAACATATTGCTTTGAAAACATCAGTTTACTACATATTAGGATATACTTGAGATTCTTACTAATTTATGCTATATCTATGCTCGCAAAAAGTGTTTCTACAGCACATAAGTGAATACTAAAACATATTTTCCTACTGACTTCTATTAAATTTAAAATATGTTCCCACTGGAAAAAAATTAACCATAATACATAATAGAAATATAATTTGCAAATTCCAGTATTAGTGCAAAGAAGATTATGCAACTATTAGAGTAAAATCTATGTACATTTAATTCTCCTATGATAACTGCAGATTTAGGTAGTCAGATAGAAAAGCAATCCATATGATCTTCACATCCCCTATGTGGTTAATTTCTTTCTTACTGGGATTTCTCACTGCTTCTATTGCTTAAGCTGTTCTTTGAAGTATTTAGCATAATGCTAACAAAGAGCCACATGAAGCAGCGTTTTCAATGGAGTTCAGGAGAAGCAAGCTGTTTTCTGATTTGCATTCTAAGAGTAAAAACAATACTACTTCTTTGATAGTTTTATACCTATAAATATTTTGGACTTATGGTTGATAATTAAGATAATTGTAACTGCTCAATAGAATTCTGAAAAAATATTCAGCAGGTTGATTGAACTAAAAGAGGCACTAGGAGTCTTACTATATGTATTCATTCTGCCTGAGGGGGAGCTAGTCCATAAAGTATATTCTATTGCTGTAGGAAAAGCTGTAGTACTGAGACCTTCATTGACTATGCAAATAAGAATCCATTGAATGTACGGTAAAAGGGTGTGACCTGTAATTATATTTTAGCAACACACATACTACTTAGCTTTAGGGAAGAAGCTTCTCTTATGCAAATGAGTTGTTTAGAGTTTTATTATTTAATTGTTAACTTAATTTTCTCATTAAGATAAAAAAAATCTTTGGGTTGTGACCAGATGATTTTCTTATATTTACCTTTGGAAATATTTAAGCCAGCTAGATAAAGAGTTTGGCACTCCAAACTATGGCTACCTATTCAACCTGCAATCAATGCACAGGGACAAATCTCTGTGGAACATTGAATTTGCTATCCTGTTAATGGATCCTGAAATATATATAAATATAGCACAACTTTTGATGTTTCATTCAAATCATTTGTCCAGATTCACGGGCCTAGCCGCTCCGCGGCATATGGGATCTTCCCGGACCGGGGCACGAACTCGTGTCCCCTGCATTGGCAGGCGGACTCTCAACCACTGCGCCACCAGGGAAGCCCTTGCTGCATTCTTAAAATCCATAATATATCAAGTTTATCTATGCACCCAGAGTATTAGATCTTGATTTACATAGATAATATGTTCAGAAAAAATTATATTTCAAATTAGTAATATAAATGAGTTCTCATATGAATTCAACTTGAGATATAGCCATGTAGTTTATTGTCTTATAGCATCGAATAATTAATAATAATATAATAGCTAATTAAGTCATTTACAAAGTATTTTTCACTTTTAAAAATGTGGTTTTATAAAACATTGTTTGGTATTATAGACTGTAGAACCTCATTATCTCCACACAAATGTTAATTTGTGAAACAAATCCCAGTGGGCAACTCATAGATTTATTCATTGTCGGTTTACTTACAGTTAAGCCTTTGGCAAACTCCTATGTGGACACTATATAACTAGGGTTTGGGGCAGCCTTAATTAAACTTTATAAGTTTGTGACAGTTGTATAGAACTATAATAATTGAACAAAGGAAATGTCACCAGTTAATTAAAGGCACACATCTGAGAGGCGTAATTAAAATTTTACATGTAGGAATGAATTTTTCCTCATTCCTTAAGGTTTTTGTAATAAAGAAAACTAAAAACTAGATATATGAGCTGTATCCATATAAGAAGGTACTACAAAATGAAATTGCTTGACATTGATTATATCAACAAGGATCCATGTAGTTAATTTCTGTGACCTGCTCCTAGGAGGCTACATTTAAGATAAAGTTTGCATTGGCAAAGCAATGGAAAATAGAATAAAGCATTGAATTATTCAGTCATTTTATATAGAAAGTAGAGTATAATTTATGGAATTATTTTTCATCACAGATATAATGGATATTTATGTAATTATATGTACAATTAATCTTCACTTTTATGAATATTTATTCTCTAAGATATGTTCATTCTGTGTGGTATTTTCCATACTCTTATAGGTCTGTTATTTAGACTTTTGATGTTTCTATCAAAATGAATCAGGGTTTTCTACACAACTGATTTAGAGGAATGGAGCAAGGAGTTTTGTAAATTTGGGAAAATATTCTCAAATACTCCCACTCAAAGTTTGGAATTATGCATAAAGGAAGGCATTTCTAATTTGGGAAGTTTGAATATATGTAAAACTGGCTACGTGAAGAGATGATGGTGCAATTTTTTATAGTAGGCAATTCATTTGTATTGAAGTATTTAAATGAATTCAACAAGAAGACAGCAGAAGCTCTCTTTGTGTTGCCCTCTGTCACCACATCTGTGTATTTTGGCAGTGAAAGATTTTATTCCCAGAAATGAAGCCGGAGGAAAGAGGGCTCCCTTGAGGAAAGAAAAAAATCAAAATCTTCTCACTGCAATGGAAAGGGCCCTTATAATAGCCAAGTAGATGGAGATAATTTTCTCTCATTTATTCAAGATCTTTCTATCCAGGCCACTGCCCCAAATATGATGGTAGCATATGTGACTGCCATCAATTGTGATCAAATATGACTGCCCTAAAAATGTTTGCTCAAAGGCAGGTTAAGCTAGGAAATTTGGGGCACCTTTGAAACAATGAAACAGATGATGAAACATATATACTGATGTCTCTCAAGTCACATATGTATCTGGGCTGTAAAGTACACAGTCACCTAGTTAATATCTTGATAAAGGGTGAACATACATTTAAACAGTCCCTCTTAGTTTTTCTTTCACTTTATATTTAAATGAGGGCTGTTTTTAATTTAAATTAAGCTTGATGTCTTAGCTCCCTTAACATAGATATTGATTATATTTAGAAAGTGGTAAAAGCTGGATATTTGGTCCTATTTGCTTTTTAATAATCCAAGAGAATAAATTGAAAATATAAACTGAAAACATAAAATAGTTCATATAGTTTAAAAAATAAGCAACATAGGACTATGTAGCTTTGACAAATCAATGGAAAAAAAACAAAAAAACATAAGGAGCAAGTGGCAGAACATGAACGTATATGAACACAAACATATATAAAAGCAGAGAAAAGTGGGAAAAGAGGGAGGAGGAGCCCAGTCAGATGCAGGTGGTGAAACCAGCATCCTTAAATCCTTAAATCCTTAATCCTTAAATCAACATCCTTAAAAATGTTCATAGTACAAGCTTTGCAGCAAGCAATTCTGAATTACTCAGCAAGAGTTGCAGGGCAGAAATAGACACACATGTAGAGAACAAACGTATGGACCCCAAAGTGGGGAAAGTGGCGGGGGGTGGGGTGGTGGGATGAATTGGGAGATTGGGATTGACATGAATACACTAATATGTATGAAATGGATAACTAATAAGAACCTGCTGTATAAAAAAATTAATTAAATAAAATTCAAAAATTAAACAAAACAAACAAAAAAGTTCCAATGTCCTTTAACTAAATAATGTCACTTTTAGAAATATATTCCAAAGGTTACATAATAATAAAAAGTAAAATATTTAGATGTGAAAATGTTCAATGTAGTATTGTTCATAATATAGAATTGGAGATAAAAACCTAAATTCAAGTAGTTAATATATAAAATATAGCATATCTAAAAGATGAATGTTACACAATAAACAAAACTATAATTTTAAACTATATAATAATAGAGAAAAATATTCACATTTTATTTTAACGTTAAAAAGCACAAGAGAAAACCTGCTTGTATACTATGAGCCCAATATGAAAAAATTGCATATGTAATAGGTCCTTCATTATACTTGTGTATTTTCTAAATGTTCAACCATGCTTTATTGTTAGAATCAGAAATTAAAATAGCACTATTTATTATCATTGTCAGGATCATGATAATTAATATATATTGGACTGCTTACTAAGTGCCAGGCACTGTTCTTGGCCCTTGAATCTTCATAACAATGAAAGTAAGATTCTCTCTAACCGTGCTGCTGGCTTCATGAGTCATAGTTACTGGTTCGTTTGGACCATATGGTGAGAGCCATACTGAACTATTTAGTCTTATAGCTCTCTAGGCTAATGTCAGAAGGCTTGAGTTGGCTTACTTGTATTCACAGAAAAGACAAAAATGTTTCAGTCTCATTTCCACAATGTTGGCTAAAAATGAACGTTCCATAAGTATAAATAGATTGTGACCTATAATTTGAAACATGTCAGAATATATTAAATAGTACCTGGGGGGAGCTGGATAAAGCCCACGGTTCTTTATTTTCTTTGTCAGGCTTTGCTCAATAGTTCTCTGTAATCTTTGTAATACTTAAGACTACCCAACAGCTATAGTCAACTTGCTAAAATTATGTATAAACGGGCACTCACTTTCAGTCCAGGGAAACATTATATTAAGTGGAAAAGTAGAATGTCAAATCTCTTTATCAAAAAGACTAGCAATTTTTTAAAGCATTCAAAACTTTTATTACTTGAATCTAAGTCAGAAGTGAAGACAGATTTCACCAAGGAGAGTAGTCTTGGGGTTTAGAGGTCAGGAGACAGGCTTTCAGATTGTAATCCAGTAAGTAACTGAATGATGCTATGATGATTTGTCTCTCGGCTTATTATTTTATTCTGTAGGAAGGAACAAGAATGTAGCTTTCGTCCAAATAGTAAAGACGTTTTTACTAAAGATGTATGTAACTTTTAGATAGCATTTTCAGAGAAGAGCATTAAATGTAAATGTGTATAAACATGCCCGGCAGTTTAAATGTCAATTAAATGCTTTTATTACTTAGACTCAATGTGTGTGTCAGACTATTTGAACTAAACAATGACTGAATGCATAGAAAACTAGTTAGGTATAAAATGTTATAACCAGGGACAAAAATTTACAAGCACAAGACCAAGTTAAACAAGGTAAGCAGCATGGCTCACATAGAAAAATGAGTATGAATTCAAATAAATTGCTTAAAAAGAGAACCAATCAATAATGTTCACTAGCAGATACCTACCACTCAGAAATAATAAGTATAGTCATGGTCTCCTAAGAAATTCACATGTAATTACTTTTACTAGCATTCTTTCATCACAATCAACCACAATTTTTCTTAAATTTATATTTTTAAGTTTATTTTTTATTGAAGTATAATTTACAATGTTATGTTAGTTTCAGGTGTACAACAAATTAATTCAGTTATATATATATTCTTTTTCAGATTCTTTTCCCTTAAAAATTACTAAAAAATGCTGAGTAAACCATACATCTTCAGGTGTTGTGTTTAGATAGAAAAAGGAGTTATAATTTATTTGTCCAATATTGAGCAGAGAGGTTATTTTGCTTACTAAAATCATACAATATCAATTAAATCAAACTGATGAGTAGCATTTTTATAATCAGCTTAAAAACTTTATTAAATAAATCTAGCTTTTAAAGATACACTTACGGTTTTAAATAAAGTTATTGAAAAATGCCAACATACACGTTAATAATATTCAAATGAAAATATACGCTTTTGAGAAACATATTGATTGATATATTACTTGACTAAAAGCTACCCAGCAAATTTTACTCTAAAATTATTAGCAAGTATGCAGTAATTCAATAATTATAACATTTTGAAAATTTTATAAACATAATTATTGTCATATTATAGTGACTAATATAATTGAATTCTCAATTCAAATGCCAAGGATTCTAGTAACTTCCTTAATTATATTATTTTATTTAATTTGAAACACTCTATGTGGCATTTTTTAGATGTAAGCTAGCATGATTAAGAAAACTAACATCTGAGAACATAGATTATGTCAAAATAAGTTCTCTAAGACATTGTCTGTTATCACTGAAAATCATCAGTGTTGTCTGCCCGTATCAGAAAATTTCTGTGAGTATATAACTAAAGATAGCATATAGTTAAAGATTCATTTATCTAGATGTAAATTGTAACCACGTCACATAAATTCAATGCTCATTTAACAGGGACTAGTGATAAATCTTTATGATATCCATATAATTACTTATATAATAGAAAAGATTTCATTGTTGTTATGTATATTAAAATATACTGTTTTGAACTGATGTATATAGATTACCTATAGGCATGTTTTGTTCAAAAGAATGAAAATGGAAAAAATATGCGTCAGGATTCCATATGGAGTTTCTTAACAAAGGCAAATGTACTCAGTGAAGTTTAAATAACAACCAAAATTGAGGATTTGTTTAATAGCAATACAAAGAGTAATAATAATGCCAATGCTAGTATTACTAATAAACCTACAATTACTGAGTACTTGCTATGTGGCAGGCATTGTGACAAGTGTTTTACCAGCACATGGCAGGCATTGCTATCACCATTTTGCAGAATGAGATCCAGAAGGAGATCCAGTGAGGATGTCTAAGTTTTCCAAAGCCACACAGTTAATAAATATCTAACCAGGTTTCTTTCTCAGGTCTTCCTGATTTGAAAAAAAAAAAAAAACCAAGTAATTTAACTTTGTACCAAATTTATTTAATTACTATTAAATATTCTTATGAAATATTTTAGAATCAACCATTTTTACTGAGACGGTGATTTTTGGTATATAAGGGCCATGCAAGAACAATGAAGTTTAGAGAACTCTATGAGATTCCAAGGCATTTCCATTTTTTCTTATGAACATTATAATCTTCAGTTGTGCTAATGGATATTACTAATATTTATCATTGACTATAGATGGTTAGTGATTGTAGTTATGTATTTACCATGTTTGACATCAGCTATTACTGGTTACCTAGTTAAATTTCAAGAGTTTATTATTAATTTATGTTGTATGAAAATTTGCTGCAACAGTTTATATGAGATAAGCTTCCATTTATCTATAAACAGAAGTAATATATAACTACATTAACCTCCATTTGTTATATGCATACATCTAGCAAGGCACTTTGTTAACGTGTAGTGTGGAACTTAATATGGCACTGGGAGAGCCTTCAGTCTAGTGAAATCATGTGTGCTACTGAGAACAATGTTTATGAGAGGAATTTTCTCTCTTAGGGAGTCATGGGAGGAGTAGATGAACCTGTTGAACAGGCAGAGATACCCACACAGGGACGTAAAACAGGGAGTGAAAATGAAGGTCTGAAACTTAGGAAGGAGAATGAGCCCAGAGTCAAAAAATCAAGACCGAGACATTCATATAGGGAGATCATTACTGAAGCCATGAAACTGGATAATATCACCAGAAAGAGATAGAAAGAGAACATAAAGGCAATTATAAAAGAGCAGTCAGAGAAAAAGATAGGGAAATCAACAATGCTAGTGTCTTAGAAGCCAAGTGGAGATAAAATTTTCAAATGTAGATATTAATAAATGTAAAATTATGGAGAAAATTTGAGGAGGATGATGATTGAGGAGAAATCTAGATTTAGGGATTAAGAGATTAGAGGTAAGCTTTGCAAGAGTACACAGATATACAGTAAAGACAACACCAACATTACCTTCTCCATTCCTAATCCTTTCTTACCAAGAGGGAATCAGAGTTGATTTGTAGGAGCAGTACTTACATGTTGAGAGATCTGGCCTGTCTTCAGAGGGAACAAAGAGAAGCAACAGATTGACCCATTATTTTGTATATTAAAAAATAAAAACTACAAACCCAGTGAAGGATTGGAATGTGATTTTATGATCGAGGATTTTACTTTGTCACATATTGGTAGAATTGGAAGCAGTAAGTGTAGCTTTCTTTTGAAAAAAACTCGAGAATGTACCAAAATTTGAAGTTATACAAGTAGATAGATGTGGCAAATATCAGGTTTGTTTTTGTTTGTGTTGTGTGTGTGTTCTTTCTTTTAATGTGTAGGATTAAGCATATTTAGAAGATAAAGAAGACAGAAGGACCCATTCTTCAAAGTTTAAAAATGTTGGAGTTTGAGATGAAGTTTGTGAGGAATACCTGTTCTATCCCAGCACTGCCACATAAACAAATTCAAATTTAACGGTATCTTAAATAAATAATGGAGATAAAGTGTGTAATTTAAGAAAATTTTCAGAATGATTTTTCTAGAATGTTATAGTGCCTTTGTAGACAGGGTCACAGAGTAAGTCATACCTGTAAGTGGTGAATCTCAGTAGGAATAACAATAATATTCAGAGCTAAAATGTAACTGATTGCTTTCTATGTGCCTGGCACAGTTAGAAATGTTTCTCATTTATTCTATGTGATTCTACACAACAAGCCCATGAAGTAGGTACTATTATTATCCCCATTTTTACACATGAGGAAATAAACAGAGAGCTGATATTTGCGCATGGTCCCACACCAGTAATTGGCACAGATAGTCTATGAATCCAGGCAGTCTGACAACCTACACTGTTAAAGTCTTAGCTAAGAATGCTATAGGAACTAGACTGATTAGAGCCAGCAAACCCCTCCTTCCCCTTCTTCCTCAGGTCAATTGATGCTCTTTCTGATTGGGCTACCTTTACAGGCTGTCAACTCCCCAGCTCCCTGGATGCATCACTGCTATAAATCCATACCTTAGTCATTGTAACAGTGCTGTTTCCTTTTCAAATGTCAAAATCAAATTCAGCTACCTAAAATTCTTTATAAAATGAATCCAGTGCAACTTGTTAGGGTGCACCCAGAGCGATTCTTGAAAATATTAGCTGGAACACGTTATAAAATTCTGCAGCTGATGGTTCATTTCCCATCAGCAAACAAAAGATCTGCTGTATCACCACACTGTTTCAAGTTACATAATATTCTCCTGAATATGAAGATTTATACTTATCAAAAATAAATCTCTTCAAAGGAAGAGAAAGAGGGCTTTTTGAAAATAATTCAGCTGGAATCTAAATGATGAGAGGCATATTCTAGCTAGGGGACAACCTGGTCACTCTGCCCTAGTTTCAAAACAGCTGTAGGTGAGATGAAAGCATGGTATCCTCTCTCTGAGCGACTGGAACAGAGGAATTTTCAGGTGCCTTAGCAGGTTGGGTTTATTTCTTTCAAACTTCTTTTTACTTTTTTTACTCCTACTTCCTTAAACAAAAAGAAAAACACCTAGAAATTAAGGTAGAAAAACTTAAACCTACAATGTATAAGTTGTACATTGTATGGCACTTTTTCTGATTGTTCTAATGCATTTTGATTTCCCCTTATACTTTCTGTACTGTTTGTTTCACATTTAGCTCATGTTAATTTGTGTTCCTGATTGTATGTTCTATTTCTCTGGAAGTTGTTCACTGGTTCTCAATGATGTAGATGAATTACTTCTTTTATTCAGGGCTTTTATTTTCCTTAGTGACTATGTTCTAACAATTATCTATCCTCTTCATCTTCTACCATTATTCTCGTTTGTGTCTATTTGTCTGTATGTAAGCAACAGCTAGAAAACACTACTTTTATAAGAAAAATACTTGGCTAAAAGTTCTAAAGCTGTTTTCTGGCAATAAAAAAATATGAGGTTATTTTATACACATTACAGCTTTTACTGTGTATAAATTTTACCTTGTTTCTTAACCTATTAATAGGCATTTATCTGCCAGCAAACTAAAAACACGTATAAGTAAGTTTTAAAGCAATAGAACCCACTGTAAAAATGTATTTAACTTTCTTCCTTGAGAAGCAATAGCTTCTAGCATTTCTAAGTATGTGGAGACCTTTCAAAGTAAACTAAATAAATAAATTGTGGAGCTCAATTTATTCATTTTCATGGAAATGCAGGTGGATTTTATTTGGAGACGTTTTATTCACTTAAGAATGCTTTTCAAAAAATATATATGTATAGAATTGTCCTTCAAAGTAGAATGTAGAATCTATGGCAACAGAAAAAAACTTTTATCACTTTTACACTTCAAGTTTTAAGCCTTACACTTAATGCATTTTTCTGACCATTCTAATTATGTTGCATGTCTACAATGGTGAGATAGGAGATGGTTGGATATTCTCTGATACTAGACAACTAAATGACATTTTCTGAGTCCTAGTTAACTGAGATCAATAACTGAATTTCTTTGTTATTCCCTTTCATGTTATTAGTTTATATTTGTACAACCTCTAAACTTTATTCTGCCCCCATTACAAATGATAGCCATTCATTTTGCTTTGTTTTCCTTCACTTCTCCTGCAGAGATAAATCTAGACTCCATTTTCCACTCAGTTCTTGACAGTCCAGGCAGTTAGAGAGACTCATTCTTGATATAACAGTTAACTGTGTTACATTCAAAACACCTTAAAGGATTGTTCACCTTTCATTGTGATGTTAGTTCCCACAGAACAAATAAAATATCCATAGATGATCTGTCAGATTTGCTATTGTGTGCTATTAACATTAGATTTCTTAAATCATCTTTAGACTACAAGTGACAGTCCTTCACCATGAATAAAAATATAAAATGAAATAAAATAGGATTCAGTAAGTGTTTATATACTAAATTCAGTATGTGTATTTATATCAAATAAAATAACTAATATTCATAAATCTTATTACAGATGACATGTCCACTTTAAACTTATTAAAATATTTATTTATAATAAGCCTAAGCTTATGTTTTATGTAGATACAGCAGTGATTGGTACCTGATGATTGAACACTGGGAAATATGATTGTCTCTATTTTATATTCTAATGGCCAACACAATCTGCATTACCACATGAATAGAACAGAAATAATTGAAAAGCAAAATGGACATGAAAACAGAAATACAAAGAATAACACAAGCACTTTAAAGCATAAAATGTATGTATGCATGTATAACTGTTCATAAAATGAGCTCTGATTATTTTACCTGAAGTGAACCTGAGCAATCTTCTAACCCAGGCTTCGTTGGAACGTGGGGAAGCTGAGACACAGAGAGGTCATGTTACTGTGTAAAGTCACAGATTAAGTAGTGGACAGACTTTGCCCCAAATACTGACTTCTTGATTCTTACCTAGTGAAGATTCCATATAAGTAAACAATTTTGTCAACTAATTGCCTTTTCATTACCTTTTTTTCCCAATAGGGAGACCCACCTGCAGCTGTGCACTAGGGTTCACTGGACCAAACTGTGGTAAGACAGTCTGTGAGGATTTTTGTCAAAATGGAGGGACCTGCAGTGTTACTGCTGGGAACCAGCCTTACTGCGACTGCCAGCCTGAACACACTGGAGACAGATGTCAGTACTGTAAGTGAAAGCAACACCCACAAGACAGTCTGACAACAGGCTGTGAGCTGTACATTAAGTAATCTTATCACCTAGAACTACACTCCCTCCATTACCTCAATTTCAGCCACGCCCTATTTTTCAAGTCCACCCCCTATCATCCCAAATCTAACAATTCTTTACGTTGTTCTTCATCCATCTCTTATTTTAAAGATTCTGTTCTTTCCTTTCCCAGCTTAGATTCCATGGTCCATCACTGCAGTCATTCCCTTGTATACACCCTTAACAATCTTGCTCCCTCTCCCCTCTCTTGTACTTTTCTAGAAAACCATAGCCATGGTTAAATCCAGTTCTTCATCTGTCCTGAACTGGCACCCCACTGCTGAATGCAACTGAAAAAAAAAAAATAGACTGGTCTAACTTGAGGTTTTATCACTAATCTCATATGGGCATTTACTATGGTTTCCACTGTATTTCATTAATCCATTAACCCTCCTAGATGTCTGTGTCACATCTTCTCCTTTCCACCCAAACCTCCAATACCTGTGCCCCAACTTTATTCTCAGCTTAGGAACTTGCTTCCTATTTCATTAATAAAAAAAGAAGCTGTCTAAAGAAAACTGCCACAAGCTCCCACCACCAGATCCCTCAAATTACTTTGTCCTACACCACATCCTTTGTCTTCCTTCTTATGACTAGGGACCCATGCGATGTCTAATGCTACACTGTACACTCCTACATTATATCCCTCTTAGATACCCATGGACACATCTCATACAACTGTCCCCTCTTTCTTCTGCCTTATCAGTGTTTTTCTTTTTACCTACCTTTTTTTAGAAACTTTCCTTTGTGCTCACATCCCTTTCTAGCTACAACTTTATTTCCCTGCTCATTTGTTTTAACCTAAGGTATAGTTGCTCTACAATATTATATTAGTTTCAGGTGTACAGCATAGTGATTCAGTATTTTTATAGATTATATACCATTTAAAGTTATTACAAAATAATGGTTATAATTCCCTGTGCTGTACAAAGTATCCTTATCGTTTATCTATTTTATACATAGTAGTTTGTAATCTGATACCCCTATCTTGCCCCTCCTCCCTTTCCTCTCCCCACTAGTTTGTTTTCTATATCCATGAGTCTGTTTCTGTTTTGCTATATACATTCATTTATTTTATTCTTTAGATTCCACATATAAGTGATATCACACAGTATTTGTCTTTCTCTGTCTGACTTATTTCACAAAGCATAATATTCTCTAGGTCCATCTACATTGCTGCAAATGGAAGAATTTCATTCTTTTTTCATGGCTGAGTAATATTCCATTGTATATATACATTTTCTTTATCTATTCTTCTGTTGATGGACACTTGGGTTGCTTCCATATCTTGGCTATTGTAAATAGCGCTGCTATGAACATTGGGGTGCATATATATTTTTCAATTTTTCATTTTGTCCAGATATATACCCAGGACCAGAATCATATGGCAGTTCTATTTTTAGTTTTTGGAGGAACCTCCATACTGTTTTCCATAGTGGCTGCATCAATTTACATTCCCACCAACAGTGTACAAGAGTTCCCTTTTCTCCACATCCTTGATAATATTTGTTGTTTGTAGACTTTTCGATGATAGCCATTCTGACAGGTGTGAGGTGAGAGCTTGTTGTTTTGATTCGCATTTCTCTAATAATTAGTGGTGTTCAGAATCTTTTCATGTTAACCATCTGTATGTCTTATTTCAGAAAAATGTCTTTTTGGGTCTTTTGTCCATTTTTAAATCAGGTCATTTTTTTTTTAATGTTGAGTTGTATGAGCTGTTTATATATGTTCAATATTAACCACTTATCAGCCATATCATTTGCAAATATTTTCTCCCATCAGTAGGTTGTCTTTTCATTTTGTCAGTGGTTCCCTTTGCTGTGTAAAGCTTTTAAGTTTAATTAGGTCCCACTTTCTTTTGCCTTAGGAGACAGATCCAAAAAATATTGCTACAATTTATGTCAAAGGGTATCCTGCCTATGTTCTCTTAAAGTCTTATGGTTTCAGGCCCTACATTTAGGTCTTTAAACCATTTTGAGTTTTTTTTTACATATGGTGTGAGGCAGTGTTCTAATTTCATTGTTTTACATGTAGCTGTCCTGCTTTTTCAGCACCGCTTGTTGAAGAGACTGTCTTTTCTCCATTGTATATTCTTGCCTCCTTTGTAGTAGATTGACTGTAGGTACATGGAGTTATTTGTGGGCCCTCTGTTCTTTTCCATTGATCTATGTGTCTGTTTTTGTGCCAATACTACACTGTTTTGATTCCTGTAGTTTGGAGTATAGTCTGAAGTCTGAGAAGGTTATACCACCAGCTTTGCTTATTTTTCCCCCCTCAGGATTGCTTTAGCAATTTGGGGTCTTTTGTGGGTCCATATAAATGTTAGAATTATTTGTTCTAGTTCTGTGAAAAATGTTATAGGTATTTTGATAGGGATTGCATTACATCTGTAAATAGCTTTGGGAAGAGTGACCATTTCAACAATATTAATTCTTCCAATCCAAGATCATACATATCTTTCCATTTCTTTGTATCATCTTCAATTTCTTTGAACAATGTTTTATAGTTTTCAAAGTATAGGTCTTTCACCTCCTTAGTTAATTTTATTCTTAGGTATTTTATTCTTTTTGATGTGATTTTTAAAAGGATTTTTGTTTGTTTTCTCTTTCTGATATTTCATTATTAGTGTATGGGAAAGCAACAGATTTCTGTATATTAATCTTGTATCCTGCAATTTTACTCAATTTATTTATTAGTTCTAATAGTTTATGGGTAGAGGCTTTAGGGTTCTCTACATAGAGTATCATTGTCATCTGCAAATAGTGACAGTTTTACCTCTTCCCTTCCAATTTGGATGCCTTTTATTTCTTTATCTTGTCTGATTGCTGTGGATAGGCCTTCCAGTGCTATGTTAAATAGAAGTTGTGAAAGTGGGCATCCTTTTCTGTTCCTGAATTTAAAGGAAAGACTTTCAGCTTTTCACTGTTGAGTATGATGTTAGCTGTGGGTTTGCCATGCATGGCCTTTATTATGTTGAGATTTGTTCCCTCTTTCACCATTTTGATGAGAGTTTTTATCAAGAATGGAAGTTGAATTTTGTCAAATGCTTTTCCTGTGTCAATTGAAATGAACATGTAATGTTTATGCTTCCTTTTTTTAATGTGGTGTATCAAATTGATATATTTGTAAATATTGAACCATCCATGTATCCCTGGAATAAATCCAATTTGATCATGCGATATGATCCTTCTTATATATTGTTGGACTTGGCTTGCTAAGATTTTGTTGAAGATTTTTACATCGATATTCGTCAAAGATGTTGGTGTCTTATTTTCTTTCTTTCTTTTTTTTTTTTTTGGTAGTGTCTTTGTCTGATTTTGGTATCAGGGTAATGGTGGCCTCATAGAATGAATGTGGAAGTGTTCTGTTCTCAATTTTTGGAATAGTTTGAGAAGTATATGTATTAGCTCTTCCTTATATGTTTAGTAGAGTTTTCCTATGAAGCCATCTGATCCTAGATTTTGTTTGCTGGGAGTTTTTTTTTTTTTTTTTTAAACATCTTTATTGGGGTATAATTGCTTTACAATGGTGTGTTAGTTTCTGCTTTATAACAAAGTGAATCAGCTATTCATATACATATGTTCCCATATGTCTTCCCTCTTGCGTCTCCCTCCCTCCCACTCTCCCCATCCCACCCCTCCAGGCTGTCACAAAGCCCCGAGCTAATATCCCTGTGCTTTGTGGCTGCTTCCCCCTAGCTATCTACCTTACTACGTTTGTTAGTGTGTATATGTCCATGACTCTCTCTCGCCGTGTCAAAACTCACCCTTCCCCCTCCCCATATCCTCAAGTCCGTTCTCCAGTAGGTCTGCGTCTTTATTCCTGTCTTACCCCTAGGTTCTTCATGACATTTTTTCCCTTAAATTCCATATATATGTGTTAGCATACGGTATTTGTCTTTTTCTTTCTGACTTACTTCACTCTGTATGACAGACTCTAGGTCTATCCATCTCATTACAAATTTGCTGGGAGTTTTTTAAAAAATTATTATTATTATTAGAAATTCAATTTACTACTAGTGATCATTCTGTTCAAGTTATCTGTTTCTTCTTGATTTAGTCTTGGGAGGTGATTTGTTTCTAGAAAATTGTCCATTTCTTCTAGATTGTCCAATTTGTTTGCATGTAACTGTTTGTCATTGCTATTGGTTGTTATTTCTCCTCTTTCATTTCTGATTTTATTTGTCTCCTCTCTTTTTTTCTCGGTGAGCCAGGCTAAAGGTTTATCAATTTTGTTTATCTTCATCAAAAAAACAGCTCATGGTTTCTTTGATTTTTTTCTAGTTTTTTGTCTCTGTTTTATTTATTTACTCTTTGATCTTTATTATTTCTTCCTGATACCCTTATGGGCATTTCAGGGTATATGACTCTTTATTTTTCTCTTGCTGCCTTTAGAATTATCTCTTTATCTTCAACTTTTGCCATTTAATTATTTGTCTTGGTATAGGTCTATGTTTCACTTCATCTTGTTTGGGACCCTCTGTGCTTCCTATATCTAGATATCTGTTTCCTTCTTCAGGTTTTGGAAGTTTTCAGCCATAAGTTCCTCAAATATATTTTCAATCTCTTTCTCTCGCTCTTCTCCTTCTGGGATCCCTATAATACAAATGTTGGTATGCTTAACATTATCACAGAGCTCTCTTAAACTGTTTTCACTTTTTTTAAAACTTGTTTTTCTTTTTGCTGCCCTGATTGGGTGATGTCCAATCTTCTATCTTCCAGATCACTTATGATTCTTCTCTATTACTTACTCTGTTCATTCCTTCTACTGTGTTTTTATTTCAGTTATTGAATTCTTCATTTCTGATTGGGTCTTTTTTATATTTTCTTGTTCCTTGTTAAAATTTTCACTGTGTTTATCTATTAGTTTCCCTATTCAGTTAGCATTCTTATTACCAATGCTTTGAATTATTTATCTGGTAAATTGTTTATTTCTGCTTCATTATTTTATTTCATGGTTTTTCTCTTGCTTTTTCAGTTGAGAATATTTCCCTCCCTTTTCATTTTGCTTAACTTTCTCTGCCTCTATGAATTATGTGAAACAATTACCTATTTCAGTCTTGAGGGTGTTCTTATATGGAAACATTTCTATACAGACTGTGTGTGCTTAGTGCCTTTGGTGGCAGAGCTGGATTTGTCCTGTATGCAAGTCATGTCTTTCCTTAGCGTGTGCTGGCAGCTATCACCTTGGTAGGGGATGGGGCTGGAGATGGAGGGGCTTCAGCTGGAGCTGGGTGTAAGGCAAGAGTTTCTCTCTGCTCGATGGACATATTGGCCCTATCAGGGCTGGGGTCTGATCCCAAGTTGCTGAAGCAAAAGCCATGAGGGTCATCCCCAAGGTACCTCAGTTTCCTTTAAGTGTGTGTTTTCCCCTCTCCCAGCACTGGGACCCTCTCCCCAGAGTAGGGTAGTGTCAAAGCAAGGGGGTCTCACATGGGCTCTCAGCCCATGCCTGTCTCAAACAGAGGTTCAAGCTGTCTCTGATGCACTGCCTATGCAGGCATCAGCAGTTATTTCCCTCACTCTGTTCAGATGCAGCTTCAAGTCCAAGTCCCCTTTGTCCCTCAAAGCCAATCACTCCCCATGGCCTCTATTGCCACTGCCCTGTTGTAGAATCACACTGCAGGGAAGGTGAGGCCTACATGGACTCTCTGCATATGTGGGGTGTGGGCTGTGGTAGAGCACCCACTGTCAGAGATCTGGGTGGCTTCTGATGCACTGCTTGAGTAATTGCCAACAATGGCCATGGCTGCCCCATCCGGGCTCCACCCTGTGACCTGTTGCCTCTGTGTCCCATAGTTGAGTTTTTCTCCCCAGTTGTGGCAGCCCCAGATTGAATGC
The DNA here is from genome assembly GCF_003031525.2 of Neophocaena asiaeorientalis asiaeorientalis. NCBI lineage: Eukaryota > Metazoa > Chordata > Mammalia > Artiodactyla > Phocoenidae > Neophocaena > Neophocaena asiaeorientalis. The sequence goes on along the minus strand of NW_020173124.1, from coordinate 115,917 downwards.
TGCACTGTGACATGCAGCAAGTAGGGCTGGAGCATTTGCTCAGCTTGGGCTTGGCATATGCACAGAGGTGGTAAGAAAGCCAGCCAGGAGATTTCAATCTGCCATTTCTGCTCTGCCTTGGGGGGTAAGCCGATATGCATGCTCTCCTCAAAAGCAGCAGTTCCTACAGCTTGTTAGTCCCAGTGGTCTTCCAAATTACCAAGGGGGCTTATCTCCCCTGTGAACAGCTCACTCCTCTACAACACCCACCCCTTGATTTCCATGCGACTCTGCACATTGGAATGGGCTCAACAGCTTTTATAAAATACAGTTTACCAAGTTACCTCCAAAGACTTTGATCCTGGTAGCCTGAAATAGGACATCTATAATATTTAAAGTTTTCCAGGTATTTCACATATATGACTAAGATTGAGACCCACTGCCTAGATGATTTCAACTAATTGCATGGCTTTTAATACCATCCAAATATGAATGATTCCAAATTTATGTTTCTAGCTGAACTAGCTGTTGCCTGAATCCCAGATGTTTATACCTAAGTGTCTATTTGACAGCTTGACTTGGCTCTAAATTAACCTGATTTTCTCATCCAAAAATTTGTCTACCATAGTTTTCCCCGTGTTTGTAAAGAGAAATACTCATTGTTCAGGTCCAAAAATCTTGGAGTCACTTTTGACTCCTCTCTTTCTTTTATACCCCACCTTTATTCTCACATTTACCTTTAAAACATATCCAGAATCTGAATGCTTCTCATCACCTCTATTCTCATTACCCTTATAGAACCTACCAATATCTCTTACCTGGATTATTACTAATTTATCTCCATGCTTCCTCTCTGCACCCTCTGTATTTATTCTCAAAACAGCAGCCACAGTTTTGTTTTATCCCCCCCAAAAAACTGATTTTCGATCTCAGTCACATTTACTGAGATCTTTCTACATCTAGGCACTCTTGCAATTACTTGTTTTTTTTAAAATAAATTCTGTTAATCCATTTAATCCTATGAATAAAGTAGCTATTACTTTTATTCTCATTTTACAGAGGAGGCTACTAGGGAGGCATAAATAGCCTCCTGAAGATCAGTCACACAGTTACTAATTGGGAAAGCCAAGATTTAAGCTCATACAATCCAACCCCAGGGTCCACACCCTTAAAAATTACTTAACATTGTGGTCCCCAGATTATTTGATATCTTTAGGAACCTCACAGAGAGTGGCCTAGGTCTCTGGTCATTGTAGAAAGTACATGGAACAACATAGAATCAAACTATATATACTGATTTATTTGATAATCAAAAATAATATTAAATATTTTTTCTCTGATATTATAGCAAGAGACCACTTCTGCAGCAAAGAGATTCAGTTTTTTTTTAATCTTTATTTGAGTATAATTACTTTATATTGTTGTGTTAGTTACTGCTGTGTACAAAACAAATCAGCCTTATGCATACACATGTCCCCATATCCCCTCCCTCTTGAGCCTCCCTCCCACCCTCCCTATCCCACCCCTCTAGGTGGTCACAAAGCACCGAGCTGATCTCCCTGTGCTATGTGGCTACTTCCCACTAGCTATCTATTTTACATTTGGTGTTTCCTTTCCAATATGTATATTCTCCTCATATTAGGTCAGCCTCTTTTCAACATATATAGATGCCACTACCCTAATCCAATGCCCTTTTCACATTGTTCACCCAATTTATCTCTTAAGTGATATGCATCACAGACCAGCAGAGTTTATCTGGCAAATACAGTCCAGTTATATGTGTGTATCCTCCTCACATGTTGCTTGCATCCTCTCATCTCCCACCTCTCAACATAGCATAATAGTCCAGCACAACTCCCATCTACTAACTTGTAGGGTTTTTTTTTTCTTTTCAGCTCCACATTTCCCACCACACTGAATGATGTCCAAGCGAATCAGGGCAATGCCAACCATGAACCTGCATAATGCAGACCCTACTTACTATCCAAACTATTTTTGCACCCTCTCCTTTATTCTAGTAAAACCACACTGATCATGCTTCTCCGAAGGTTAACTTCCTTGGCATTGTGACTTTCTCATGCTATTCTCTCCCTTTGAAATGCACTTTCTTTATATTTCTCCTCACCCTCATCTCTCAGTACCAAATCCTATCTGTCTGTCTCTGTCCAGCTCAAAAATCATTTCCTTTTTGATGTTGTTCATAACCACCCTCAGTTTGAATTAATCTCTCTGTCTTCTAAATTTTCAAGTCACTGCTTCTTTATTTCTTTTTAGCTCTATTCACTTTTACCTAGTATTATTAGTTGTGTATATTCCTTCTATTTGTCTGGGATGACCTCTTTGAGACCACACCCAACAGTGGCATTGGTCAGATAAACAAATGAACAAATACATAATCATAGATAAGTAAATGAAAGCAGTTTGGAGGCAAGTTTATAAAAGAATAATCAGTGTAATGCACAAAAGCTACATTTAATTAGGGTACAATCATATGGTATTTTTGTATGGAGCTGTTTCTCAGTTCCCAATTGGTCCATCATCATGGTACACCAGCCATTTTTTGTTTGTTTGTTTGTTTAAGGTGAAGCATCACCATATTTGATTTTTTTTAAACCAAGTTAAAAAAAATACTATGTGGCCATCATTATAATGATTTGTATTCTTAAAAAGAATAAATTCAGTTGGCTTATATTTTAGTTAGCAACTTAATAGTATCACAGTCTGAGGTAGCCTGATGCATTATAAAAGGCTGCATTATAATTTTATTATCACTATTAGCAATCATAGCACCTTTTACAACAAAGCACTTATTAAAATTAACCAATTAATCCTTAGGCAGAGGTTAAATAACTTGCTCAAGCTCCCAGAGAAGTAATAGTACAGTCAGAATTGGACCCCAGAAGTTGTTGATCAAAATATCAACAAACATTGATGCTATTCTTTGGCAGCAAAATAAGTCTGTTGACAGTATCATTAAAATGATAAATCCAACAGCTGACAAAAGCATAATAAATTTAGGACCTGTTAGATGAGAGTCGGCAAGGTTCAATGGACTTGGTGTTCTGTCAAAATTGTATCTTGCATATACAAAATCTTCTCTCTATAAATGAAGAAATGACAGAATGGTTCATTACAGTGCCTAATTAAAGGTCCATTAGTGGGAAGTAAAACATCAGTTCTTAGTTGTGCTGAGTAAAAACATTTCACAACACTAATGGCAATATAAAATCCGAGGTCTGAAAAGCAAATTAATTTTAACACCAGTGCCCAGGGAGGAGAGACAGCAATAAATAATGGCAAAAGTAAAATTAAGTATTCCTTTAGTCAAACAAATATAACTCCATTTCATGCAGTTCTGGAGCTAGGATTCCTTGTATATATCAACAAAATTATAAGTATGGCATTTTTCATTTAAATCTGGGTGTTCAGTATGAAGTCATCAATATTGGAGGTTTTTTTTTTTTACATCTTTATTGGAGTATAATTGCTTTACAATGGTGTGTTAGCTTCTGCTTTATAACAAAGTGAATCAGTTATGCATATACATATGTTCCCATATCTCTTCCCTCTTGTATCTCCCTCCCTCCCACCCTCCCTATCCCACCCCTCTAGGTGGTCACAGTGCACGGAGCTGATCTCCCTGTGCTATGCAGCTGCTTCCCACTAGCTATCTCTTTTACGTTTCGTAGTGTATATATGTCCATGCCACTCTCTCACTTTGTCACAGCTTACCCTTCCCCCTCCCCATATCCTCAAGTCCATTCTCTAGTAGGTCTGTGTCTTTATTCCTGTCTTACCCCTAGGTTCTTCATGACATATTTTTTTAATTAAACAGTAATTATATTAGGGCAAAAGAGCCAATGAGGACCAATTCAATCTGTGTCTAAGAGCCAGGTATTCAAATCAAATGGCAATCTGTTTGTCATCTCATTGATGTTTTCAAAGTCCTCTAGTGACCTGCTTGAGGAACCATTATAATGTCAATTTGAACTCAGTTTATTAGAAATATACCTGTATGGCTTGCTCCCACTTACTGATTCCAGTAAGTACAGACATTAAGTAGTATCTCAAGTTTATAAAATTTGGAGTATCTGACACTAATCCAAACATGCCATCTATTGTAACTGGTATTAGAGCCATAGTCTGTCAAGTAACTTATAAAAGTTATGAACTATAGTTTTGAACCTAACATATTTGAAGACACAGTGGGATTATTTTTACCATTTTCCTTCCAGAGCAATTTTATTCCATTAGTCAGTTGATCAGTGAACATATTTTGGAGTTTACAATGAGCCTCTCCCTATGTTAGGCATGGAGGAAACAGTGGCATCAGAGGTATTTCCTGCCCTCAAAGGGCTTACAGTCTAATGTATGATTCTGAAAAGGAAACAAATAGGGCTTCCCTGGTGGCGCAGTGGTTGAGAGTCTGCCTGCCGATGCAGGGGACACGGGTTCGTGCCCCAGTCCGGGAAGATCCCACATGCCGTGGAGCGGCTAGGCCTGTGAGCCATGGCCGCTGAGCCTGTGCATCAGGAGCCTGTGCTCCGCAGCAGAAGAGGCCACAAGGGGGAAGCTTCCCCCTTCCCCTTTGAAGCATACAATGGACTGAACATTTGCGTCCTCCAAACTCATATGTTGAAACCACAATCCCAAGTGATGGTATTAGGAGGTTGAGCCCTTGGGGTGATCAGGTCATAAGGATGGAGCCCTCATGAATGGGATTAGTGCCCTTGTAAGAAGAGGCCAGCTTGCTCTCTTTCTGCCATGTGAGGACACAGTGAGAAGTCTGCCATCTGCAACCCAGGAAAGGGCCCTCGCCAGAACCTGACATGGCCACCCTGATCTCAGACTTCTAGCCTCAGAACTGTGAGAAATCAGTGTTTGTTGTTGAGCTGCCTAGTCTGTGATGCTTTGTTACAGTAGCCAAAGCTCAGACATTGCCAGTACATCTCTTTGCTGTTTAATGACAATCATGATTTCATTAAACCCCTTGTGAAGATGTTATTCCCATCTAATGGATAAAGCTCTGAGACTTAAATGGGGAAATGATCTGTCAGATACTACATACTCCATCGGTGTCAAAGCCAATGATAGAATTCAGGTGCCCTGATTTTTTTTTATGCACTAAAATTGTCTTTGAGGTAAAACATGTAATAAGGTGCATAAATCTTTACTGTACAGTGTAAATCTCCATGAATTTTTATGTATGTATGCACTATGTAACCACCACCCAGATCAGGATGTAGCGTATTTCCAACACCTGGTGAGACCCCCTCATTTCCATTTCCCAGACAATACCTTTACCTCCCATGCCCATGATAAACATTATTCTGACCTCACCATAGTTTGGTTTTTTTGCCTGTTTTTGAACTTTATGTAAATGGAATCGTACAGCATGTGTATGAGAGTCATCCATATTGTTGTATGTAGCAGTAGTCCATCCATTTTTTATTGCTATGTAGTTTTCCATTGTATAACAATATTGTAGTTTATTTATCTGTGGTCCTTTGAATAAGACATTTGAGTTATTTTGAGTTTCAACCTGTTGTAAATAAAGTTTTGACTGTTATCACAAAAAAAAGGAAACAAATAATAATTTTAATGACAAGTTTAATGAAACACAAAGACCAGCTCCCAAGAAAGAACACAGAATTCAGCCAACAGAAAAGATTTCTTGAAGGAATTATCACCTAAGCTGAGACCAGAAGAAAGAAAAGCTAACCAGGTAAAGAGACAATGCATTGAGTGGAACAGCATTTGCAAAGGCCCAGGTAGGGAAAGCCTTTTGAAATTTAGTTTTTCTTTTTCTATTTGATTTTCTTAGGGGAGGGCTGGCAAGAGAAATAACACTTACTGAACATACATAATGTGTTGGTCACAGAGATATGTGTTGTTACACATTATTTTATCTGATATATGAATATATGATATTATGACAAATGCTTATACAACCTTATGAGGTTAGTATTATTAGTCCAACTTTATGAATGCCGAAAAATGTGATGAAGTCATTCTCCCTAATCTGCAACATAGGAACCACAGTTTACAGCCTTGCAGGTCTGACTCCACAAGGCTTCTGGTGTATTTTCCTGTCGTTTAATAGCCTTCCCATTCTATTGCATCTTTTTAGACTCACTATGAGAACACTCAAAGCTCACGTGACACAGTGGCTCAACCTGGTCTTTTCAAGTTTCTACTCCATTGAAGAGAGGTTTTAATAATTATTTTCATCTTGACTTGATTCAGACTATGGCAGGCCCAAGCAGAAGAGACCAAAAGACTAATAATGACCAGTAAAATAGAATAGAATCTTTTTAGTTAGGATGAAGGCCAATTAGAACTGACCTTTGAACTCCAAGAAAGGACCATGACTTCAAAGTGAAATTATCAATTAGGAGTAGCAATTGCCTAGATATTCAAGTGTTCAAGATTCTTAGAACATTCACACCTAGAGTATTAAAGTATTTTGGAGCCCTGTCCCCCGATTCTTTTTCTCCTGGTGAGAAGATAAGCATTGCCTTCATTCCGGCCTTCATCATCTCTTGCCTGGATTATTACAACACATTCCCTTATGTACCTTTTCTTGAACCTTGGAAACCTGTCCAGTGTGTCCAAAATGTGCCCCTTTTAATTGATCCTACCTCTTTTTCTTCACACATGGTATCCTGAATATCTGCCAAGCCTAATTCCCCAACTTTGTCTTCTTAAATTCCCTTTGCTGTAGGCCGTTCAGCACTTCTCTTTGGCACTTTCACTCTGTATTAATGTCATCATTCATATTCTTGACTCTCTACCCCACTAGAATACGAAATAGGCCATGGTGTTTTGCATATCTTACAAATCTTGGGAGTTAAATCACTGCCTGGTCTTAGTAGATAATGTTAAGTATGTGAGTGAATGTAAACCAAGCAGCAGGATTCTGTTTCCAGCCTGCTAGGCTCATTTTTTTTCTGTTCTCTGACAAGATCCCACTGAAAAGGCAGGGCCAAAGTTCTGGGCCACCTTTACTTACTAGCTCATTAAGAGCTACACTCCATGAGAAATTTTGTGCCTGGGTTTTAAGTTTGAAAAATATAGTGAAAAAATACAATTATGTTTGAAATAACATGTGTGAAGGAAAATAAAATCTTTTCTCACGTGAGCAGGACAGAGAATAGTGAGCTGAGGGTAAGATAATGTAATAACATTAATTTTTTTTAACTCTACATATTTTAGAAGAAATTGTCAGTTATAAAAATATTGTTGAAGACAATTTTGATCCCTTAGTAAAACTAGAATTACTAAAAACAGATTTTTACTATAATGTTGTGCCTTCATTTAAAGGAAATGTAAAAATAATAAGAGGGACAATATCTAGGAAAAATGTGGTAATATAAAAAATAATTTATTGGAAACTGAACTAAATCTAAGAAGATTTATGTCATATGTCAAAGTACATATTCTGATTATTAAAATTAATTTATTCAACTGATAGATATTGAACATTTCTGGGTCTCATTTATTGTTCTAGGCATTAGAGATACATTGGTATAAAAGCTCTTTTGAAGGTACTTGCCTACTTAATTTTTGGTGAATAAAAAACCAAATGATATGTCTTTTCAGATTAAAAGCTGTGACTTAAGAGTTATATAGTCAAAAAATGATTAGTTGGAGATCAGAAATGGGTGTTATGCCATACTATTTAGAAGCATACTTACTTTATACAATTATATTTCAAATTCCAACAACATGTTTATAAAGTTAATTATGAATAATAAACTTTTATTTCTGTGTCATGTAACTTACACCTTTAGTGTAATTATGTTTCAGTAATTAACTTTTAGTAATTACAGTTAATAATTTTGGTAAGTATAACTAAAAAAGATTAAGAATGCTTAATTACTTTTGCTGGCATTATAGCAGCAACTTTCTTCTATGCCAGCTTCATTTGAGTTTGAGACAGTTCTAATCTCATAATACTCTTGAAACTGTGCATCACCTGTTACCTTGCCAAGTTTAGATGACTTCTTTTTCTACTTTCATGGCACATTAGCCCTACCAACAGGTATTTGCTCTTCTTTTTCCAACTTAAGGAAGAGTGCATATACAAAGTAATATGAAGGACTACAAAAAACAGCCTTAAAACTGCCTAACTGAAGGTTGAAAATAACCTGCTACACAAATAATGGTTAGTAACTGTTTAAAGAGGCATTTGTATTGAAATAAACTGAACATGCCCAGTGGGAGCCCTCAAAAAAGAAAAAAAAGCAAAGTTTTTCATGAATAGAAACCACCTAATATTGTGATTCTGTTGTACTTGGTGTTAAGTAAACTGAATGGATTCATAATTATCTACATACAGAGTTGGGTATGAGAAGACCATATAGTACATAAATCGTGCACAGACAGACACACAGATTGAAAAAAAATTTTTACTTGGGGCTTACCTCAAACCAAGCAAACTGTTTCTAGTTAAATGCATCTGCTAACATTATTTTTAAAATAATTATATCAAATGTAAATTTAAGAGTAGTTTTAAAACATCATCCTTTATATCAGATTTGGAATGTCAGCTGACATGTTTTGAAAAAATGTCATGAGTCAGGAATCTTTAAATACTTTAAATATAAGACAATTAAATAAGATTCCTATCTTATAGTTAATATGATAACCTTCATGTTTAAGTATTAAAGGTTTCATCACTATAAACTGGTGTTGTTATTCTGTTTCAATCAAAACATAGAACCTCTTTTGGTAATTGGTAATTAATATTCTGCAAGAAAAAGTTTGTACTTATATTGATTATTGATAAAAATGGCAAATATCAGTATGGCAAACATCACCGGTTCTCATGGTAAGAAAAAAAATATTCTCCAAATTTTAAGCTTAGAGCTTCTGAGTCCCGGAATGCAATAAACCAAAGAAAGGAGGGAACATTTATAATTTATCCTATGAATATGTAACTCATTAAATAAAGAAGAGCATAACTTTGCTTAAATCAAGACAGTACATTCATAATTTTATTTATTTAGTTTCATTCTCATGTATGCAAAAATATAATTTTCATAAAGTTTGATTTTAATAAATGGATATATACTAAGATCCATTGTTTTCTAACAAATGAAGTAACACTAAAAAGAGCAAAGTAAAATAGAAAGGGATCCCAGAGATAGCCAATAATTTCTCACAATATAGATGATTAATTATATGAAAATGAAATATTATTAGAAAAGCCCACTTATTGGGGATCGCACTAAAGATTCAGATACATCATAAGTATAGGATACTCTGAAAAATAGAAAGTTACTTGTTCCAGAATAGTATTAGAAAATCAATCCAACATTCAAGTAGCTAAATTTGAATTTTTAGATCTGCATTACCATTTGAAGATCCATGACTAAAACTGTGGTAATAATAACCTAATTTTCAGTTTGATAAAATAATTTGTACTTTATTAGTTTTAAGAACTCAGAAGAAAATCTGTATTGTAATGAACTGAGGGCAAGCTTTCCTTGCAAGTGAATGATATAATCAACATAGTGCTAGAAACAAAAAAATTGGTGTGGATATGACCACATAATAAATGGCACCGTGTTTAACTGACAACTTGAAAACTCAGGTCACTTTCATGAATCATTCTAGATCATGAATTACTGGAATTAAGCTAGAATTTTTCTACACCAGATATCAATGCTCCTTAATCTGAAAGGTAGTATAGGCTTCTGATCCTTTTAAGAATCTCCTGTCAAATAAAACAAATACATAAAACAGTTTGCATAAAATTTCAGTGGCTTTCTGGAACTTCATTGATTATACACTCTAAGTTCACTGGAATCTGTCAAGATGGAATCCAGATTTGAGGATGAAATATTAGGGTTTAGAGGTGATAATAAGGAATTAAAACATTCTTTCAGAATCATTTAAAATTGTACAAAGTAGACAATTGTGGACTAACAAATAATATTCTACAACTTTGGATTTTCATAATTATTTTCATTATCAAAGAGGAAACTCAGTTACATGATTTATAAAAACAATAATTATAATAATTTAACCATCTTCTCAGAGTTGTGAATTTCAAGTTAGGTAATCTTTAAAAAAGTTTCTTTTAAGATTTACAATTAAATGCAAATACTTATATTTTAATAGATATTTTGAGTACCTATCATTTGTAATATATAATTAACGTGTATTCTAATATGTATTTTAGGTAATATATATTCAGGTAATATATAATTTGGATAATACAAAATTAATTTATTAATGTCTTAGCATTCATGTTTATGGACTGAGATTTTTTTAAACATAAATTCTGTAATGATCCATGAATTTAGAATGAAATTCTATATAGAGTTACATAAAGGAAATAGATCAGACATCAATTTCTATTATTGAAGAAAATAGTCTATAGAATAGGTATACATTTTTTTCTCTGATTTTTTTTTTAAGTTTTATTTGTTTGAATTTTATTTTCTTTATACAGCAGGTTCTTATTAGTTATCTATTTTAAACTTATTAGTGTATACATGTCAATCCCAATCTCCCAATTCATCCCACCACCACCCCCACCAAGGCTTTCCCCCCTTGGTGTCCATACGTTTGTTCTCTACATCTGTGTCTCTATCTCTGCCTTGCAAACCAGTTCATCTGTACCATTTTTCTAGATTCCACATATATGTGTTAATATACGACACTTGTTTTTCTCTTTTTGACTTACTTCAGTCTGTATAACAGCCTCTAAGTTCATCCACGTCTCTACAAATGACCCAATTTCGTTTCTTTTTATGGCTGAGTAATATTCCACTGTATATATGGCCCACATCTTTTTTGTCCATTCATCTGTCAGTGGGCATTTAGGTTGCTTCCATGACCTGGCTATTGTAAATACTGTTGCGATGAACATTGGGAAGCATGAGTCTTTTTGAATTATGGTTTTCTCTGGGTATATGCCAAGTAGTGGGTATTGCTGGGTCATATGGTAATTCTATACCATTTTTCTAGATTCCACATATATGTGTTAATATACGACACTTGTTTTTCTCTTTTTGACTTACTTCAGTCTGTATAACAGCCTCTAAGTTTTGTCTTTTCCTCTTGTTTACGTTTTCCTTTCCTGTGCAAAAGCTTTTAAGTTTCATTAGGTCCCATTTGTTTATTTTTGTTTTTATTTCCATTTCTCTAGGAGGTGGGTCAAAAAAGATCTTGCTGTGATGTATGTCAAAGAGTGTTCTGCCTATGTTTCCTTTGTCATAGATAAGTTGACCAAAGTGCGTGAGTTTATCTCTGGGCTTTCTATCCTGTTCCATTGATCTGTATTTCTGTTTTTGTGCCAGTACCATATTGTCTTGATTACTGTAGCTGTGTAGTATAGTCTGAAGTCAGGGATTCTGATTCCTCCAGCTCCATTTTTTGTTCTCAAGGTTCCTTTGGCTCTTTGGGGTCTTTTGTGTCTCCATAAAAATTTTAAGATTTTTTGTTCTAGTTCTGTAAAAAATGCCATTGGTAATTTGATAGGGATTGCATTGAATCTGTAAATTGCTTTGGGTAGTATAATCATTTTCACAATATTGATTCTTCCAATCCAAGAACATGGTATCTCCCTCCATCTGTTTGTGTCACTTTTGAGGTTTTTCATCAGTGTCTTATAGTTTTCTGAGTACAGCTCTTTTACCTCCTTAGGTTGGTTTATTCCTAGGTATTTTATTCTTTCTGTTGCAGTGGTGAATGGGATTGTTTCCTTAATTTCTCTTTCTGATTTTTGGTTATTAGTGTATAGGAATGCAAGAGATTTCTGTGCATTAATTTTGTATCCTGCAACTTTACCAAATTCATTGATTAGCTCTAGTAGTTTTCTGGTGGCATCTTTAGGATTCTCTATGTATAGTATCATGTCATCTGCAAAACAGTGACAGTTCTAATTCTTCTTTCCAATTTGTTTTCCTTTTATTTCTTTTTCTTCTCGGATGGCCATGGCTAGGACTTCCAAAACTATGTTGAATAATAGTGGCAAGAGTGGACATCCTTGTCTTATTCCTGATCTTAGAGGAAATGCTTTCAGATTTTCACCATTGAGAATGAAGCTTGCTGTGGGTTTGTCATATGTGGCCTTTTTTATGTTGAGGTAGGTTCCCTCTATGCCCACTTTCTGGAGAGTTTTTATCATAAATGGGTGTTGAATTTTGTCAAAAGCTTTTTCTGCATCTGTTGAGATGATCATATGGTTTTTATTCTTCAGTTTGTTAATGTGGTGTATCACATTGATTGATTTGCGTATGCTGAAGAATCCTTGCATCCCTGGGATAAATCCCACTTGACGATGGTGTATGGTCCTTTTAATGTGTTATTGAATTCTGTTTGCTAGTATTTTGTTGAGGATTTTTGCATCTATATTCATCAGTGATATTGGTCTGTAATTTTCTTTTTTCGTAGTATCTTTGTCTGGTTTTGATATCAGGGTGATGGTGGCCTCATAGAATGAGTTTAGGAGTGTTCCTTCCTCTGCAGTTTTTTAAAAGAGTTTGAGAAAGATGGGTGTTAGCTCTTCTATAACTGTTTGATAGAATTCACCTGTGAAGCCATCTGGTCCTAGACTTCTGTTTGTTGGAGAATTTTTAATCACAGTTTCAATTTCATTACTTGTGATTAGCCTGTTTACATTTTTTATTTCTTCTGGTTCAGTCTTGGAAGGTTATACCTTTCTAAGAATTTGTCCATTTCTTCCAGGTTGTCCATGTTATTGGTGTAGAGTTGCTTGTAGTAGTCTCCTAGGATGCTTTGTATTTCTGTGGTGTCTGTTGTAACTTCTCCTTTTTCATTTCTAATTTTATTGATTTGAGTCCTTTCCCTCTTTTTCCTGGTGAGTCTGGCTAATGGTTTATCAATTTTGTTTACCTTCTCAAAGAACCAGCTTTCAGTTTTATTGATCTTTGCTATTGTTTTCTTTGTTTCTACTTCATTTATTTCTGCTCTGATCTTTGTGATTTCTTTCCTTCTACTAACTTTGGGTTTTGTTTGTTCTTCTTTCTCTAGTTCCTTTAGGTGTAAAGGTTAGATTGTTTATTTGAGATTTTTCTTATTTCTTTAGGTAGGATTGTATTGCTATAAACTTCCCTCTTAGAACGGTGTTTGCTACATCCCATAGATTTTGGATTGTTGTGTTTTTGTTGTCATTTGTCTCTATGTATTTTTTTATTTCCTCATTGATTTCTTCAGTGATCTCTTGGTTATTTAGTAACGTATGGTTTAGTCTCCATGTGTTTGTGTTTTTTATGTTTTATTCCCTATAATTCATTTCTAATCTCATAGCGTTGTGATCATAAAAGATGCTTGATATGATTTCAATTTTCTTAAATTTACTGAGGCTTGATTTGTGACCCAAGATGTGATCTGTCCTGGAGAATGTTCTCTGTGCACTTGAGAAGAAAGTGTAATCTGCTGTTTTTGGATGGAATGTCCTATAAATATCAATTAAATCTATCTGGTCTATTGTGTCATTTAAAGTATGCATTTCCTTATTAATATTCTGTCTGGATGATCTGTCCATTGGTGTCAGTGTGGTGTTAAAGTCCCTCACTTTTATTGTGTTACTGTTGATTTCCTCTTTTATAGCTGTTAGCATTCGCCTTATGTATTACAGTGCTCCTATGTTGGGTGAAAATATATTTATAATTGTTATATCATCTTCTTGGATTCATCCCTTGATCATTATGTAGTGCCCTTCCTTGTCTCTTGTAACATTCTTTATTTTAAATTCTATTTTATCTGATATGAGTATTGCTACTCCAGCTTTCTTTTGATTTCCATTTGCATGGAGTATCTTTTTCCATCCCCTCACTTTGAGTCTGTATGTGTCCCTAGGTATGAAGTGGGTCTCTTGTAGACAGTATTTATATGGGTCTTGTTTTTGTGTCCATTCAGTGAGCCTGTGTCTTTTGGCTGGAGTATTTAATCCATTCACATTTAAGGTGATTATCAATATGTATGTTCATATTACCATTATCTTAAGTGTTGTGTGTTTGTTTTGTAGGTCCTTTTCTTCTCTTGTTTCAAACTTGGAGAAGTTCCTTTAGCATTTGTTGTAGAGCTGGTCTGGTGGTGCTGAATTCTCTTAGCTTTTGCTTGTCTATAAAGCTTTTGATTTCTTCGCCAAATCTGAATTCGATTCTTGCCAGATAGAGTAATAATGGTAGTAGTTTTTTCCCTTTGATCACTTTAAGTATATCATGCCACTCCCTTCTGGCTTGTAGAGTTTCTGCTGAGAAATCAGCTGTTAACCTTCTGGAAGTTCCCTTGTATGTTATTTGTCATTTTTCCCTTGTTGCTTTTAATAATTTGTGTTTGTTTTTAATTTTTGTCAAACTTGATTACTATGTATTTCAGCATGTTCTTCCTTGTTTTTATCCTGCCTGGTACTCTCTATGCTTCCTGGATTTGGTTGTCTCTTTCCTTTCCCATGTTAGGGAAGTTTCCAACTATTATCTCCTCAGTTTTTTTCTCGGGTCCTTTCTCTCTCTCTTCTCCTTCTGGGACCCATATAATGCGAATTTTGGTGCGTTTAATGTTGTCCCAGTGGTCTCTTAGTCTGTCTTCATTTCTTTTCATTCTCTTTTCTTTGTTCTGTTTTGCAGCAGTGAATTCCACCATTCTGTCTTCCAGGTCACTTATCCATTCTTCTGCCTCAGTTATTCTGCTATTGATTCTTTTTCGTATATTTTTCATTTCAGTTATTTTATTGCTCATCTCTGTTTGGTCTTTAAATTCTTTTAGGTCTTTGTTAAACATTTCTTGCATCTTCTGATCTTTGCCTCCATTCTTTTTCCAAGGTCCTGGATCATCTTCACTCTCATTATTCTGAATTATTTTTCTGGAAGTTTGCCTATCTCCACTTCATTTAGTCATTTTTCTGGGGTTTTTTCTTGTTTCTTCATCTGGTACATAGTCCTCTGCCTTTTCATTTTGTCTGTCTTTCTGTGAATGTGGTTTTCGTTCCACAGGCTTCAGGATTGTGGTCCTTCTTGCTTCTGCTGTTTGCCCTCTGGTGGATGAGGCTATCTAAGAGGCTTGTGCAAGCTTCCTGATGGGAGGGACTGGTGGTGGATAGAGCTGGGTGTTATTCTGGTGGGTAGAGCTCAGTAAAACTTTTAATCTGCTTGTCTCCTAATGGGTGGGGCTGGGTTGGTTGTTTGGCATGAGACAACCCATCACTGGAGCCTTCCTGGCTCCTTGGTGGGGCCAATGGTGGACTCCAGGAGGGCTCACGCCAAGGAGCACTTCACAGAATTTCTGCTGTCAGTGTCCTTGTCCCAATGGTAATCCACAGCCACCCCCCGCCTCTGCAGGAGACCCTCCAACACTAGCAGGTAGGTCTGGTTCAGTCTCCTATGGGGTCACTGCTCCTTCTCCTGCATCCCAATGTGCACACTACTTTGTGTTTGCCCTCCAAGAGTGGAGTCTCTGCCTCCCCCACTCCTGTCGAAATCCTACAATCAAATCCCTCTAGCCTTCAAAGTCTGTTTCTCTGGGAATTCCTTCTCCCATTGCTGGACCCCCAGGTTGGGAAGCCTGACATGGGGCTCAGAACCTTCACTCCAGTGGGTGGACTTCTGTGGTATAAGTGTTCTCCAGTTTGTGAGTCACCCACCCAGTGGTTATGGGATTTGATTTAATTGTGATTGTGCTCTTCCTACCGTCTCATTGCGGCTTCTCCTTTTCTTTGGATGTGGGGTATCCTTTTTGGTGAATTCCAGTGTCTTCCTGTTGGTATTTGTTCAGCAGTCAGTTGTGATTCCAGTGCTCTCATAAGAGGGAGTGAGAGCACGTCCTTCTACTCTGCCATCTTGAACTAGTCTCCTAGGTTTACTTTCATACATAGGTTAGGCTATGACTACAAAATGAAACCTATTGGAAGCTGAAAAGTTTAGTCTACATCTATGGAATGCCCATTTCTGGGAAAATGGTAGGTCACATCTTTCATTCACCTGGTGGTCTGGAGTATCTGGTAGTTGTTTCATTGATCCAGCAGCTGAATGTCTATTTTATATAGGCACTAGTTATCCAAGAGCCCTTTTTCTGAGACTGGATGGCATCTATCTTTGCTTCTCATCTGAATTTCCTCTTTCATCTCCCACCTTCCTCCCCCCAACTGTAACACACATACATATCTTGGCAAACTTCAGTTTCCGGAGTAAGTAAAATTAACCTTGATTGATCTCATATTTACATAAATTTGTAACTGCCTTTGGAGTTTTAAAACTAAAAAATCTACAGTATGACGCTTGTTCTCTGCCTTCTGAAGTGCCCTGCTTTCCAAGGGGCAGTGCTCATTCATTAATTCAACAAATATAAATAGTGCATCTAATGTGTGACAGCCACTGAGGCTTGAGAATTAGTCATGAATAAAACAGAAAACTGCTCTCATGGTACACTTTAGTATTTATAAAAAATATGCAAACAAACATATTAAGTGTCTGGTGGTGAGAAATGAGATGATGAAAAATAAAGCAGGGTAAATTAAGAACCTAATACAGTCTGAATGAAGAAAAGAGTCAGGGGGCTATAGAAACTAAAACACATTAGTTACTATATCAGAAGTGTATTGCTACAGTATCTTTTTGTAAGCTAGGTATGTAAAAGAGTAATGAGTTAATATCATCACCTTAAGGTTGAAACAATTTACAAGAATGTCTTCAAAGAACAATAATCTTTATAAATCAAAAGTATACTGGATTAAATTGTTTATTGATTAATTGCAGTAATTCAATGCCTAGTTCTTATCATGTTAAAGTGTAATACTACTAATTAAAGTGATTTTCTATAACCTTTGAATTACTATGAAAGTAAAGTAGAAAGCTGATTTTTATATATGAATAATCTGTTTTATGCCTACACATCTAGCCTAAAGGAAACTTGCACATTTGACCAGGGGATATCTTTTATAATTTGCTACATATTGCTCTGTCAGGTGACCTTTTCAAGATGACTTTCTCAATATTTTAGGGAACTCTCATTAAATAGTAATCACTTATCACACCAGTGTAAAAACCCCTCTCTATATATCTGTATAGATATTGATATATGGATATAAAGAAACATATATTATGTATTTTGCAAGGTAACATATTGAAGGAAAAGTAGGAGGAAGTTACATCTAATTATATCAGAAATCATTACTTTAACATTTAGTTTTGAAGTGAGTAGCTTGGAAGAAAGAAAGGATGAAAAGTTGGAATGGAGAAGAGATAGAGAAAGAAGGAGAAAAAATATGTATATAGGAACTGCATGGGTTTGTCTACGATGGCCATGTCTTCCCCCAGTATGAGGTAAGATATTCCCTGCCCTCTCATTAGGCTACAACATGATGACAATAACTTTCTTAATGATACTCCCATCTGAGATGATCTTTTCCATGATCGATTCCAAGCATTGTTCACCTCTCATTTGTCCATGAAATTCTTTCTAGTTTTCTACAAATGAGTTATTAATTAATTTGTGCTCTGAATTGTCTTAAAGAAATAGTTCTTAACTAAAATATTTTATTGGTCTTAATTTTTTTCAGTTGTGTTAGCCCTGAGGTTCTATCAAATTATAGGCACCCTGAGGGTAAGGGCAATATTAACACTATAGATACTATTAACATAGTAGATATTAATAAATTTTATTAGGCTGAAATGAATTGAACTTTAGTACCATTCAATGTCCTGATAAAGAAATTAGGGCCTAAACATGGTAAATGCTTTGTTTATGGTGAGAGAGTTACTACATATATGTGTGTGCTTCATTCTTATTCTGCGTTTAAGCCATCATATGCTTATTCACTTGTATGGTTTTAAGTTAGCCTCATCTGGTAATTGTATTTAGCTGTCATCTGCAAGTGAACTTGCTTTCAAGTCTCAAATGACTCTCTACCACTTTATACTTACTTGCTAAAAGCTTTTATAGCTGGATTGCTTTAAAAATAGAGGAATACTCAACCCAGAACATCCTTTATAAACAAAAGTTATGTAGGTTTCTCTGATATTTGAAAAAAAACATTGCCATGATAGTTTTATGAGTTAATTTTGACTATTGCTAAAATTACTGATGCCATCATTGTTAATATACATTTTGAAACAGCAGCCTGTTGAGAATTTAAATGCTGGTACTTTTAAAATCCCACCCCATATGTCTCACTCAAATGAAAATTTTATTAAATTGGCTTTCTGAATCTTACATTTTCCTTTTACCTGGATACTCCGAGATGGCAGTGTTTGCTCAGAATAGA
Organism: Neophocaena asiaeorientalis asiaeorientalis; assembly: GCF_003031525.2. NCBI lineage: Eukaryota > Metazoa > Chordata > Mammalia > Artiodactyla > Phocoenidae > Neophocaena > Neophocaena asiaeorientalis. The sequence goes on along the minus strand of NW_020173124.1, from coordinate 97,700 downwards.
TCTCACTCTAAATTTTTGCAGTTTTCTCTATAAAATATTTGGGATATATTTCAATTTTTAGTAATAAATTAGAAAATGCTAATTTTCTTAAACATGCTTTTCTGATGAAAATTTATCAGCTCTAATCAGAGTTTTGCACACATCTTTCCCTAGTGAGTATTTAATTGGCATACCTGGATTCAGTGTTTGCCTACTTTATTAAACTCAGTTCTGAAAACAGAAGATATATTTAGGACTATGCAATAAGTTTAATTATTAAAATATCTTAGGCTGTGTGAAACATTGGAGGAATGTGAAAAAGAATACATTCTAATATTTCTTAAATTTGTTTTTATTTTTTAATATAATCCTTTAAAGACAGCAATCATAAAATTCTAAGCAAATTATACAAGTTACTTTATCTCTTTGCCTCCTAAACCATGATAAATGAAAAACTGACTCCAGAGAAGAAAGGCTGCCATCACTTTTGTTAACATTTTTAAGGATCTAAAAGCTTTTCCAGAAAACCTTCTAAATGTTTTCATCTTAAATGATGTGTCAGCAAATGGTGACACTCAGGAATGTCGTACTTTGAGATTTCTTGGCTGTTATTTTGGTTTCCTATTTGTCCAGAGTGACTCAGAGCTGATCCTACCTGATATTGAATATATCATATGTGTGGTTATGTGTTCCCTTCAAGTAAGAGAGTCCAGTGCTGTAAGCCAATTACTAGTGGCTAGAGAGGCCAATGTTCAACTTGGGTTGGGATGGAATGCTGAGAATGGCACATGAAAAATGAATGTTTCAATGAGATATAGGAGCACAGATTGAGTTCCTGAGCTCTAATTTTGCTGGTCTGTATGACATCAGGCAAACTCTTCTGGGTCTGTTGCTCTTGCTACTGCAGGGTCCATTAGGATTCTGACTGGTGGTTAGACCTTCAGATATCTATATAGATGGAGGCCCATTCAATTTTAGACACACATAAGGAAAAAAGAACACCAAAGTATTCCAAATTATTTTCTGGATTTTTTTTTTCTTGAGTGTGAGTAATTGAATAATAAAAATAAGAGTTTATTCTCTAGAGTTTGACTTATTGGGGTTTGAATTTCAGTCTTCTCACTTTTTCTTGTGTCATCATTGGCAAGTTGCATAACCTCTCTGTGCCTCAGAGTAATCACCTATAAAATGAGGGTAATACCATGTAATGCTGAGACTAAAGCCAACACATGTGCCTGGCATGTAGAAGACAGCTAAAAACAAGTGTTTATTATCATCATAATCATCATTTTACTCAAAACAGGCTCTCATTGGCCTTTTTGGTATTAAGGATATTGTTGAGGATGGATGGGTGAGCAGGGAATCATGACATAATCTCAGCTGTGTTTAGTAATACTGACTCTGTTCAAAAATGACAAAAGGGCATCTTGGAGAAGTTAAGTAATTCAGATGAGGTTACATTGTTAGTCAGAGGAAGGGCTGAATTAAACCTCCAAGTCCCTCATATTCTGGCCAATGATTTTGTTTTTTCTTTCTTTTTATTATGTCACCCTAGTATAAGTATTCATCAAAAGTTTATAAAACACCATGTTGGCTCTTCTGGAAATTCTTCTGCCTTTTATACATATGTGGAAGCAGCTATAAACATCCCGGCAGGGAGAACATTAGCAAAATTCATAGAACCTACTACTCCTGAGACAAATAACAGTGAAGGTGGAGTATGAATTGCACTGAAATTGGAGCTCAGTTATAAAATGCCTGGGGGTATGTGCTGTGGGTTTACCTAGTCTTTGTGAAAGTAATACCATCCTACTTTTAATTTATTGGTGTGTTTGTGTGTGTGTGTGTGTGTGTGTGTGTGTGTGGTCCTAAATTATCAAATGCTTATTTAAATTAGGAATCTTAAAGCCAATTCACATAGCATTTTTTTATTTTTTATTTTTTTTCACATTTTTTTAAAGGCCAGGTCAAAATTCAGTGAAGTAGGACAATTGATGTACATACATGTGATTGCATAATTTAGTCTCCCCTGTATAACCACTCTGTATTACCAATTAAGTACTCTCCAGGTTACTCATTATTCTTACTGTCTTCAGCTCCTGTTTAGGTAGTATATTTTGGTTTGGTTTTCTTCTCTTTAAATAAATTTCACACTTCACTAACTATTACAATGTGAATAGCCCAGTTGCAAATATGAGTTAATAGCTAAATGGTCTTGGCAATTACTTTTCAATAGAAAGAAATATTTGGGAAAGAAGTTAAATGCAGCTAGAGATTTTATAGGCATCTGGCTCCTGATGAATATTCATAAACCTGTATATATACCCATACATGTACATATTTTTATGTGGTCTATTAAGATACTGTAAAAAATATTAAAGGAAGAAGTATCTCCTTGTATTTCTGGTTACTTGAAAAGAGAAAGAGAGAAAGAGAAAAAGAGACAGTGCAATAATGATCTGCCTTGAAAATTACTCCGTTTCTGTTGCAGAAAATAGCCATTCACTTATTCTCCAGTTACTAGCTACTTAATTACCATGTGAATACTCTGTAATTACATATCCATCATTGTCCTTTAGATTACATGATTGTGTTTGGTGCTGCTATGCAGTTCTTAGTGTAATTACCCTACACAGGTTATAACAATTTTTATATTGTGAATATAAAATGTTATTATATAATTTCATGGTAATCTCTACTTTCTTAGCACAAATTAATTGCATTTCATTATTGCTCCTTCTTACCATATACAGAAATCTCAATTATTATGCCATTCAGGTCAGTAAAATGCTCAAAACTTATGAGCTAGAATGTTCCAAAGGAAGGAAGATTTTGTTGGTAGTAATATATGTAGGCTCTTGCCACAGTGGACATTATTCAGATCAGTTTTAATTGCTTTTTTCTTCTTGTTTTAACCTTTTAATTGGCTTATCAGCTCTCTAGAGCTGGTGTCCTGTCTTGTATTTCTGAACTCTTCTCACAGCTCCCAGTATACAATTAGACACATGCATGTCCTCAGCAAATAATTACACATCCACTACTTCCATTTTATCATCATGGTGTTTAAAATTAGATCAACTATATTGTTCCACCTGCTTTTCTTTCCATAAATTCCAGACTGTTGCTGTTGAACACTTACTGGCCAATCTGACTAGCCTCTCTTATCTTCAGCCTTCAATCTTCAATTCCTTCCCTATTTCATCCTCTCTACCAAAATGTCTCATCACCTGTATTTTCTTCTAACTTTTCTTCTTTTTTTTAACTTTCTCTCAGTTCCAATGATTATTAAGCTAAATTTAAAATTTGAGGGGAAAAAGATGATTGTGTTGGGGAAAGTGCGTGTATGTGTGTGTCTGTGTGTCAGAAAATAGAAGATGATCCCTTTGTGGTACACCGTGGTGTTAACCAACCACCAACATTCCTAACTCTTTTATTCTTTGGGAGGAATTAAGTTTTTTATTTAGATTTGTCTACTGCTTTATAATCGGTAACATTTCAGTTAGTCAAAACTGAAATATGAAAAAAAGCAGAAGGTTATGAAACTTCTGCAAAGATAATTTCACATAAATAATTGATAAAGTGATAAATGAGTCATTAATAAAAATACCAATATATTTTAGTTAAGAACATGAATATCTATCTTATAGAAAGATTACTTTCAAAATGGTTTTAAAGCATTTTTTGATGCTTAAAGTGGTAAGCTGTGTAGGATAACTATTTTCAGTGCTCTAGGATAAAAAAATTGTTCTTCCAATTATGGTTAGACTTCTGTCTGTTTCTGAGCTTATCAAGAAAGACTCCTTAGAACCAAAGTGAATAATTGCATACCATAGGAGCCTTCTCGTATAATATTCTTCTTCATACTTTGCTAAATTTCTGCTGAATTGGGAAGTGCTAATGAAGTATTCCTTTTATTAAATAAATAACTGAAGAGATAGGTAGAATTTAAATATGAGTATGTAGTAATTATTTGAGAGTGTATAGAGAGGAGACACTGATAAAAATACAGCATATATTTATACAAATTTTACATAGATGCTTGTAATTCAAAATGGATTATAGCTGAAAAGAGAATGAGAGAGAAATAAGGTAGCATTCCTATGACTTACTATATATTCCTGTCATGATATTGAGACAATTGCAGAGAACATGAACTCTGGTTGAGTCAATCAATTTGCAAATAGTACCATCAGATGTTTCAAACTTTTTCCTGGACCTGCATATAGTATGTGATATGATTAAACTTGAAATATCAGAGAGCTTTTGAAGGAGTTATTTCGATTTACAAATATCCAGTGATTATGTGATAGATTAAATACGAGATGCTGAAGTCCCCTATCAAGTAAGATCTACCTTCTCCTGTGTTCAGAAATCTTGGAGTTGGAATTGAATAAATAGGGAAGGCTTTAAGAGGAGAAAGAAAGAAGGAAAGAGAGAGAGAGGGAGGGAGAGAGGGAGGGAATATATATTAAAAGTGTTGGGCCCAAGAATCCTAACAGTGATGTAGAAAACAATCCAGCCAGACATATAATTCAGCATCCTCTACATGTTCCACATCTTAAGCCTAACAGTGGGAGATAGTCAGAAATTTTTCATAAATAGGCATTGGGAAGCCACTCTGACAGGGCTGGAGTATAGTGAGCAGCTCTCTGTCCCTAAGCTTCAATTTAGCATAAAGTGCTAAACATGTAAACTGGGAAAAATGAAATGTCTTCCATTTGAATATCTGTAGAGAAAGGGTTCTGAGGCTAAAATTATTTCAGGCTATTTTAGAGGGAAAATATGGCATGGCTTAACAGCATGCAATTTAGAATTATTTATTAAACTGTATATTCTAACATCTGTTTACTTCACAATTTTATATTAGCAAACATTTCTTTACATTCTTTAGGTTCCATTTTTAGGCCATGAGACCAGTCAATTGCAATTGAATAATGTGCATTTGACATGCTTCAAAAAATATTAAAAGCATTAAAGGGTGAAGGATTTCCTTTTTTTAAAAGTTAGAAAGCCCAGAGATAAACCCACGCACACATGGACACCTTATCTTTGATAAAGGTGGCAGGAATGTACAGTGGAGAAAAAGCCTCTTCAATAAGTGGTGCTGGGAAAAATGGACAGCTACATGTAAAAGAATGAAATTAGAACACTCCCTAACCCCATACACAAAAATAAGCTCAAAATGGATTAAGGACCTAAATGTAAGGCCAGACACTATCAAACTCTTAGAGGAAAACATAGGCAGAACAGTCTTTGACATATATCACATCAAGATCCTTTTTGACACATCTCCCAGAGAAATGGAAATTAAAACAAAAATAAACAAATGGGACCTAATGAAACTTAAAAGCTTTCGCACAGCAAAGGAAACCATAAACAAGATGAAAAGACAACCCTCAGAACTGGAGAAAATATTTGCAAATGAAGCAACTGACAAAGGATTAATCTCCAAAATTTACAAGCAGCTCATGCAGCTCAGTATCAAAGCAAACAACCCAATCCATAAGTGGACAGAAGACCTAAATAGACATTTCTCCAGAGAATTTCCTTTCAAGCATAAAAAGTGGACCATGAATTCCTTTAAAAAATATCATGTGTAAAGAGAAAAGCTATTAGCCTGTTTAGCAAATTAAGCAGAATTTATAAAATATTCTCATTGTAGCTTATATGCCATTACATTAAAAAATCTTTCTATGGAAAAATAATATACATAGAAATGTTTAAAATCACAGGTATACAGTTCAGTAATTTATCCCCAGCTGTACATACTAGTGTAAACCAACATTCAGGTCAGGAATAAACATTATCATTACCTCAGATGCCCCCTGGTGTTCTTCATCACTATCCCTTTCCTCCTCCTCAAAAATAACTCTTTTTTTTTTTTGCGGTACATGGCCTCTCACTGTTGTGGCCTCTCCCGTTGCAGAGCACAGGCTCTGGATGCACAGGCTCAGTGGCCGTGGCTCACGGGCCCAGCTGCTCTGCAGCATGTGGGATCTTCCCAGACCAGGGCACAAACCTGTGTCCCCTGCATCGGCAGGCGGCCTCCCAACCACTGCACCACCAGGGAAGCCCCTCAAAAATAACTCATTTTTGACTTTTAAAACCATAGATTAGTTCTGCCTTTTGAAGTTATATAAATAAAAATAGTATATATATTTTTCTGTCCAGCATTTTCCTCTCAATATTATTTTTGTGAGATTCATCCATGTCATTGTGTATAACTGTAATGTCTTCATTTTTCATTTATCTCTTTACATATAAATATACATATATATATGAACTACAGTTTATCCATTCTTCTTACAACGGACATTTAGATTATTTTCTGTTTTCGGCTACTTCAAAAAATATTGCTGTGCATATTATGTACATGTTTGTGTGCACATGTACATGCTTTTTTCTGGGATATACAGTATATTAAGAGTAAAATTCTAGGTCATAAAGTGTGGGTATCTTCAAATTTAGTATATACTGTCAATTGTTTCCCAAATTGGTTGAACCAGTTTATATTCCCACTACTAGTGTATGAGAGTTTCTGCTATTTGTTGTCAATTTGGTATGTGTGCAATGGTATTTCTTTGAGCTATTAATTTGTATTTCCTTGATTACTAATGAGTTGTATATATTCTCACATCTTTATAATCTTAGTCTAAAACAGATTTAATTTATGCACCAAAACTAGTTATAATTAGTAAATTGTAGGTAAGTTTTTAACTTTGACCTTTAGCACCTAGATAAGTGCAAACTGTTCCTTGCTACAGTATGGTGTAGGGCAATCATCACCCCTCAGAATGTTAACCCAGTTTTTTCGAGTTTCTTAGGTTTTCTCAGTGATGTGATTATAAAAAAAGTGGTTCAAATCTTTAGGTTAAAAATTACATGTTAATAAGGGCTCACAAATTAGTCAAGAAATAAGCTATTTTAGTCAAATCAAATCTATTTACGATTATGAGACAATGTAGTCCCTTTGCTAATCAGTAAATTGTTTTCCGATTTCTTACATTCCCTCATTCCCAAATTCTATTTACTCAACCGGTCCCACGGGAATCACCTGGGCCTCGTTTATAATCTATAAATTGGAATCCAGGGGTGGTGGTGGATGAAAGGGAAAGACACTGGAATTTTTATTTACAAATAAGTTACCTACATGATTCTGATGAATTATCCACTGTGGAAAAACCTCATAATATGAAGATCTTGGACAGATACATCAGCTGACTTCTATGTCCCATCAGAAAAATGAACCAGGACCAAAGAATGAAATTTAAAGCAATTAGAGACAATCTTAAAAGAACTCTCTGTCAATAAGTGGTATGTAGCAACCTGACGAAGGAAAATTTTTCTTTAGAGATTTCTGCATAGGAGATGGTACTAGATGATTATGTAGGCTGCTGCTAATACATTCTTCATAAATAAAAACAGAAGCTGTGCTGTGTAAACTCTACCTGCCAAGCCTAGAACAACTACAGATAGACATCATAATGGACAGATACTAACACTGACTTAATTTTTAGATCTCCATGTCTCTCACCTTTCGAAAGTGCTTCTTTCCTTACATACAGCCAAGACCCTTAGTAATAAGCTTCAGCACGGAATTGCAACGAGGGCACTTGGCGTAAAGCAACAGCAAGCAGAAGAATGCTTGAAATAAATTTCCATAAATATGAAGCAAGCCTGTCAGTAAATTTAATTTCTGTCTGATTTAATAAACAGCGAGGTAGATACACAAACATGAAAATTATAAATTATGTTTTAATTTTTCTCCCTACCATAACTGTCTTATCACAGGTTAAAGTTTATAAGTTGTGATTTTTATCTCAGCTAATCTCATTTAACATTGCTTCATGGTTAGATAGCTAAAATGAAATTGCAGCTCCAAACACAAAGTCTGGGATCAATTTGACCAGTTCTTCTGCTTACGATTATTTGTACTATAAATTTCAATATTTTGAATATGGTAAATTTGAATACATTGATATGTCAACAGACATATAAACTTGTTTTTCAAAAGACAGGCAGAATATCTAATTGCAAAGTCAATGTGGTTCTTATTAAATGGTCTTTGTTTTATTACTGACGTTCAAGAGGTATAGAAATATTCGAGCAAGACTTCCTTGGTGGTTGAGAAAATTGTCTGTAGCGCTCAGTAGGAAACATCTTCCAAAGTGAAGGGCTCAGCTACAGGGAGGTTTTCCCTCTGACTGATGGGGAGGTTAGGTTCTCACCTAGGAGGGGGCAATAGTCTAGACTTCTGTTATCACTTTCTACCCATGATGGATCAGTTAGTCTTCCAGTCTACCTTTCTATTAGGGTTCCATGAGAGGCACATCTCCTGTCTGCTTACCTGCCCAGGTGTTTGGAAATACTGGGCCTGTTCTGGCTCATAGAGGGAGGCTTCTTTCCACCACACCAAAAGCTAGTGAAGAGGTAGGATTCCCCTACTCACCACTCACTACCCTGTTCTCTGGATGAAAAGAGTTGTGAAGAGGGACAAAGATAAATGACATCTAAAGAAATCTTGAGCATTTCTGTTCATTTCAGAATAACATTAATGTTGCTCATTAGAAGGAAAACTGAGGAAACTTGTGAACTTAAACTTTAAAACTCAGAACCAAAAGAGTTTGTCACTTAGTATTATATCAGTACAACCCATCTCCTCTTAGAAAGATGAAATGATGCCTAACTCGGGCAAAAAGAGGAACCAATGGCATTATTAAAGAATTCTGGTTACATCCAGTTACACGCTGCTTTTTGTAAATTAATCTACCTATTCTCTGACCATTTTAAAATATTAAGTGAAAGGTAACATTTATTATGACTCAAGAAATGTATCTTGAAATATTTCAAGAAATTTCATTTCTATGTTGTGCATTCTTTCTAGATGTGTGTCATCACTACTGTGTGAATTCTGAATCCTGTACCATTGGGGATGACGGAAGTGTGGAATGTGTCTGTCCAACACGCTACGAAGGACCAAAATGCGAGGTTGACAAATGTATAAGGTGCCATGGGGGACATTGCATTATAAATAAAGACAGTGAAGATATATCTTGCAAGTAAGTAGACAGCTAGCTTACTTTATAAAAACATTTGAACCCAAAAGGACATAGCAATCCAGAAATAAACAGTGAAAACAATGTAAATTATTTTTATTCTAAAATTCAGTATGGCAACCATTCCATTCTCTCTCTCTCTCTTTTTCTTTTTTGGCTAGAGATAGAGTTCAATTCATTTTGATTAAACCAAAACTTATTAAGAACCTATTATGTACATCTGGGTAATATGAACATTTATCATGTAATAACATGGTCAGGTCATTGCCTATATAGAATATTCCTAATAGTAAGCAAGTAAAAGTGAAATGCAACATACCTTCAGAAAGCTATGTGTAATACTTCTAAATTAGAATAGCTCAGGCTTTTACTTGTTTCATCATTATTATCAACAATGAGTGTTTGCCTTTCTGATTTTACAAAATGATCCTTTGGGGAAGAAGCAAAAGACCTATCTAATGGAAATAAAATTTAATCTTTTTATCTGACTTTGAAAATTATTGTACAAAATAAGTAGAAGGAATAATGTTTCCTAGGAAGCAACTACAACAAAAATGTCCAAGTTAGATTTTGATTACATTGCCTTTTGCTCTTTGGCTTTGAGATCAAGTGAATGGAAAGCAGAACTTTGCAGGTAAAGAGTAATGCCAACGTGCTAGTAATGTTTCTAGCATGAAACAAATTTATGCCACTGGGGTTAGAGATCAATTCTCACTCTGAACTTCTTTTAACAGGCTTTTCAAAAAAAGGGCTTATAAAGGACTGGACTCTATCACTTGCCCTAGGAGTATAATAAACGAGCATATGCTATAGGAAAGCACGCCTTAAAGGCTTCACGTCACAGCTTCCACCAAGACAGCTCTGCAAGGGTGCCAGCCCTGAGTTATGTTGCTCTGCCAAACAAGGCCCCATAAAATTTTATTACAGACAGCATCAACAATTTTTTCTTTTTTATTTACTCTCATTTTAGAATTACTCCATGTATGATTTGTGTTATCGCTATAAATGACATTTACTCAAACCCTCAAATTGTGTCCTTTGAAAGTATATTATTTTTTAACTAAAGTAATTTAAAATATGACTAATTATAATATGTGCCTTTGATAAGTACATAAAAGCAAAATGCATTTTCATATAAACTACCAAAATCATGTTTGCTCATTAAGCTCATCGGTTTTTTGTGATGAAACTTTAGCATGACAGAACTTGATTTTAATTACTGAGCATACATCTTTCTTTATGTCCAGTGTACCATGTCAGGAATGCACTGTAGAATCTTCTTCACAGCCCCATCCCAGTCACACAGGGAATCAGGGACCATCGTATAAGAAAGGCTATGAGCCATAGTTCGCAACCCAGTTTATCTTGGAGAAGCTCATGCAGAGACACACACCCTGTTTCCATCACACAGGGCAGTTCCGTGTGAGGAATGAAGGGCTGAACTCTTAGGACCCTCGGTTCCTGATCCTTTACATAGAATACTGGCTTCACCAACACAGAAACACTAGAACCTCATAGCCTGAATAGGCTTTTGAAGGTCCAACATTATAGTTCTTGACTCTTAAAAGATCTTTCTGGAAAACTATATGTAAGAATGGATAAATAATAGTTGCTAGCAGTGAGTTGATAGTGGAAGTTTAAAGATAAGAGTATAATATTTGATTTATCAGATAGGCTATAATAACATATGAACATGATAGTACAAACAGGACTCTTTGGGTATTTTGAAACTTTTAGATAAGTTTGTTTTCATTTCTATGATACTTTTCATCTTAGCATTAACTAAAGCTTGCAGTGATATTGGGATTTCTATTTCATGGCTAAAGAACTGATACTAAAACAAAATCACAACTGAGTTAAATATTTTTTTACTGAAATGGGAAAATGCAAGCTGCGTGTATACTTGCGATTCCAAAGAGTCATGTGTTTCTAATGCACAGCCTATGAGCTGTCAACTACAGTAAAGAATAGATGCTCTGTCAATTATACTGAGTATAATCTTTGAAACAGAGCTAATTGTGTATTTTTCTCTCTTCCTCAGTAAATATTGTTGAAGAAAGTCTTTATCATAATTTTGAATAGCCTAAATAATACCACTGTGATGTCAAATTGTTATGAGAATTCTTTCTCTTTCCTGGACAACTGCTATTTGCAAAGTGTGTCTGCATGCATGCACATGTAACATTTCTAAGAAATGAAATTATGATGAAAACCTACATTAAAATATAAGTTGTACTCTTTGATATATTACAATGATTTGGATAACTTGTATTTCACATTTGAAATATCTACAAAGTTCTGTCTAAAGTTTAGGATTCAGATAAAACCTTTAGAAGGAGAACAGGGCAACATCTCTTATAACTCTTGGAAGCAGAAGTTTAAAAGCAATCGATAATTAGAATATTTTTCTCTTTTAAAAGATGATATTTGGTGTATAGTTATCTTTTTGTGGAAAATTCTTTAATGTATGATGAGCTAATTTTTTTCTTTGATGTTGTCCCTTTGATTGAACATGAAACTATAACTTTCTGCTCTTCGATTTTCAAGGAGGCTGGGCGAGGAAAGCAAGGAAAAGTCTCCCAGATCCATTTAACATATCAGACACCACTACCATTAAATATGTACTTGACTCACTTTGCATCCATATTCGTATGGCTCTATAGATTATAAAGAATGTGATACTCTTTGTTAAGTCTTGGAAACTTTAAACCACTACCATCTTCCCCATGTTTAGTTCCACTTTCACGTGTCTCCATTTCATATCTGGTACATAATTGACTCACTGCTTCTGTTTATCTTGAAAAGAAATGTGATTTCTAAATCCAGGTTCTTAAAAAAAATCTTTAAATTAAACTTTTGGGAAAGTGTAAGCAGTTCAGTGCATTTCCAGCAGCCCTACCACCCACAAGAGGCCAAATAAATATGCACAGAATAAATAAACTATGGGATTGCTAACCAATTATTTCAAATATCTAACCAATCATTGGGAATTACTCTTTGATGGATGTACTGCAATAGGTACCCACCATGAAGAGGATCAAAGTGATCAATCAATGACATTGCAGGCTGATTTCTTTATCAAGGTTATGTCCAGATTTATTGTGATACCATTGATTACTTCATAGCACTTAGTACTAACATGATCTCATAATCGGAATATTGACATGATCCGTTGTAATTCTGATCTGGGCCAAGGCTTGTATGATTCTATTACCATACTTCTCATAGAAGAGTTTCCCTCAATAATTTGGAATGTCAATGTACTTTTCTCTGTTCCACCAACAATTTTCAATGTCTGATCTAATAGTATTTATTTATTCATTTATTTATTTAAAAATATAACATGGCAAGTAAGAAATTTCTGTAATTTTTCTCTTATCATTATGCTTGTTTTTCCCATGTAGCAATAGCCACAGTGCTTATTCTTATCCCAGACAGGTAATGTACTATAAATTAGAAGCATTTCCAAAAATTTTCCAAGAAAGCCTACCTCATTACTTTGTTGCCATATTGCATATTGTTCCTATAATATTACTGCTTATTTTTGCAATGAACTGTTGTTTTTTCTTTAGAATAAGAAGTTTGACACTAATTATAGTACATATTCAGGGAGAAACAGTGGGGTAAAAGTGACTACAGAATAGTTCTATGCTTTCGTACAAAATGTGGAGTCTAAAACTCATAACAGTTCTTTGGACCAGACTTTCCAGTTTAGAAGGAATAGCTGAAGCATTTGCTTCCAGAGTATTTGATAATGTGGTTTATAAATAATAAAGATGCCACCAAACTCTGGTAATATGAAAAGGGAATAAAATACTGATGTTAATGTCTCCCTGAAGTGTAAGTGATAGACACTAGAGTATATTTTTTCACACCTATATCTAGCTATATTAAATTTTTATATTAAACAAATGGATTGAAAATTTGAAAATTACCAAAAGAAAAATTTTATTTGTCATCATTCTATTAAAAAACATCTTTGCCTCCAGCAAGTCTCTCTTTCTGAAAACCTACTTTTAGCCAGCCACTGCATTAGTCTTCTATGATGAATATTCTCATCTTTAGAGAATTTGTGTCAGCTCTCAACAATAATCATGCCAGAAACAATGAGATTTTTTTTTTCTTTGTTGCTGCAGCTGCACTAATGGAAAGATTGCCTCTAGCTGCCAGCTATGTGACGGCTACTGTTACAATGGTGGCACGTGCCAGCTGGACCCAGAGACAAATGTACCTGTGTGTCTGTGAGTATTTTATAACGTTGTGGGCATTTTATGATAACAACTTTAGATGTACATGGAATCCCTGCTCTATTGTTCTCCTTTCTTGGCGTAACAGTTTTTAAATGAATGTTTCGTGGACATCTCTGATCAAGTATTGTTCCTCATTGGCTCATGTACTACAGAATCTCCTCCCTCATCAATTTGCTAGTGATTTCATATGGAAAAGCTCATTCACGTCTTAGCATCATACCCATTTCAAACATTCAGAGACCTTTGAACTTGGAAATGCCAGTAAAAATTGTTCTAATTTAATTGACCTTATTTACAATAGATACGTGAAACCCAGACAGAATCATATTTATAAATACTTTGGTACTTAGGGCCATTATTTTCAAAGTATGTAAGGTATCTTTTCAAAAGTATAATACTATTTGATTTTTGTATCAGGTTTTGAGTGTTGTGTTATGTAAACCTATTAAGCCCTTGTCTCTTTTGAAATACATTACCTTGAATCTGGGTTTCTAAATGTTTGGAAAGTATTGTAGATTCTCTGCTCCTGAGAAAATCTGGAATTTAATATATTCCCTTTTCAAATACCTGATTGGCCATAATGGAAAGCTTGAAATAAGACCATTCAGCCTATGCGATCTCTATTTTGAGTTTTCTTTTATCACTGCTTGACCAGAAGAATGATGCCCACATCTTATCCACATCTACATTCTGTTTCCCCACCTTGTCAGAATAGCCTATGATGAGTGTGTATATAAGAAATAAGTGAGCATACCTGAGAAAAATTTTGTTCATATGTTACTATTTCTGTATGAAATGAATGTGAAACATTTGAAAAAAAAAAGTCAGATGCTTTATTTAGCTGTATTTTACTGAAATTCTGCAGATGCTCTGTTGGGTTTAAAAGTCAGCGCTGTGACCAGAAAGAGAACCCTTGTGATCACTACTGTCAGAATGAGGGGATTTGCACTTTAACTGCGTTTAATGAGCCGAGATGCAAGTAGGTTTAACCTTCCACTTACCGCTAAGCTTTGTGTGACATCATTTCAGGCCAGAGTTCATTGGTTTAAATCATGAACATCCACATGCTTTTCACAGTGTATACTTAATCTCGGGGCTCATCTGTGTCATACACACTTAACCTTTGCTTTGCTCGCCGACAAGCGTATGCACCACAGTTAGCTAGATTGTCTAGAAATATAATGGAGGGAATGAAAAAGCTCGTGGAACTGTCTCATAACAATACATTTGTTAGAACAGTGGCTTTTAATTAGAAGACAGAAGCAGGTGTTTTTAGACTTTATTACTATAATTGGAATAGTGCCTTTTATTTAGTAACTGACTTTTCAAGTACTGATAAAACACATTATTTTGGCTCCCAAGATTTCAGTGGAACTGTCTTACCTTAATCAGTAAGACTTCTTTACAGAAGAAATAGGTATATGCTAAAATATTCCAGAAACTTCATTTCAAAACATTCTTTCTTGATTCAATTTGTTCATAACAAATACATTCTTTTCCTCTGTGAAATCTCAGGGACCACCTTTGGGGTAGCTATCAACATTCATAACAATGGAAGTTATTTTTGCATCTTGCATTTGAGCTTTAGAGATGGATCATATCTGATATCCTCCTTAATACTCCATGTCATATACAGAAACCCCGATTGGCACCCAATAATAGCTCATGGTGGTGTCTCAGAGTATTTAGTAATGGTTTTAATGCACAATTATATTAAAATTCAGATATTTCATTTCCAAAGCTCTACAATTTTGTTCATAATGATCTGTTATTCAAGAAAATGTCATTCTTTACACAATAATTGTAAAAATATGGGAAGTGATTAAAATAATCACATAGGAGAAACTGATATTCTTTCTTTTTTTCTGAAAGATATTTGAATATGTTAAAGCAATGTTCCTACATAAAATAATCCAGAAATACTCCTTTAAATATCAGTCTGTAAAGGGTATATAAACTGACCTGTTAAGAAATTGATACACTTCTTAGTTCATACTCAGGTTTAGTGCCTTATGCAGCTGAAGACAGAGAGGGGACCCTTCTTTAGTCTTACCTCTGCCTTGCCTCCAACCTAAATTTCTCCAGTCATTCAGCAAATATTTATAAGACCCTGAAAGAGTGCTAAGTGCTAGACAAATAAAGATGAATGAAATTTAACCCAAACATCAAGGAGCTCACGAATTAGTGGGTTTAGAAATTCATAAGCAACTAATTAACCTGTATTAACGCAGGTGTGAACACGGGAAAAAAGAGAGGGCAGTGGAGTTTTAACAGGGCAGGTGATTTGTTTAGAATGGGAGATAGGAATACATGGAAGACTTTACAGAAAAGGCAACCTCATGTTGTCCATGTAGTTCAGATAGTTCAGTGAGGTCGGGAAGAACATTCTGAAAAGAAAGAATAACATAAGCAGAGACATGGATATGAGACTTAGTGACCTCTCTGGGGAACTGTGAGTGGTTTAATACAGCTAGAATGAAGGGTGACTGAAGAGTTGGGGAGGGGGGTGAGGAGTTAAAACTGGGAAGATAAATTGGAACCCGATTTATGCCAAAGTTAGGGGATTCCATAGGATCCTGAAAAGAATGTATAGCCAAAGTGATTTGAGGCAGAGCTGAAGGAGTTTGCTTTCGAAGGTGACACTGAGTGGCATGTGGAAGAAAGGCCTGGAGATCAGCTGCAGGGATCCCACACCAAAAGGTCTGGCAGCACTTCAGGTGAAAAATGATGGATTCACGGTTAGTTCAGTGTTAGTAAGGTCAGGGTGATCCTTGGCCAAACTTTGACCTAGGTACTTACGTTATCTCATTTTTAGGACCCTGGTAATGCCTGCTCTGGGGCCCAGTCTTTGTATTTCTTGTCCCTTTCTCACAATTCCCAGGCAAAGTATACATGACATTTCAGCACCACCCCCCTCCATAAATAGGTCTCAGGAACATGACCTGTCTAGAGAATGCCCTTGTGTCACCAGAATGAATATTTCTTGCGGGCATAACAGTCCACAGTAATGTTCAGTTCCACTTTTCACTCTTACATGTATCATCAGAGGCACCTGACCTTGTAAGGTATAATCAGCCTCTGATTAAAATCAGCCAGGAAGGGCTTCCCTGGTGGTGCAGTGGTTGAGAGTCCGCCTGCCGATGCAGGGAACGCGGGTTCATGCCCTGGTCCGGGAGGATCCCATGTGCCGCGGAGCGGCTGGGCCCGTGAGCCGTGGCCGCTGGGCCTGTGCGTCCGGAGCCTGTGCTCCACGACGGGAGTGGCCACAGCAGCGAGAGGCCCATGTACTGCAAAAAAAAAAAAAAAAAAAAAAAAAAAAAAATCAGCCAGGAAAAATACGTTAATCGGAAAGGTTCAGAGCAAACACCTTTTACTTTTGTGTATCTTTATTTCTATCTGCTTTAGGCTTAATGGAAATTTTGTCTGTGCTTTGGTTTTCTACACCCTAAAATTTATTCTGATGGTAGGAGTAATGCTTACTGAATTCCTCAAATCATTTAAGCCACGAAAGAATCATAGAAGAGATAATGATATTCTGTTATTCACTCATTAATTCATTCATCAAATATGTATTGATAACCTATGATGAGTGAGGCCCTATGTATATTCAGCAGGAGAACTAATAACAGCTAAAACTGATTTAGCAAATACCTGTTTGATTCTAAAGTCCTTGCCCTGGTTATAACTCTTATTCCATACTGCTTTCTTTGTGCTGACTAACTCCAATAAGGTTTTTACTTTTAAAGAATTTAAGATTCATTTTGGGTAGATGAATGGATTTTAAAAAGTTAAAATACCATTTGATAATTGCTATACAAAAATATGACCAAAGTGTTGTGGGAAAACAACTGAATAGAGATCAGTTAATGATTACTAGTGGGAGAGAGAAAGGTTTTACAGATGAAGTGATATTTTAACAGTATTTTGAAAAAATTTTAATTATTTTACAGGAGGAAATGTCTGAAAACCTTTCTTGAAAGAGGAATAGCACAGTGAGAGAATAGGTCTGAAAGTAGAAGATGAACGTTGTTGAGAATAGAACACAGGCTATGTGATATAATGGGGGGTGGGTGGGGGGAGATTAAAGATATATGTTGGGACCAGTTTGTGAGGTACATTTTATGAATGACACAAGAGTGGGTTTATAGAAAGAAGATTGGAGAATTAAGGATGGAATTCTAGGAGACACCAATGTTTAATACTGTATTATGGAAGAATCAACAAAAAAATGAGAAGAAATAGAATTTGGAGGGGACTTGTCAAAGTGTAGGTTCCTCCAAGTCAAAGGAATAGAGCGTGTCCAAGAATATCAACTCCAGATAGTTCAAAGAGGATAAGAATTCTAAGTGGTTTATTGAATTTTGTAATTAGATGGCCACTATGAGAGATGTTTTGAAAGTGCTACATGACAGCAACCAGATTATAGTTGGAAAAGTGAAAGATAAGAAAGTAGAGAAGACTGTAGATTCCTTTCTGACTGTTTGGCTGTGGATTAAATGAAGGAAGAACAATTGTAACTTCAAGGGGAAGTGGGATCTAAGGGAAAATATTTTTACAATAAGAAAGACATACGTTTCAAGAGGATCAGTCTTTCACTATTTATTAAGGGCCCATTGTTAAGTAACTGTGAAGGATAGATGGTTCAGACATAGATATTATACTCATGTTTCTTAGAGTTAAAATTTCTAGAATATGGAAAATTTCCTAGTTTTACATAGGATACTTATTATTCATTTGGTACTAAAATGTAAATAAATAAAAATAAATTTAATATGAAGTGCCTGTGATCATGTAGAGTACAAAAATTGTCCAGCTAAGAGAATATTAAGCCCTCAGGATCTCTTTCTAGTGGTTGATTCTCCTTGTAAGTGGAAATTTTTTGAAACACAGATTTTAGCTTCAGATTTCAATTGGTAGTGGTCATGTATCTTTGATGAAAAGCTAGTATGCACTATTTCATCTAAGCGTCTTTACAGGAAACAAAAATTGCTTTAAGAAGTAAGATACAGTACTTGCTTTAACTTCGTTGGTACTACGTTTTTCTTTTATTCATAGAGTAAAAAACTATTGAATTGTGCAGAACTTACACACATTTGGAAAGTCTACAAAGTATTCAGATCTATGAGGTTGACAGGTTTTTTCCACATAGAAATTTTATTACCTTATCTTTCAATTTAAGGAATAGATTTGTTCTTTGAAAGCATTCACTTTTGTCTCTTGATGGCCCTTTTCACTTATTACTATGTGTGGAGGAAAAGAAAACTCCAAAGAAAAGCCTAGAATAAATGAAAGTCTAAAGGCTTTTTTATGTTTATTTGGAGAGAGTTTTGACATTTATTAAAGAAGGTATATTGAACAATGTTAAAGCCAAACTTTAAAAAATTAATGTGTTATTTTGACAATGTTTGTATTGTTAAACAATTTTTGTTGTGAGATATAGAAATGAATAAGCCTGTGAACTCAATAACAAGTTAACTATGTCTTCCTACTTCTAAAATTTCTCCCTAGCGTAAGACTTTCATTTATATTGAATTTAAGTTTTTTGTTGTTGTTGTTTTTGTGGTACGCGGGCCTCTCACTGTTGTGGCCTCTCCCGTTGCGGAGCACAGGCTCCGGACGTGCAGTTTCAGCAGCCATGGCTCACAGGCCCAGCCGCTACGCGGCATGTGGGATCTTTCCAGACCGGGTCACGAACCCATGTCCCCTGCATCGGCAGGCGGACTCTCAACCACTGCGCCACCAGGGAAGCCCAAGTTGTTTTTTAAAACATAGACCAACCTCCACAGCATTATCTCCCAGCAATACATTTCACCCTCCAGTAGTAAAGAAATGCTTGTAGCTACACTACTTCTACCACTGTGGACACAGGCGCATACACAGGCTCACCACATAGCCATAGGACCATTCCACACCTAGATGTTTTTGCTTAAATAGCTCACTGGACTCAAATGTCTCTGCTGCCCTTTTCCACTTTACTCTTATTATCCCACTAGTCTCAACACAGGATTATCTCTTTGTATATAGCACGTGGCAAGTGAATAGTAAATATTAATGGACTTGGACTTAACTGAAGTTTTTTAAAAGAGAAGAATCAAATATTCAGTGTTCTCCAGGGAAAAGGAAGCAATAGGATATATATCATATGTGTCGTATATCATATATATTATATATATAAATGGGGAGAGAGAGGCATTTATTATAGGAATTGACTCACCCAATTATGGAGGTCAAGAAATCCCAGGATCTACTATCTGCAAGCTGGAGAACAGGGAAAGCTGGTGGTGTAATTCAGTCCAAATCTAAAGACCTGAGAACCTGGGAAATGATGGTGTACGTCACAGTCTAAGTTCAAAGAACTAAAACCCAGGAGCATTAATGTTTGAGGGCAAGAGATGACGGATGTCCCAGCTCAAGCAGAGAGAGCAAATGTGCCCTTCCTCTGCCTTTTTGTTCTATTCAGACCCTCAGCAGATTGGATGATGCCCACCCTCACTGGTGAGAGTGGTCTTCTTTCCTCAGTCTAATTCAAACATTTATTTCTTCCCAGAGACACCCTCATAGACATACCCAGAAATAATGTTTTGCCAGCTATCTGGGCATCCCTTAGGCCAGTCAAGTTGACATAAAATTAACTTATACAGGGCTTCCCTGGTGGCGCAGTGGTTGAGAGTCCGCCTGCCGATGCAGGGGACGCGGGTTCGTGCCCCCGTCCGGTAAGATCCCACATGCCGCAGAGAGCTGGGCCCGTGAGCCATGGCCACTGGGCCTGCGCGTCTGGAGCCTGTGCTCCGCAACGGGAGAGGCCACAACAGTGAGAGGCCCGCGTACCGCAAAAAAAAAAAAAAAAATTAACTTATACACACAAGTGATATATCTATATGTGTGTATGTGAATTTTGCTTTTTTGTCAGTATTTTGAGATGAATTGTGTTCAAAATTCATATGTTGAAGCTCTATCTCCCAGTACCTCAGAATGGGACTGTATTTGGAGATAGAATCTTTAAAGAGATGAATAAGTTAAAATGGGGGTCATTAGGGTGGGCCCCAATCCAATGTGTCTGGTGTCCTTGTAAGGAGGGGAGATTTGGATACAGCACACACAGGGGAAGACCATGTGAAGATATATAGGAAGAAGATGGTCGTAAGCCAAGGAGAGAGGCCTCAGAAGAAATCAAACCTGCTGACACTTTGATCTCAAACTACTATTACTTTGGTTTCTATTCATTCCGTTTCTTTATGCAAATATATATTTGCAGAATATTATATACTAAAATGAAATCATGTGATAGATACTCTTTCATGTTTAGTTACTTTGCAATACATTATGAACATCATTCCATATCAATCTACATAACTAGATGCTTTTATTCTTAAGGTTACTGAGTGTTCTATTGTCTGGACTTTTCCTATTTTATTTAATGAACCAGCTATCATTCTATAATTAGGATTTTTTTGTTAGTTTGTTTCTGTGTTTTGTTCTTTTTTTAAATTATTTTTTCCTAGGATAAAAACTTCTGTCTTTAAATATCTGTGTGCTTATCTCATTAGTTTTCTAGTATCAACACTCAGAAGAAGAAATATTCAGTGTGAAAGTATAGATTTTATTAAGCTAGCAATGATTTGGGTCAAGTTACATTGTCTGTTTGTGTCACATTTTCCTTGTCCATAAGGTGATGGGTTTAGACTAATTGTTCACTAATATACTATAAAACTATAAAGTATGATGTATTTAATCAGAGTCCCATTTGAATTTTAGTAATTTTTATAAAATTGGGTCAGAGTCACAACCCCAGATACCAATTCTCTCAAAATTCCTCTAAAATATCTATAAAGACACTGAGAAAACAAAGATTCCCATAGTAGCAGAATTAAAAATAACAAAGCCTTTATTATTAAAACTATGGAGTAACTGAAAAATTCCTGGGTCACAATTAAATATTTGTATTAATTTTTCTCTGTGATTTTATGATCTATTTTCCTGATACTTTAAAATAATGTACCACAATATATCAGGTTATATAAATAGCTTATTTATGCCTAACTTCAAGAGAGGTAATAATCTTTTCCACCTATTTCTTATTATCAACCCCTAGTCTAGTATCAATAGATCCACAATCTATATGAGCTAGAAACCTAAGTGTCTGACCCTTGGTTTCTTCATATTTTTGTCCATTTAGATAACAGAAATACTGGTGATTTTTTCTTCCCATATTAATTCATCAGAAAATTTTTATTGAATACCTACTATATGCCAGAAAACAACCTAGGCACTGAAGTTTTTATCAGTGAACAGACAAAAATATTTGACTTGTGAAGCTTAAAGATTAATGACCATTATTGGTGGAATTTGGGGAATATTTCCTTTAAAATCAATTTTCTGTATAATTCACCTTCTTTTTCAAAAAGAAAAGAAAAAAACAAGTTTAAAATTATTTTTTATCAACTGAAAAGGGAGAACTAAAAAGATCTAACTCTGATATTACACTGGTTTTGAAATCATACCAATTCAGGCCCACACTGTTTTGAAAATAGCAGTATGGCAAAATTCCAAGACATTTCTTACTATATATACTATTGCTTCTTGCCCGTAACAGGACCAATTCTCTGTGTGGTCAAAAACAATTTAACACTGTTAGTTTTTTATGTTTTGCTTCTTCATTTCAAGCAGAAGCTAAAAATAACTTTCTGTGAGCATTTTTCCCCAATCTATTATTTGTTTTTCCCTTTTTTCTGGATTTTTCCTTTCTTTGGTTTGGTTATATTTATTTGGGCATCTGTTTTGTTTTGTTTGCTTTCTGTTTTATTTTTTTTTTCCTCTTTTTTTTTTTTGGAAACATGGTTTTCCTTTCTCTGATCATCTGCATGAGTGTGTGGTTACATTTTTCGTATTACCCTATGATATTCCATATTTTATGGCTAGAATTGGCTTCTCATCTCTGTGTGGCCTTTTGACATGGAGCATATTTCTATGAAACTGGCTTGGGAATGCTACTTGTTTTACTCCATGGCCCTTCTAAATGTACATGTCTGTTTCTCTCTGACAGATTGTAAATTCCTTTAAAGAAGAGGTTGTATCTGATTTATCTATTTTGCCTCAGCAGCTAGCATGCATTCTGTGTGTAATATGTGCTTAACTAATGTTGCTAAAAAATACTGTCCTGGTGCCTGTATTGTATTGTGAAATCTGGCAGCCTATGATGTAAGCATCTTTCTATCATCATTGTAATACCACTTCTTACTTCATTAATACATTTTCAAAAACTGCAAGAGTCAGAAAAAAATTTTTAAGTGATTCATTTCATTATGATTTTTGGTTCTCTTTCTTATCTTTATGATATCTTCTAAAACTACCACAGGAAGTTTCCTGAGCGTTCTGGAACTGAGGTTAAATATCTCTCTACAAAAGGAACTAAATAGGCTTTTAACTTACCCATATTAAGTTATTAGTAAAACTTAATTGTATTAATTTTTGTTCTCTCTTCTCTTTGACTTTTGTTTGTTGTTTTTAGCCTGGTATTTTCTCTCTCAAAAAGAAAGAAAGAAAGAAAGAAAAAAGAATGAAATAGAGGAAAGTAAGTTGTAGCCCCTGCCCTTGAGGGACTCTGATCTATTTTGAGGAAAGAGATGAGACAAGAAGGAATGTGGCAGGGGCTCTGTGGATGTGAGTGGTGTAAGATAAATGGTGCTTCTGGGGGAGTATTAGACAATAATGTTATACACTGAAATCATTCTGAGGAACATAATATGCTTAGCTAGGAATTTGAAATTTATTCCATAAGTCCATAAACAGTAGGGGAACACTAATAACATTTGACTTATGAACTATCCCAATCATGTGTGTGTTTTTAAAAGGTCTTGATGGCATGGTGCTCTGCTGGAACAAGAAGCCCTGGGTTTGAAAAAACAGATTTTAAAATGAATCCCAATTTACAAAGGAAAAGGAGACAATTTCTTAAATTAAAGAAATGGCTTTTTAAAAGTGATTTGTTGGTAAACAGGGCACAAAAAAGAGCCAAAAGATAGAAGACCTTATACCTTGGAATTGCAGTTTGTTTTGTTGGTTTCGTTTTTCTTCTCTTTGCCTCATTTGTCATCTTAATATGGAAATACTGATAGCATCCACTTCCTAAAGTTATTTTGAGGAATAAGGAATGTAATACCTGTTAAAAAAAAAAAAACCAGAATATTGTTTTCAACATAATAAACACTTAAAAAAAAAAGTAGAACCTTAAAACTGTTCTAATAGACCATACATAAAATGATCAGTACTTGGCATAATTTGGGCTTCTGGGAGTTTGGAGGCAAAAAATAAGCTGTGGGGTTCTTAAAAAGTGCTCGTTATTAAAAATAAGCAAAATATGGCATAAATAAAAGATTAGAAGTGTGACGATTGTGATAGTAATAGTGACTGAAAAGGGAAGTACATAACTAAGCTCAAGTCCCATGAGGAACACGAGAGAAAAAAAGGGCAGCAGGTCCACCCTCAAACACCTCAGAAAACACACAGGAGCTAGCTTTTGAAACATTTTCAAAGCAGATTTTTAAAACTCAGAGGGATGCAAAATGAATGTACAAGTACCAAAGGGACATTCATTAAGCGAATGATCGGAAAATTAGTCATTTTGTCATTTTCTTTGGTTTTCTGATTGTTCCATCTAATTATTTTCTTAAAAGTTTAGCATTGTTTTATATGTCCTTAGGGTGAGAAACACGTAAGGAAATGTACAGGTACTAGGGAGACCTCTGTTGGGGTTTTGGGGAAGAAGATAGTGAGTTTCGTTTCTGTCACACATTTTTAAAAGGTAGGAATTATTCTTCTATATTACAACAGCTAATTAAGGCCTAGGTATTTCAAACTACTGGCTCTGCTGAAAGGAGAGGGCACGTGCTACTCTTCAGGCCTCTGCTGTCAGGCTGAGCAACGCTCCTCCTTGTGGACCAGCGACCCTGTGGCCTCGTAGAGAACATTTGAGAAGAGCCCAAGGAAGCTGTCAGGAGTGATTTCAAACAGATCACAACTTTTCAGCAGGGGTTTTGAGCAATTCAACTTTAGCAGCCTGTGTTGTCCACTTTTCAAGAGTCGGGTCATTGCATGTCCCTTATTTGTTTTCTGCCCTGTGGCATATTTTCAAAGCACAAAATGTGAAACGTGCATGTCTTTTGGAACAGTAAAGGCCAGGAAAATCTGTCACATCAATATCTATCCTTTATGATCCCAGGTAACAAGTTGTAGCTTGTTCTAGCTTTCACCAAGCTAGTCATGTCATGGGGAAAAACACGGAATGCAGAATTTTTCTATTAAAGTTTAAAGTCCAGTTTGTGCTTTGAGAGTACAGCTGGCACTGCCTAACAGAGAACAATTATTGCATAGTTACCCATTGGGCAGCTATTGTTATGAAGCTTTGATGTAGTCACCTTATTTTCCCTTGATTCTGGGACATGTTCTTGGCCTTTAATATATTCAGTAAGTAAATCAGAATAACCAAAGAAACCAAATACAATATAACTACATAGTATTTTCATTCATGTACTTGTTACCTCTTTAACAATTTACATTATTTTTCTCTCTATTAGACTGCATTCCCCAGGTTTTGCTGTTATGAAAAAGCACAAATTTCAGATGCTTTTAACAATGAAGGTTTATTTCCTGCTCATGTTCTATCCTGGAACAAGTCAAAAATAAATAAATCAATAAACCTCCAACCTACTACTTAATTCCAAACCAACTTTATACAATTTTAAGAAAAGGATCAGAGGAATATAGATTAACCAGCAACACTGGTTTAAGAGTAAAAAAAATAAATGAAAAATTCCTTACATTATCGTCAGTTAAGGAAATATTTTCTTCTTTTTCACACTGGAATAGTAGCAGGAGAAAGCCATTTTTGTTAAAGGAGTACAGAAATTTTAGCCTAATACTTCTTCCACTCAGCATACAAACAAAAATTATAATTATATTGATATTGGTGTGCCACGTACAAGCTTTAAATTTAATATTCATAGTATTATTTATCACTTGAGTTAAATTAACTTAGAGGATGTGTAAATTTTACATACATTGTATCATTTAATCTTTCAGGAAGCCTAATTTTTTTTTTAACTTTTATAATGATCAACTTGCCTTGCAAAAAGGAAAAAGAAAAAGAATGGAAGGAAGAAAGAGAGGAAAAAAGAAACAAAGTAAAGATGGAAGAAGAAAAATTTTGAGATAGTAAAAGGAAAACATACAATAGAAAGATAAAATATAAAATAAGAAAGGAAGGGGATTTAAGGGGAAAACAAAGGTTAAAGCATAAGAGGCTAGATCTGTGGGAAATGTGTGACAAAAGTGGGAGTATTGCTCTCCCTTGTATTATAAACTAAACAACCAAAGTGAGTGAATTGCTAGAAGATATATCCATCCTTTGTGAGGAGGGGAGACTAGATCACAGCACAGTTCTGTCTAATTCCAAAACTTACACATTCCATTTGTGTCACACCATACCAGCACTTTAATTTTACACAATTATTTAAATGACTAAATTGAATTAAATTACATTTAACTACATATTTGTTCGTATGATTTTTATATAAAACTGGTTTCCATGTCAATTTACCCATCAGGCAAATGCCTTTAGAATTTTTGTCAGGGAAAGAAGATAAACGTTTCTTAGTTAGCTGCATCGTGGGACAAGAACGGAAGTGTCACACAATTTACAACATTGAATAAGTAAAATTTTACATGTCCAAGTCGCTAAAATGTGATCATCTAATTTTGTAAAAGGAAGAATTAATAAATAGATTAATGAAGAAGAAGAAAGGGAGGGAGGGAGGGAGGAAGGAAGGGAGGGAGGAAAGGAGGGAGGAAGGAAGAAAGGAAGAAAATATTTACCTATTACTGTGGTTCTTACATGTTAAGTGTTTTTCATAGTGGATCAATATTCTTTTCAGTGAGAAATGACTGGTAACTAGCTGAAAACATGCACTTATGAATGGAGCTATATATTCTTCATAGAATGGGATATGACACATGTATGTGTATTCATATGAGTTCAACCATGCATCCTCCATGCCTTCATGCATTCGTTCATTCATTTTAACAAACAACAAACATATTGATTGACCAAACCTACATACTGACCATGTGCTCAAGAAATGAAGAAATATAAAAATGAATAATAGATTACCCCTACCTTTAAGTAATCAGTCTAGCATAGTCATAGGCAAAGGCATATTTAGAGATTTATAAATGCATATATAAATAGAGAAATGCAAAAATAGATGTACCATATTTATGATTGTATGTGGATCAAATAAATAAAGGTATTTATAACTGACCCCAAATGGCAATTCTCCATAATGTAAAATACTACTGTAATATTCTATAGCCTTTTAGATGTATTGAAGATATTTATCTAAACTTCCTGAATCAATTTTGAGACTACTGCCTGCATAAACCTTCTCACCTTGAGTCAGGAAAGTAATATAATACTTGGATTAGGAAAGAAGTGTGTGTTAATGGCCATCTTTTGTCATAAGCCTTCAGATGTTTCTGTTTGCAACATGTTCCTATAAGTGTTGAACAAATCTGGTGAGTGTTTTATGACTAATTGACATTTATGCAGCGTAGACAAATTTGTTAATTCATGCTGACACTTGATTTTAGCAAGTCATTTCAATTTTTTTCATTTACTCTTTTTTTGATTGCTTGTTTTGTTTTAAAACAATTTAAAAATTTTTTTAAACTTGTGAAATGCAGGTCCTAGATTTTGAGGAAGGCTGAATGGTGGTAATTGGGAAGGTGGTATCAATACTAATACAGTGTACCTTTATCAATTAAAAATGTTTGCCTCTAGAAACCTTTAGTGTTACCTTTTGGTGGATATGTAAAAATCTTGTAACTAGAACAAAGGCTATACTGAAGTATCAGAAAGGAGGTGACTATCTGTATATAGGAATTATTTCCCAATGATTTAGACTATAAATTAAAGTGGCTAATATCAATATCTCAGCATATGTGCACTACAACTGAAAATAAATATTTTCTAGAGAATTAAAGTTATATATCTCACTTATAAAGACATTCACAGTCTCAAAACCTTCTGTTAACACTTTCTGATATCCCTACCATTGCCCCAAATTTGTATAGGACTAATATGCCTTGAACGATATTTAATAACTGCAGTTGACTATGCCAGATATTGCCATTATAAATTGTTTCAGATTTTACCATGTTGCACCACAGAAACCCTATGAACTAGGAAGAATAGTCATTACGTTTTCATAGAAAAATTCCTTATTGTTTACTCTTATTTTGTGCTAAAACATAAAATATTCAGGTATAAGATTGGTCACTTTGTCTGCATGGCACTAAGCATGGAGATTTCCAACCCCACCTCCCAGCCCCCATGGCTTGATATGTTCTTAAGCCAGTTTTGGAATTGGTCATTCATCGTGATCATGTAGACAGAACTTTCCACTTGTGTTACAGCATACATTGCTTTTCTTCCCACTTTCAGCTATAGAATTATAACCACCGTTTCTAATGTAATACCCTACATTTATGTCTTCAATTTTATCAACCATATTACTTAATACTAATTTTATGATTATTCCTTTTCCTTTCGAGTTGATGCATGTAACATATTAATTTAAGTAGAAATCATCTACTCCCTCTGCAAAAAACACTTTATACCTTTCAGATCTGCTTTTAATAAAATTTCCTGGAAAATATCTAGATAATAAAAGTTTTACATTACTAGAGATTTTGTTCTTTTTTTAATATTTATTGAGTCATCATTTCACACTTTAGTGGCCGTTTCTGCTCAGGTGGCCTGCATAGAATTTTGTGTTTAAACATTTCTAACTTAAACCAGCCAATCTTAACAAACTTCCTTTTATGGATAACTTCTTGGCAAACTAGATTTTATCTTTTATATTTCTCCTTCTTAAAACAATCACTTTAAATAATGCACTTTGTTAATTTTATTTCTTTCATGGTCACTTCTTCAACTGAAATTTCTCATTAATTTTTTTTTTTTTTTTTTTTGCGGTATGCGGGCCTCTCACTGTTGTGGCCTCTCCCGTTGTGGAGCACAGGCTCCAGACGCGCAGGCTCAGCGGCCATGGCTCACGGGCCTAGCCACTACGCAGCATGTGGGATCTTTCCAGACCGGGGCACAAACCCGTGTCCCCTGCATCGGCAGGCGGACTCTCAACCACTGCACCACCAGAGAAGCCCTCTCATTAATTTTTACTTTTCCTAAAATAATTGTTGGTCAGAGTTTATTGAACATCTCATTATTATTTTACTTCATCACATTAACCCTTCTCAGAAATCAAAAACTCTTTCTGACCAAATGTCCTTAATATTAAAGTAAGATTAGCTTTGTCTTACTAATTTTATCAATACTAGGTAGCACAATGATTTAATGTAGTATTTTAAAACTAGGCATTATAATATATAATTATAGAGTTGAACCAATTATACTTATTACAACAAACAAAAATTTAAGATACTACCTTAAGCTTTTTGAAGAAAACAAAGCAGGGTGATACCTAGCTATTTCTATGTTAGAAATAACAGTCAAATTTTGATAAAGAATAGTGCTAAATAAATAGAAATTGTAGTACAAAACTGTGTGTGTGTATATATATATGTGTGTGTATATATATACACACACACATATATATATATATATCTACCAAATGAATGAAATATAGAATGAATTGTTGTGGAAGTTCAAAATTGTACTAATAATATAGATGAATTTATAATTGATGGATCTTGGATCTTTAAAGGTGTTTTAAACACATCTACAGTATTTTGGAATCAACACAAAAATGTGAAGTTGGTATCAAGAAGGATATTAACACTCTTCTATAACATGTCCCTCACTGTCACTACCAGAGACAGAATATCAGGCATTACTGACCACAGGTCTGAGCCGGTGTGGTAATTTTAACAATTTTACTACCCAGAAAATGCACTGATTTTCCTTTGTTCAGATAATATTTCTACTTTCTTATTAAGTGACTGTACTCTCTTGGGCATGAGGGAGTAAGGAAAAGCATTTTTCCTACTACTGCGTTGAATTAGAAGGATCATAATAACTCCACATTTTATTTCTACCTCTTATTAGCTATGATTTTTCAGGAGAATCATATGAACACACACTTCTCCATTTCATAAGATGAATAATTCCAACTCATGGGTTATTATAGAAGCTGAATAAGAATATTTTTCATATGAAAACACTTATCCTAGGACCTGGCACAAAGTTGAGCAAATGTTAATTGAACTTTATACAAAATTTTATATCAAAGGTAGGATAGAAATTTTTTGAAGCATGTTAAAAAATTATAAATCTTTATGTATATATGAAATAATTTTATCTCAGAAAATTGGGAAACAATAACAGATGAAAAAATGTTAAGTCAAGTTAACAAACTGGTGAATAAATATCCTTTCCAAATACAATAAAACTTTTTGCATTTTGCAATACAGCAGTCTGCAAGAAGAGGGGGGCAAAAAAGTGCTGGGAGCTACATAGGGTGTAAAGCTTTAAAGTTAAGAATGCCATGCAAATGTAGTCATGTTCTTCCACCAAAAGAGTGAAATTTTCAGAATTAATCAGAAAAAAAAAATTTGCAACTGACTTTTAATGTTTGAATTTTCATCACTGTATGAAAATACTGTTTTATAAATTTGATGCACAAAATGTAGTCATATTTTTATTTTTATTGAATGAGCTTTTTGGAGCACTGAAACATGCATGGCACTCTGCACAAGTTTTCTAAGGCTCCTTTAATCCCTTGTGCCATATTTTTTTTTCCCTGTGTGTAGAAAGAAAAGGGTATATTAAAAGATATTTCATTCTGAATGTCTCCATCATCATAGTTAATAACGGCAGCCTAGCATATAAGAGGAGAAATTCAATTTCAAATTGCTTTAAGGTTTACCTTTGAATTCCGCTTTGGTCAGAAGGGTTCCATGACCTTTAAATTTGATGAAAAGAGGAAGCAGATATTAATCTCATTATTTTATTTTGAAGTCCTCCCAAAGCAAGTGACTCTAGACGACATTTCCACAAAATGACATGAGTAGTCCACGTAAGTTGATCATTATTACAGTGAAAGACAATACCTAAGATTTTAATACACTTTCAGTATTTTATATCTGATTTCAATTCCTTTTGTAAAATCTCTCTGCTACTTCAGAGTTCTCATTGTTTTGGACAGTTTAATTATATGTCTTATATTTATGCTTGTATTGTAAAAACTATTTCTTTTTAAAGATTATATATTTATTCCCTTATATATGCTAAACTTATTTTGATATTCCAAAAATATTTACTGTGCTTCATAGTAATATATGCTACACTATTGCCTTTACACAAAGGTACTCCCCCTGTTACAGAAAATTACAATTGAAATATAGAATATTGTAACTATACAATAATTGCACACACTGTTGAAGAACACAATAAGTTAACTATCCAAGCATTTTATATAGTAACATTCAGATGAGAATTAGTTACCCCAAACAAAAATCCACTCAGTTACTTTCAGATACTATGTTAAGAACTTCT
The DNA here is from genome assembly GCF_003031525.2 of Neophocaena asiaeorientalis asiaeorientalis. Lineage (NCBI taxonomy): Eukaryota > Metazoa > Chordata > Mammalia > Artiodactyla > Phocoenidae > Neophocaena > Neophocaena asiaeorientalis. The sequence goes on along the minus strand of NW_020173124.1, from coordinate 66,846 downwards.
ACCAATGTCATTTAACCTTTTGAACAGTCTTGCTGGACATGCATACTATTATTCCTATCCTAAATTTTTTTTAAATGATTGAACAATATTTGGTATAAGAACAAAATCTGTGGGAACATAATAATTTATCTCAAATATCTCTTGAAGTGTGATTTGTGACGTATTTGCATCAGGCTTATTTTGTTAAAATGCAGATTTCTGGCCACAGCTCCAAGCTGCTTAATAAAAATCTCTGGTGTATGGGCCTCCAGAATTTCAACTTTAACACATTTTTCAGTTTGATAATCATTAGTCTAACCTAGAACATAAAGGGAAGAATAAGATTAGGAAAACAATATAACGATAAACAATCTTTCTTTTCAATGTCACTGGCCTTGGAGAGAAGGGGAGAAATCAAAAAGACTGCTTTTGAAGCATATATCTTTGTACGATAATGTGAAAAGAGAAGGATTAACAATTGTTTGAATAAATAAGAATCTATCTATCTTTCTATCTACCTATCCATGATCCAACAATACTTTCATGAATCCGAAATTCATAAAAGTGTTTAAAAAGTTAAATAATTCAGAGTGGTACAGTGATCAAACACATAAGAAAAAGAAGCTGATTTTCATTGTCCTAGGGTAAAGCACAGTGGGGGAAATAACTGTAGAATAAATTTAAAAGGAAGGATATACAGATGTTTGTGATGGTAAGAAAAAAAATAAGATTTCTTGGGAGGACCATGCAGGACTAACTCAAAGATAATTGTCCAGGGATGAATAGCAGGGAGCAGTAGATTGCAACAGTACAGATTAAAGATGACTAGGGCATGGACTACGGATTTTTCTTGAGGAACAATGACAAAGACACAGATGCCAGAAATTATTATAGTCAGCATGATTATGCAAATAATTCAGTGGGGAATTTGGCTGGAAATTTTGATGATTCACACACATTTCAATTCTTAAATGATCTGCCATTAATGGCTTTGATCACTGTAGTCTACTCAGAGAATGAAGATTTATGAATTTCTATAAAGACAGTAAAAATACTTCATCTTAAATCAACTATTGGAGGAAGTACTTGTGGAGCAGCAAATGCCTTAAGTTGTAGTTTTGTAAGGTAGGCAACAAGAATAATCACTTCTATTTGATTTAATATCTCAAAAGAGATTTTTTTTTTAAACTGGAACTAATGTAGACAAGTGGAACATATTTTATATTTGGCCATAAAACATTATTTTATAAGGAGTATAGGGAAAATCGCAAGATGATCATCAGTTGATTAAGATGCAGAACTGTTAAAATTATTTCTCCAGCACAGTCTTTGAGAGTTATTTCCAGTATGTAACAAAATATTCCCTGAAAGCTAAGAAGTTAAGTGTGCTTCCACAATGCAAAAGAGAGGAGCATCATGACCACTAGCAAGTGATATATTTTATCTAATATAAATACTGGGTTCCAAGCTATGGATAAAACAGAAAATTACTCAATACTGTTAATAAATACCACCTGTCCTACTTAAATAATTTCAGAGTTTGGAATAAAAATCACAGTATCCTGATATTCTTTGTTTAAAAATCTCTCTCTGCCCTTCTGGAGTTCTAAAGGCATATTTTTAATAACTTCTTAAAATACTTAAAACACACGATGCTCATATCAGAACATCTTATCAATTAGCATTTATTCCTCCAATTCCTGAGCAATTCCATTTTCTGACTTCCAAGCATCTCAGTGTTATGATGAGCCCCAGAGGTTCTTATCTCTATTAACACAACAAAATATATCTCAGATCATTTCTCTTGCTTAACATGAACCTGATTTATGTTGCTGTTGTTACTGTTGTTATTTCAAAGGAGGTAATGTAAAGAGCAAATTTTGATATTTTAATTTTAAAATAGCTTTGTACACATCAGTTATATAATAAAATTACCAAGCAATCAGTATTATTTTTTTCACTGGAGCATGTAAAATATCCTCAGTGGTCAATTAGAAAGATTTGACAAATGTAAAGCTACAAAGAACAAAAAGACTTTTGCAATGATTAGGATTCATTCTAACGAAGTTTGCAAAATTTGCCTAAACATCTTATTTTGATTTATCTTTGGATTGTGTCAAGAATTAGGAACTGAAGAACTGGACCAATTTTCTAGAACATTCAACTGCAAAACCACAACTAAGGGAGAAAACTGATTTTTTTAAATCAATGATTTTATTGGTCGTTCACTTTATTATAATTATTTGAAATATGCTCATTTCATTACCTCACTTCAGTAATACAGACAGCGTCATAGACCTGGCCTTAAAATTTATTTACCTATTTTAATGATTTACTTGTAGTATGGTATATAATAAATGTGATGTATAGAAAATATATATGTAAGCTTTTTATAAAGGATCTAAATAAAAAATCAGGATAATGCATGAGTGATGACTTAATAATAATATAATGATATTAATTTTCATTGAAATCATGATCCATACTCATAGTTTTATAATATCATTATTAATCAAATAACTATATTCTTGAATAGTAACATTGCTGTCAATTATTCTGAAGTTAATGTATGCTTTTATGAAACAAATTTTTCTTTTTGTAATTTGAGTTTGTCAATATGATGATTTTATGAGATTTTGCCCTTGTGTTAGGACACCCGATACTGTCTTCACAAATACCACAAATAATTCACATGGCATCATAGAAGCCTAGTTCCCAAACAGCTTCAGCTACTTGAATTGGCTATGACAGAATTGGAAGAGACCCAGAAATGGCAGTTATTTAGTTTGGCCACCATGCCCAAAGATATCTACTTGGAATAGTTCTGGAAGCGGTTCTTTTACTGTGTACAACTACTTGTGATGTGGTGGTATTTGACAGTCATTTTAAATAAGAACTGAAGCCAATTAAATTGTTTCTCTATGGATTTCCTCTGACAGATGCATGGAGGCATCTTGTGTTAGCCAGCAGACATCGTTCAAACATAGCTAAAACCATTCCAGCATTTATTTTGATACAATCAGCTAATTATATGGTTGTGATTTATGTTTAAATGAAGGATTTTAATCAAATCTATTATTTTAATCCTCTGCGAGACTTCCCATCATAATGTCATGGTTCCTATATGGGAAAGACAACTTCTCTGAATGAAAACTTGGGCATATTGTCTTGATTTCATGGGAATAGAAGCATGATCTTAAATGGGAAAGCACTATATTTCCCTGTCTCTGATTAAAAGAGTAAAAATTGTACAGTTTGAACTATGAGACATATGACCATTTGCTGTTTAGTTGTTAGTTCCACTTTGAATTTAGAACCAGAAAAAATAAATCACAGAAACTTAGTAAAGAAGGATTTGCTTGACAGGCAAACTCAATTTTTATAGTGGCATAATTTTCAGTACGTCTCAAATTAATCTCAATTCTTAATTAAAATTTCAGTTTTGTTATAAAATACGCCAATTTTAAGTTTAACATAGAATAAAGAAAAATGACTATAAACTTAACTTTTAAAAAGTATTTTAACAAGTGAAGTCCAATTGAAGTTACCCTCAGCATACTGACAATATGCAGGAAATTAGCAGAAATCTCTAAAATTCATGAATCTATGATAGCAGGCTCTTCCTTCATTTCATTTGGTTAAAGTTACTACATTAGCAGACTTGTGGGTTTTGTTACTCACTGATTTTTTTGTTTGTTTTTATCTTTCTAGATGTTCCACCAACTGGTCAGGCACACAGTGTGAGAGGCCGGCCCCAAAGAGCAGCAAATCTGATCATATCAGCACAAGTAAGTTTCTCAGATTAATATCTTGGGTGTTCCACATAGTATAGAAAGCATTGTTTTCTTTTTATACCATTATTGTGGGAATTGAGTCTTGGAAAATCTCCTTTATGGAATTTTGCAAGAGATCTGCAATCCATATGTTTTTTGAAAGAAGAAGCACTGAACTCTCACCTGGTGACAGGATCCAGCGTTATGTGCTCTTTTAGGCTGTGAGAGTTCATCTCAAACTTTGGCAGTTTTCAGAACACACATCTGTAAACCTAGCTTAAGCTTTTCTTCGGAAATGTGCGTCAGCTGCAAAGGCTGCAAATATCACAATGGATGTGAGAATGCTTGGGGAAGAAAAGTAATTTCATGTTTTAATTAGAGTATTTTTCTTGAAGTGCATTCAGTGTGTTGTGGAAAAACAAACTTGATTAGTCTCAAAGTGATGAAGTATGTTAACAAGCAATTTTTAATAAGGAGCATAGTTGATTCATTGCTTCCTTATCTTTAAAGTACTGGTTTTGAAGTATATTAAAATATAGCAACATTTTACAAGTTTTTTTGTGTGTGTAGCTGTAGTCTTAGGACAGGTCCCTGATATGAAATTTTATCTACATCAATATTTTGTGTCTATGTGTGTGTGTTCCAACAATTTTAAATGATTTTATAAAGATTTTCACAACAAAAGTCTTACATAAAGTTTCCCAATTCACACATACTATCACTAATGAGTGGAAAATTTTTGAGAAATCTGGAATAACTATCAAGTGGGTAAATATACTCTTGAAGAGAAAAAATAATACCTCTGATTTATGAATGCTTACTTAGCAATTTTTCTCTAGTCTTTCACTGCTGGTGAGAGAGCATACATGAAAACAAACAAAAAATATACTATGGAATTCGTGAAAAAAGAAAGACATTATCAAAATCAAAAGTATATGATTTTTGTACCTTAGACATAGGCTCCCAGTGTTTGCTGATCTACTTGTTTGTTCTGCCTGTCCCCAAATAATTTATCATTGCTTGAAATTCTTCAAGTGACATTGTCTAAAGTTCCACCATTTAGAGATTAACTTGGGCTAGTAAGGATGACCATCTTTGAAAAATGGCAAATAGGTACAGAATAAATAACCTCAGAAATGAGTCTTTGCATTTGGAAAAGTGAGTTGCGTGATTCTGGTCGTGGAGCATAAGGTGTTACCTTAGAATTTGTGTGTTGTCTTTAGGAAGGGAAGGGAGAATACTGTAGCAAAACTATGGACACGTAGTTGTAGGAATAGGGCACTAGGATTTGAGGAATTGATTCATAAAATATAGGAGATGTGGAAAAATATACCTTGCCTAACTTGATATTGCAGAAGAAGAGCAAAAGAAAAAAAATACTCTCTTCTCTCTCTTCCAGGATCATACTGACATTAGTACTAACAATTCTGGAGGAATACTAATTTATATGATTTTGTGAACCAGTCATAAGACTCAACCATCATTAAGAGCATTTTTGTAATGAAAAAATGCATTTGAGTTACCAACCAGTAAAACATACTGAAGTAATAAGTTGAGAATTAATGAAGTCATGGTACTTTAGGCTTTCTTTTATGATAACTTCTCAATTATCTAAGATAAATTAAAAACTTAGTCTTTTAGAGAATCAAAACAATTTTAAATATTGATAAAACTTTCTGAAAGAAGGAAACAGAGTAGAATGTCAATTGAATTTTCAATTTATGTATAAGGTCCATTTACAAGGGAAAGTTTCGTGTTTGGAAGATGATTTTGAGGAGGGGTGTGCCAGATGTATTTATTGAAAGGTGATGTTGCCAACCGTTTGCATTAGCAACAAGCTCCCTTATAAGAAAAATGCCTCTAATTACATGCAACAGTTCTAAAATAGGAACTATCACATGGAAGGAGGAGTTGCAAGTAGTTGTAACCCTTTTTCCAAAGATTCTGATGCTCTTTCTTCCATCACTGATTTAAAGTCATTACATTTAATGGAAGTATCAATGCACATTGAAAGGGCTATTAGCTATGCAAATGTCAAATTATCTCAGATTTGAGCAAAGTTGACCACATAATGACTCTGTTAAAAGGTACTTATCAGACATTTGCGCTTAGAGAAACTTGCCTCAGTAACTCTGAAAGGAGAGAAAAGGTAGTTAAACTGATCCTTCCTAAGGTAGGAGGGCTATTTTTATTTTCTCAGGTAAACTCCAGTGGTTTTGAATGGTTGTCAAATGTTCCCCGAACTTGGGCAAAAGTAATCTGTTCAATAAGAAAGATGGATACTTTAGGAATGTGTTTTCAAATCTGCATTTCCACTTACAGTGAAGCATTCCATAATCATTGGACCTTGACACAATCAGGAATAGACTGCCTCTCTCAGCCTAACTGCTATCAACTGGCACGAGATTTACCTTTCTAATTGATGAGCAGCTTTCTTAATCATCTCTGAGTAGTCATACTGATGTTCTCTGCCCCTTGCGGTTTAAAGTATCTAAAGATCAGCCTGCCTGTGGAATTAAGTGGATCTATTATTCTAGAACTTTCTGCTTAGTTTCCACTTGAAAAAGCAGAAACTTTTCTGAAGTTATTTGGAAGAGTTTTAAACTAAGGTTGATTAAATATTTATTTTATACTCCTGTTTTAGATTTACCTAAAGTTTTAAGGGAGTGGATGCTCAATGTTTGGATTATGCTATTCATATCTGCTAAATTTAAGGAGGATAAAAATATACTCAGCATTTGTGGGGCAGTAACGTAATGATGCTGTATTTTACTGTAGTGACAACAGAAATGTGATATCTGTTAGGGGGTTATTCATATCTTCTATTTTCCTACTTTATCCTCATGTCTTTTATACCATCATGTTTTAAAACAGAAAAAAAATTAATTATGTTATACCAAGGAATTATAAATATAACTATAAATTGCAAATATATAGAGAAAAAGGCAACAAAATAATACCTCTGTCCTAATTATCCAAAAGCAAGTATTTATTGAGCCTCTACTAAGTGTCAAGTAATGTCTAGATCCCAGGGATGAATCAGTGAATAAGATAGTCAGGGCTTCCCTGGTGGCGCAGTGGTTGAGAGTCCACCTGCCGATGCAGGGGAAACGGGTTCGTGCCCTGATCTGGGAGGATCCCACATGCCACGGAGCGGCTGGGCCTGTGAGCCATGGCCACTGAGCCTGTGCATCCAGAGCCTGTGCTCCGCAACGGGAGAGGCCACAACAGTGAAAGGCCCGCGTACCGCCAAAAAAAAAAAAAAAAAAAAAAATAGTCAGTGCCTCTTCTCATGAAACTGAGGTACCACAGGGATAAAAAAAATAGTTAAACAAGAAAGCAAGCAAATAAGTAAACACGTAGAAAATAATTATGAGTCTTGATTGGATCTGTGAAGGAAATAAAAAAGATACAGAAATAGAGAATGTTAGGGGAGAACTGAGGTCAGGAGTGATTTCTCTGAGATGGTGATACTTAAGCTCAGACTTGAATGATTAAAAAGGGGAGGAGATGCTAAGTATATTTCAAACAAAAGAAACAGCAGATACAAGAACGCTAGAGTAGGCAAGAGCTAAACATGTTCAAGGGATTGAAAGAAAATCAGTGTACTGACACCAAGGGGACAAGAGTGAGAGTAGTACAAAGTGAGGATGATTATACATGACCAGGATGATAAGCAGCCTCTCAAAGATCACTGGAAGGATAATCTTTGCTAAGTTTGGAACATGATATGTTCTTTATGATTTTTAAAATAACAGTTTATCAAAATGCTTAAGAAACATCATCCAAATCACTGTATATATAGAGAGAGAGACACACATTTATACATATATGTAAACATAAACTTAAGAGCAGAATATATAGCAGCAAGTCAAAAGAGGTCAATTGTAATGATATAATTTATGCTTATATTTTTCTACTATAACTTCGATAAACAAAAAATTCTTTCTTTAACTTTCATGATAGTAAACTCTACTGGTTTCCCTCCCAACCTCTTGAAACAACTCTGTCTTCTTTGTGAGATACTTCTTTTTTATCTCTTCTAGTTATCTCATTTTCCACATACCACTACATATATTCTCCTTGGCAATCCATAATTCCTTGATCTCGGTTTTCAACTCTTCGTTAATTACTCCCAAATTTCTGTCCTCAATCCTGGTTTCTCTTCTGAGGCTGAGACACATATCCCACTGCACAACTGCTATATCCATATTGATGTCATCTCTGTCTATATCTATATATCTATATCTCTATACTACAGGAATCTGAAGCTCCGTGTTTCCCAAAATGATCTCATCCCCTTCTCCCACTCAACCAGCCATTTTTATACATCTTGTTTTGCCTTCCTGTCTATACACATAGCTGGAAAATCTACCTGGTTATCCAAGCAACACTTAAGTGTCACTCTTAACCTTCCTTCTTTTTTAAGTTAAGTTAGACAATATAGTCCATAAATATGACTTCCTAAATTTCCTTCAACATCATCCTGTTTTTTAATAGCATAAATTCCCGGCTCATTTATGTAGCTTACACAGCCCTTCCTAACATCCCCTTTGCTTTCCTCTACAGCCACATCTCCTTCTACCACCCTCTGCTCTACTCTCCATTCAGACTGTTGTTCCTTGATCTTTTCTCCTCCAGGTTTTCATATTTCTCTCCCTAGGTTAATTCAATATCTCCTCCTCCACTCAACCTGCATTCTCTTTCATGGAACTCATCCCTCAGGTCTCAAAGGCACACCAGTCGTCCTCCTCTATCCCAGATCTAGCCGGATACTACTCCTCTATGTTTTCAGAGCAATACATACTTTCACTAGGGTAGAGCTTATCACTGTGCTAAATAAACCCATGTGTTTGTCATCTTCTAATATACGTCAAACAAGATGAGAGGAGGGACATTTCTATCCCCAGTGCAAAGTAGAGTAAATGTTGAGTGTGTGGAGTATAGCAACACTTAAAATATATCTGCTAAATGAGAACTGAATGTATAGTCCCTATGATATCCTAGGCACTGTGCTATCTGCAAAACAAAGATAGATAGCTTATGCCCTCCAGTTACAAATAAACTGACCTCTACAACATATGGTGAAAAGTGCAACATAGAGGCATACACAGAGTCATATGGCAATATGTATTTTGAATTAGTTAATAAACATGTATTAGCACTTTCTGTGTAATAGACACAATTCTATTTACATTACTATGAGGTATATATTAATGATAACACTCATTTTATAAATGTGTAAACTCAAAGAATATAAATTTGCCCAATCGCATGTTGCTAGTAAGCTGAGATTTGACCTTTGAGATTCAAATTTGAGGTAGCCTGGCTCCAGAATCTATTATATCAACTGTGATGCTGTACTGCCTCTCCCATTGAAGGGGTCTCCTCAACATAACAATTTGATAAGCCAGTTCTTCTTTCAAATGGAAAAGCATTTTATAATGAGGCTACAGAACAATGTGGCAAGGAAAGACTGGCTCTATTTTCTGTGAGAAGTTTGTTGAGATTTCCCCTCCACTCAATAACAAGTTCAGAGTGTGCTTTTTTTTTTAATCTGTTTAGAACAGTCCCCCAAAAATATACTATTAAAAATATCACCTACAATAGATCTTGATTGTTATATGTTACAATATGATATTTACTGCTGTATACACTGCTTGGAAAAAATGCTTATTTTGATAAATATCTATACTATATTCTAAAAATATATATATTTGCTAGTTGTTTCTATGAATATAAACTAATTTACAAAAAATAAAGAAAAACTTGCCAAATTGCCACCCTTTATTATTTATTGGCTATACTGAGCATTATCGCAATTACCTTGATAGCTTATATAAACGTATAAGAATGCTAGGCTCTTAAACAGAGGGCTGTAATGTGAGGGATTGGAACTGCCATCTGTCATGGGAAAAAGAAAAACAAAGTTCTTTGTTTTCTAGCATGCATAATTAACAGCATTTTTACCTAATAAGAATAAAAGGAACTATGTAGAACAAATAAAATCTAATATTCTAAATAATTTATAATTGATTTGAGGGGAAAGTAACTTTATATACCTTAAAACTAGTATTGATATATATTTTAAACCTACAAATTTACCACAAATTTTAGCAGAAAAACATATAAATGATGAAGTGAGGATATTTATAAAGTTGTGATCAATCAGTTGAAGTCAGTTTATGAAGAAATCAAGCTGTTCACTGGTATTTAAAATTTGTGAACAAATGTTAATTACTATCCAAGGTGCCAGATTCTCCACTTACATTAATTATTAATAAATTACACATTCATATAAAGTTCACTTTCCCAAAACCAAGGAGGTAATGTAATATCAAACTCACTAAATCATATAGTGCTGGTAACAGCATGAAAAAAATAAAATGAGGTTTACATTTCAGAAACTGACTAAAGAAGGCAAGCCATATTTTCTCTTGCATGGAAGAGAGTTATTTGGTCATTTTAGTCAAGTTATTTTTGAAGTTCCAAATTGAAAGATTATCTTATATATGACATTTCCTTAATAAAGACTTTTTGGTATTTTGGTAAATGATCTGCAATATGTACTACCTCACACAGATATCTGTGGCTAGAGCTGTTAAAACTGATCTATATTTCTATTTTAAATTCCCTAAGCAGCTGCTTATCATGCTTAATACTACCATTAATTTCTACCACAGTATTTTACATATACATGTATATGCAGAGAAAAATTCATATATTTAATAACTATTAACGTTTCATTCCTGAACCATTCAAGATCCTCACATTAAATTTCAATTAGTTTGGGTGTTGCTGTGTTTCTCAGTTTAGCCAATGATTAAGCTGACTTGACAGAATCAATGAGATACTTATTCCAAATAGACAAAGACTTGTCTTATGGGCACTAGATATTTGTCTGTTGGAAACATGAGATTTAGGTACTTGATAGAGCTTCTTAATACTCTCCTGTTATTAGGCAACGCTTGCATTCAGTTTTCTTCCTGCATAAGTGACGTATGACCCTAGGTGTATCTTACTGTGGATCGCATCATCAGTAAAAGGGTATCGTCTCCTTCTCCTTTAGAAAAAAAAGATTGCTCTTATTGCCAACCTAGAAATGGAGGGCAGGGCAGAGGTTCTCCTCAGTTTTACTTCTCCCCTGTGCTCAGCTGCATAAAAACTAAGATCCACTTTCTCTGACCACTTTTGAAAATCTATTCCATAGATCTGTTATTCCATTTTGAAGATGAGTGATACAACCTAGATCATTCTTATAAAGAGGGAAAGTGGACATTTACAACATAAGCCAAACACTTAAATGTGGTTTGCTGAAAATATTCTGGAACTGGAATTTGAGAAAGAGAATCCACTTTGTCCCCCTATTTTGTTGAATCAAGCTAAGAGCCCTATGTGGTAGGTCTTCGTGTCTCTATTTTAACAGGTAAAGAGCATGAGCCTCAAATTTAAGTAACTTTTCCAAGGTCTCACTTCAGGTAGGTGGTGAAACTGATATTTAGGCCTATGTCCATCCAAATCCAAAACTGTTACCCCTTTTGTTTTACCAGACTGCCATCTAACTTGCCACATGTACTCATGGCCAGGGAGTATTTATAGCTAAAGGAAAAAAACTAAGGGTGGAAATATGGCCAGGGAAATTGTGGAAATGTGTGTTCAGTCACAGTTTCTTTACTTATGTCATTGCAAATAAATGTGTCTGGTGAGAATCAGAGTCAGACTGACAAAGTCAGTATTTCTAACCTCAAGGTATTTAATGGTAACATATAAATGAAGGATATCTAAAGAAACATTTCCAGCAGATCAAGTATTTAATAAGAAAGTGATTTTCCAGTAATGTAGTTATGAACTAGGAATATAGACATTTGGCCTAAGCTTTATTTTTATTATGTCAGTTGTCAAATGATTTGGTGTAATAAAGTGTTCAGTTATATCAGTCTTGTCTTCATTTTATTTATGTGTTCATCTATTCATTCATTTCTTTTTCAGGAAGCATAGCCATCATTGTGCCTCTCGTCCTCTTGGTGACTTTGATAACCACCTTGGTAATTGGTTTAGTGCTTTGTAAAAGAAAAAGAAGGTAAGATGCAAGGTTCGAGACCAACAGTAAATAAATTACACAAATAGTTACAGAAACCGATTTTTTTTAAGAAAATTTCTTAAAGTATGATTTACATATTCCAACTGCTGAATTCTATGTTTTTTGAACCATTTTATCCCTCTACTTCATTTTAAGTGATTATAATTTAGACAACCTTTCCCTTTTGTTATATTGATGGAATGGCTGCATTTGCATATTCCAACAAAAATAACAAGGGAGTTATTAAACATTCAATAGAATTTTACATTTGTGGTAGTTTTTCCTTGAAATAGCAAGCGTCTCTAAAGAGCATTTTGTAATATTAATGTGTAAGATTAGTAATGTCAATAATGTATTGTATGTCACAAATTGTACATTTTATTCACAGATTACATATTTGTTGATTTTATATATTACTGGAAGTATCATTATTTCAACTTATTTGAATATGCAGTTAAAAGATCTATAAGGAGTGAGTTGTCTGTGGGGTTATTATCTGGAAGCTAGAGTTTGTGAGTCCGTTTTTTTTTGTTTTGGTTTTGTTTTGTTTGTTTGTTTGTTTTTTGCGGTACACGGGCCTCTCACTGTTGTGGCCTCTCCCGTTGCGGAGCACAGGCTCCGGATGCGCAGGCTCAGCGGCCATGGCTCACGGGCCCAGCCGCTCCGCGGCATGTGGGATCTTCCTGGACCGGGGCACGAACCCGTGTCCCCTGCATCGGCAGGTGGACTCTCAACCACTGCGCCACCAGGGAAGCCCCGCGAGTCCGTTTTTGAATTATGTAAAAGAGGATTTTAGCCACGTGACTTGAGGATTGAAAGTTTATCACTATTTTTTTATAGACGTTTTTCAGGAACGAAAGGGAGAAAGTAGAATTTTAAAGGGCAATTGATTAGTGAATATTCAGTTTCAACTAATGTGGTATTAGCTATTTACAAGGAATATGTTCCAAGTGCATTTTTTACTGTTAAATCTAAATAATTTGGGAAAATAATGTATTACATTCAGAGTTTTTGTTCCTCTGTGAATCAATAAATGTCATTTATTTTCAGTGTATTTTATTTAAGAATGTTCCGTCAGTTATATTAAAATGTCATTAAATCTACAAATACGACAGTTTCATGCACCACATTGTGATATTTAGACAACTCACACAATGTTCACTTATTCTAGGACGAAAACTATAAGAAGACAACCTATTATCAATGGAGGAATAAATGTAGAAATCGGCAATCCATCTTACAACATGTATGAGGTGGATCATGATCACAACGATGGAGGTCTTTTAGATCCTGGCTTTATGGTGGATCCAGCAAAGGTAAAGTTTTAAGATGATGCACTGTGAGCACTAACATTCTTGAGTCATTTCTCCATAAAATGGTTCTGAATTTCATCATGATTTCTTTTATCTGAAGTTAGATTAAAGAACTTTAGGATGCATTGAATTTTATAGGCTCTTCTAAAGAAAAAATAAAATTGTGGACTGCATTCACCTGAAGCACAAAGTTAATGTAACATGTTTTGGAAAATAATATTTATTTATTTGCTTAGTTTATAAACATAACTTATTTAAAATAATATCTTATTCAAATGTGTTGAGGTGCTGGCACATCTAAATATACAGCCTAGTGTAAAATTACTGATTTATTTTTAATAACAAAAAGAGTACAGTGTTTCATTGCCAAAATAAGTACTTTATTTCCAATAATGTTTTATTGAAGAGTCCACTAAGCTGTGTGCTTGGATTTGTTTGTAATCAAATCGCTTTTAAACAATATTTTTCTACCTACTATAATATCCTTCTTATTGATTTGAGACATACCATTGATATATATAGCCTAAAAATCCACAGTCTTTTTTTAGTTTCTATTAGTTCATATTACTGAATGCTCAGTTTGGAAGCTTTCATAAGAAATAGATAAATGATACAACTATCTAGATAAACTTGCAAAGATTCCCTTCACTGTATAATCGGAATATTTTGCATGATAATTATAGAATATTTTAAGAGCATCAATTGAATTAATGAATTAAGAGCATCAATTTGCTAGTATGGTATGATTTTTCTTAGCTTATTTGTTCATTAAATGGTTATTTATATTCTGATATATTAAAGGTATTTTGTCCAAAATGCACCATTATATTAAATAATCGCAACGATCACATGGCTTTGCACTCATAGCAACAGCTGTTCCCAAAGAAACTGAATAGGTCCCCATATATTCAATCTAGTTCTGAATCCAGACTTTCTAAGCCTAAAATTGGTGGTCTGAAACTGAAGAAGTATTCATTTCTATGAAAAGAAATCAATCATTATTGCATAGATAAGTTTTTACGCTATCAGAAGATATTGTATACTTTTTTCCTCATTAGAAATAATTTTTTAGTTACTCTAAATTATTTAGTTACTCTAAATTACTCTAAATTATTAATTCAGTTACTAACTCCTACATTTGAAGTTGTTTGTGAAATAAACCCTGGTAACCTAAGTTTCAGTGTTTTGTACTGGAAATTGAAAAACTAAACATACTGTGCATGTTGTTTGATAATTTATAAAGGAGAAAGACATTTTAAATAATAGACTTCTCATTTTCTATGAATTTTTCTTAGGAATAAAATACAGTATCTGTAAATATAATATGAACTGATGAGGATATAACTTATACACTTTTTATGAGCGGGAGGGTTCTCATTTTCCCCATCATTTTATTTCTAGTGATAGAGCTAAGCCTATTTTGGATACTTAAAGGGGCTAGCTTTTTAATATTCCATTTAATTTTTTAAATATTTACTCTAGGAAGATAAAGCTATGCTTCAGTGCCCCTCAAATATATTTTTAATGTATTTAGCTAATAACATTCAGTAAATATCTATTTACTATTTTCTGATTGACCAAAATTACACTAAATGTGACTTAGATGGCTGATTCTAGCTGAGTCCTGATGTTTGAAATGTAAATATGAATTGTTGCCTAAGAAGTAACTGCAGAAAATACATTTATAGGTATAGGCGATTTTAAAAAGCAGGTAGCCACACCAAAGCAACCTTCATGATGAAGTGTTTTTCACAGAGTATTCACTTGTTACAATGGTTTGATATATTCATGATGTGAATGTGAATGATGATTCATGAATTCATTATCTGTGAATCACAGATCTAATATTAATAGTTATTTCATAAATTATTGAAACTACCATGAACACAATGTTGATGCCCCAGGGCTGAAGAATATATCTTCTGTTATTTTTATGATTTAACATGAGTTTATATCAATGAAAACAGTTCCATGATATTAGATCAGAAACTAAAATTCTCTGTTTACACACAGCCCAGGTATATAGGGGGAGGGACCAGTGCTTTCAAGCTTCCACACACAGCGCTGCCCAGCTACCTAAACTCTGATTTGAAAGGACCACTAACCGCTGGGGTGAGAGAAAATTCATTATTCCATACCCATTCCATCACAGAACTCCTCACAATCAAAGATGATTACTAGACTTAGATAGGGGCTTATCTTTAATGATTTTTTAATTAACAAAAGATTTCAAAACAGCATTAAAATTGGGGGCTTAAGTGTCCTGCGTATGCAAAATTATATATGAAATGTTATTTTCGACAAGTTATTCAGTAGAAATATCTCTTCTTCTAAGTTTGAAAATGTTAAAGCTCCTTAACAGTAAACATGAGCATTTGCTATTGTTAGAACAGAAATCTCTAGCCAGAAGTTTAAGCTGAATAGTTTAAATTTATGTTTGGTTTGGTTTATTTTCTATTAAGACGCTTTGTTTAGTATATACAAATTTGATATCCTTTTAAATAAAAATATAATACAAAATGTTGCGTATGGAGAAATTAGAAATGGTGTATGAAACCATTCTTGAAAATTTTTAAGTAACTAGCTTCTAGAGAAAGGTGCTTTGTCTAAAGTTACATGGTTCATATTGGAAAGAAGAGGGATTAAAGACAGGTATCAAGATTCCTAGGATTGATCTCACCCTTGTACCTCTCTCCCATCAACTGTTTTTCATTCTCATTTTTTTTATCATGTTTGTCTCATTTGCATGGCTCAAAAAATGTAATATTTCTTTGTTATGACTAAGATTTAACGTTCTATTTTGGAAAGACAAAATTTTAAAAATCCAACTAGGTAACAACCTCAGGTTAAGTTGCAACTATTAAAATAATAAACATTGTATATGTTTTTCAAATGAAAGAGATCATTTCTACATGTCTCAATTCTACCTCAAAGTGATGCAAGTATCTATGAAACTTAGAATGAATGTGTCCTTCACAATTCTTTAGAAGAATCCAAAAATATTTCCAATAATAAGTACATAGAGATTGTTTGAAGCAAAAATACTGTCTTTATTTTTTAAAGTTTACACAACTAATGTAGTTTACTTTCATTTTTCTTTTTTTTTTAATTTCATATTGAAAAATTATAAGCACCAAGCAGTTAGATAACCAAGCAAAAAGATGGCAGCACATCTTTCCTGCCACTGCAATAGCATTAAGGGGAGTAAACATGGACTGGAAATAAGACAGTTTGGTTTAATGTTCTGTACTTTTAAATAAAGTCACAGTGAATATAGCTTTCATGAAGATTTCTTCAGGCTTTCAATATTATGTCAAAGCTCCCCTTAGGTTCACAAGTTAACTGAAAAACGTACAATTATGTTTTTATCTAAAACGATGCTAAAGTCAACGAAAGCCTGTAAACAGAATTTAAATTACATTTATATAATTACTATTTAGTAAGTTAAATGAAATGCATATAAATGTTGTTAACAGTAAAAGATAGACATCATAGAAAATAACAAATTCATGTGGTCAAAACAGGTAATAAAACTATATTTATTTTTCTCCTTCAGCCAACAAATTACTCCAATCCGATATATGCAAAATTGTATATGGATGGGCAAAACTGTCGAAACTCCTTAGGAAGTGTTGATGAAAGGAAAGAACTGCTTCCAAAGAAAATAGAAATTGGGATAAGAGAGACAGTGGCATAATGCGTGATACCTTTTATATACTGTATAAATGTATAAAATGTAAGGATTACTTTTGTATGTTCCAACAGTATTATACTTGTTTTGGGATCAGCATTACCTCTTCCTTTATCTTTTTTCTGGTCAATTGTTTTCTGAGTTTTCTGGGTTTTATGTTTTGCTGATGACTACTGATTGACCATTTGTATGGTATTTTTATGAAAAAGAACTGCACTACAGTACAATTTACACCAATGCTGCTGATAAGACACCTTTGAATTTGTTAAAATTAAAAACAACATATTCCTTTGTAGTGTGAATATGAGCAATCTATTTTATATGAACTTTTTTGGTTCTACTTAATCAACAAAGATAATCTCTGCACTTTTTCATTATACGGTCTGAAAGCTGTAATACAATATCATTTAATTCTCTGTTTAAATTGATGGAAAAATGATTGAATGGTCAACTCTCTTCTTTGTGCCCATTAAGACTGATTCAGACTGCTGAAAACATGTAGCCCTCACAAGTTCAGCATAACCAGCTTTGAAATTAGTCTTAGGTTGCCAAGTGAGAATTTTGACAAAAAACCTTTAAAAATTTATAAAATTAATAATTTGCATGAATACATATGACTACATTTTCCAAAATTTAGTGGACTCTCTTGTGATATACTAAAAGTATACACCCTATAAACAATAGTTATATTTAGGTAGTAGAACATAGCAAAATTATAATCAAAAGTGGAAAGAACACACTTGTTATGGGAGAAGACATTTTGTTTTCCCTCAGTCCTGAGGTAAATAGCCAGCCTAGAGCACAACAGGGCATTGGGCACTCATGTCTTAGGAATTTCTTCCCAGTCACATGCATTTTGTGGAAGATTAACCCAACCCCTTAACACACAGAACACTAAAGAATACTATATAAGCACACAAATTGATAACACAGTTTCAATTATGTGAATGCATTCTCTTTGCAAGATCAAAAGGAAGAGACAAGGCAGCCATTATGGTATAGAGTAATCAGTAAATATTTTCAATATACAATATGACTAATCTATTATTTGCCCTATCCAAAATATATTCTTAAGGGACTTTCCAAGTTATGGAAAAACAATTATCTGCCCATAATCAAAGGTGGAGAGTATACATGCTGACCAGTTACTCTGGTACTCTGATTTCTTCTGGTTATACAAAACACATGGACCCCATTTACTTGTCTGTTTTCAAATTTCAATTGAAACACACATACGATTTATTTAAGTTGTATAAAAAAGTATAGCATTTTTATACAAATATCTTTAAAGGCACAAAAGATTTATTCACAAGGTATGGAGGGCTTTTTGTTCCTCTGATAGACATGACTGACTTTTAGCTGTCATAATGTATTAACAGATGAAATATGTTTGTGGTTGCTCTTTATCCCTTTGTACAAGCATTAAAAAAAAAAACACAGCTGTTTTATAAAGAGACTTTTTGTTGTACTATGTGCATGCATACTACCTATTTCTAAACTTTGCCATATTGAGGCCTTTATAAACGATTGATTTATGTAATACTAGTGCAATTTTGCTTGAAACAATGTTATGCATATCATAAACTTTTCCAGGTTCTTGTTTAAGTACATTTTTTAAATTGAACAGTATTTTTCATTTTGGTTATAATAGTCATTTTGCCTATGTTTCTACAATGAAGTGTTAAATACTTTATAAAAAATTGTTGACTGGCTTATTTAAATGAAATTCTACATATTTAAGTGCTTGTGTTGGATAGTTTTTGAAAAGAAAATTATTTTCTTTATGGAGTTTAACATTCTTAGGAAGTTATTTTAGTAAACATGAGACATAATTTTTGTTGTATCCTTAGGACATACTCCTTGGGTTAGGACTGATTTCATTGCATCATTTTTCAAATCACAATAAGAAGGCATTTTCTCTCTTCTTGAAGTAGAAACACATCTCTTACTTTTTCCTTTTCCCTGCCATACATTGCTCATCGTGGACGCCATGTTGCAATAGAAAGAAAGATAGGTTATATACACAATAGTATGACAATTGTGTTGAAATAAGCCAAAGTTCTTCCTGCTCTTTCCCATTCTAAAAAAAATGTACTTTAAGGAAAACTCAGAATCCATTAGATGCTGTGTAGACATTATTTTGTAAATGGAATAGTTATTAGTGTACCTACTTGGAGTATTGGAATAGAGATGCAAATGTAGGAGGGTCTGATTGACTGGAGCTATCATTGAGTTGTATTATCTGAAAGAGTCTTTGTATATCAGAGCTTTATGACCATAGCTGACATTATCATTTGAAAGAGAAGAACCCACAGATTGGAATGACCTCAATGCAACTAACATTAGTATAAGTATCTACCAAAACATATATGATATACAACTAACACTCAGGGTCTGGCATCAATGACCTATTTTCTCTCTAGTACACTGAAAACTATAGTCAAGAGAGCTCAGGATGCAGCTCATCCTAAGGACTTACATTCTCATGGTCCTTAGTTCACAGTATGTTTCACCATTCTATGCTGGTTCATTCAAGTCCACATCAGAATCCATAGTATTTCTAGTTGCAGATACTTTGCATTCAGTGTTTAGAGAACAAAGATATTTTTTGTCAACTCCTCAAACTTTATTTCTATGGCTCTAGCTGTTTCTATTTCAATTTTCTTTTGCAAAAACTCATATAAATATTAGAAAGTCAGGTGTATAATTCTCCACAGTGACCAATTTTTATAAATGCCTTTCCAAAATACTTTCTGAAATATTCCTTCAAGTTTTGATGGGACACATTGTCTAAAAAATGAATGCTTCCTGGTAAACTCTTCTTCTTACCCATATGTCTTTCTATCCAAAGCAGAGATTTTCAGCCTTTTGACATTTGAGCCAGGTAATTCTTTGTTGTCCTCTTTAGAGTAAGACACTTAGCAGGATCTCTGCCTCCTATCCATTAGTCGCTACTAGCACCACCCAAAGTTGCAACAATCAGAATACCTACAGACGTTGCCACATGCCTTCTGGGGAACAATATTGCTCTTGCTAAGAACTGCTGATCTAGGGCTGTGTTCTGTTTCCCGCTATTAAATGACTTTCAGCTGGATCAGCTGAGTCAAAAAAAAAAGGCTCCTCATCACCAAAATCATGGCAGTCCTAAGTTTTTATTTTAATTCTTTAATGTTGATGATGCATGAGTTACAGAAACTTGGTATTAGTAAAGTGCCTATGTAGTTTATAAAAGTCATTACTAAGGGAAAATTTTCATTTAGAAATGTACCATTTTGCATAAATTGGGCTATTTTCATTTATGAAAATGTTTTATTTGTAGCCTTTTTGATATCATTAATGATTATGTGTTATTTTGTTTAGTGGTTGATTATATGCTTATTTTGTTGTATCTCGAGGTTGAGATTTAAGCTTGCAGTTTTCATCTAGGAATGTTTCTTTCCATTTTTATGATGACTCAAAGAAGTTCATCACTCAATGTATTTTATGGCTATTATAAATGAACTATAATATGTAAAATGCCCACAATTTCCAAATCCCTAACAGGGAAAATTGATACATGTGATGAAGGAAATATAAAAAAAAATTGTTAACTTTTCTTTATCCTCTCCCATCTCCATATCTTCCAACAGATACAAAATCTTATTCCTGTCTATGAATACTACTATTTACAAATTCAACTTTTTCATGTAGTTTTACTTAAAAGATTAAAATATACGATAATTAAAATTCTGCAGAGTTGAGCAAAATATAGCTAACCACTTTCTTCACCTTATGCCCCATTCCAGTTATTGTCAGTTTGTTTAACAATGGCTCTCTCAATATTAAAAGATTTATTTAAATTTAATGTAGATTAAAGTCATTGTTCAAATAGGTTCCCTTGAATTGTAACTTGTAAGAAAAAGAGGGACTCAAGCACTTCTTTTGAAGATAACTACTGGGTAATATAGCACAAAAATTATTTTTCCATGTGTTTTGAATATGAGAAAAACAACAATAGAAAGAGCAAAAAAATGGTTTATTTTTCAGCTCTACTACCAAATCTATTGCTAACTCAGTATATCCAGAAAATTAACTTGTCCAGCAAAGATAAAGTTAATTAAAAATATTCAGAACCAGTTTTATTCAGAAAAACATTTAGTTTTTGATGTTATCTAATATCAAAAGGCCCAGGGACATATACTTCATGGCATGAGGTGCATGTATCTAGTCTAAAAAAAGAAAAATAAATGAAATGACTTCTCTGGTTTAACTTTTCTCTTGTAGATATTACACTTAAGTGGCTGCAATTTATTCTGAAAAACAGTTTCTAGTGAATCCCATCATTTTTTGTACCCAAAGTGATCAAAAATCAAAGAAAAATTGTTACTAAAGATGGCCTATTTGATAAATTCTGTGCTTAGAAGGTGTTCATTCTCTTTGATGGATAGTCTGCCCCTTTAGCACAGCGTTTGTAAGAGATCAGTGAACCTAGGTAATGCAGTTCTGATACTTTAGTCATTTATTCACTCCAAGATAATTTTTCAGCTGTAGTTTCTTTTGCAGTTTTAATAGATAAATTATGTGTCTCCTGATAGAAGGTGATTTCCAGCTTTTTTATGCTGTAGTGGTTTGGAGAACCAGTAATATAACTGTCCTAGCCTTTCAAAATATAATGTCAATAGTGAAAGCCATATGCAGCTTATTCAAGTCAGTAATATACAAATTTATAAGTGAGAACTATTTTTCTACACACAGAATAAACTGTGAAATATAGTTTAGAATAAAATTTACAAGTTTGAAATAAGGCTGTTGATGGAGATACTTAAAAAAACAATACACAGAGTCTAACTTTAGTATGGCTTGATTGATTTGATACAATATTTCTCAATGAATAATGTCAAAAGTAAGGTAGAAAATAACCAGACAATGAAATTTCAAATGGAGCAACCTCCATTCTTGCAGTCTACAAGTGTCAATAGTATGTTTGTGGAAATCTATATAAACACGTAGCAATAATGACAACATACAAACACACATGTACATACACTCACATATTCTCACACACTGAATCTGAGGTCCCATTAATTGTGAAGATGGCATTTTTTTCCTATTTTACCTAAATTTTAATCACGTTTAGCTTCTCTGGCTTATAATTTCAGAAATCACTACACTTATCCATATTAGTAACAAGTTCCTAGATTCTTATTCTTTAATATAAAATCATATCTCTCCCTATTTGCTTCTTATTTTCTTCTATCCAAAGTGATCTTACAGGAAGCCAATATTCTTCTTTCACTATTTTGTCATAAGCTGGATTGCTTATTTTTATTGTAAAAAATAGTCATTTTAGGAAACAAAATGAAGAAAAATTAATAGGAAGTTTAAAAACTAGAGGGAACCAATTATGGTTTCAGAGATTTTATTCATTTGTTTTAGAATCATGCTTAAATTTAATTTTTCTATCCTGCTTTAAAAATATAACATTATAACATTAAAATATTTGGTTTTATGTCTTTCTTGTGCTTTTATTTAGTTACTTCTTTTTATTCAATTTCTTGCTTATTTTATGGAAACTCTATATTGCTTGTTTTTATTTTTCTGTTTTGAAAATTATATTTTATAATTTGTTCTACTGGTAAATACTTCCAACTCTAAATAATTAAATATAGAATTTAAAAATAAGTTTTTTTCTCTCTCTCTAAATTGAGGAATTTAACATCCTTAGATTCCTCTAACCTAGCTTACCCTCACAGTCTTTGTTGATACAGTTTGTTGTTTTATTAAGAAAATATTTTTTAGAATGATATTTTAAAATTTATTTTTGTATTTTTGTATTATTTATTTTATTTATTTATTTTGTTGGCTGCATCAGGTCTTAGTTGCAGGATCTTTTGTTGCGGTACGTGGGCTTCTCTCTCGTTGTGGTGTGCTGCCTTCTCTCTGGTTGTGGCATGTGGGTTTTCTCTCTCTAGTTGTGGTGTGTGGGTTTTCTCTCTCTAGTTGTGGCGTGCAGGTTACAGAGCACGTGGGCTTTGTAGTTTGCGGCATGTTGGCTGTCTCATTGAGGCACACAAACTCAGTACTTGTGGCGTGTGGGCTTAGTTGCCCCATGGCATGTGGGATGTTAGCTCCCCAACCAGGGATCAAACCCACGTCCCCTGCATTGGAAGGTGGATTCTTTACCGCTGGACCACCAGGGTAGTCCCATTAAGAAAATATTTTAACTGAAGTATTACTTTTTATATGTTTTGTCTTTTCTTTATCAATTATTTGGAATATTTTCAACTATTTTTACATTTATGATTTCTTTTTAAAATTTATCATTCCATCACTGTATGATTCTTCCATCCTTAATTTCTTTATTTTGACTGATGTCTTCTTAGTATCTTTCATGAAGCATACTTATGAAAAGCCTTTATCAGTGGTATATTTGCTGAACTTTTGCATATGTACAGACATTTCTCTAAGGTGTTCAAATATGAATGTCAACTCAACTGTATGTATATTTTTGGAGTTTTTTCTTTTCCTCCAAAGTTAGGTTGAACCTGCCCCACTGCTTTCTGGTGTTCAGTGCTGTTAAGGATAAGTCTGAGACCAAACAGGTTTTCCTTTCTTTGTAACATTTCCTCCCAGACTTTAAGAAAACAAAGCAAAAACTAATTATAGTTAAAATATATTGTCAAATATACACATACATTTTTATTAATTTTGTCTATCTACTACAATTTATTTTTAGCTGAGATTAGTTTTCTTCAAGAAGTCTTTATCACTTCTGTCCAAAGTGTTTTCTTTCAATACACAGAATCACCTACAGTTCTTAGATTAAATCTTTATTTTTTCTTTACTAGAGAAAAATCATCTTAATATTTTTTCTCCTTTTTTTTCCTTTATTCTTGAAGAGATTTTCAAGTTTCTGGCCTGGATTCCTGATTTACTTTTTTCCCCTGCATATTCAGTTTATTTTTCACGTATTCATGTGTGAGTCTGTGTGTGTGCATGCATGCTAGTGCCTTGGGGATGGGTCCTTCCTTATCTTGCTCAACTTTCTTTTTAACTTAGTTTTTTATTTTTCTGTTTAGTGTATTTTCTTCTTATGGT
The DNA here is from genome assembly GCF_003031525.2 of Neophocaena asiaeorientalis asiaeorientalis. Classification (NCBI taxonomy): domain Eukaryota; kingdom Metazoa; phylum Chordata; class Mammalia; order Artiodactyla; family Phocoenidae; genus Neophocaena; species Neophocaena asiaeorientalis. Next base: position 42,933 of record NW_020173124.1, on the reverse strand, counting down.
TTTCTGCTGAGGTATCATAGTATCTGTTTCCTGTTTCCTACTCACAATACCAACTTATTTTCAAAAGTTTTTGTTTTGTAACAATCTGTAAGTCTAGAGAATGATGTTTTGACATCCTTGTCCTATGGAATTTTTAAAAGCATAATCCAAGTGCTTTTTACATTTTCTTTGCCATTCACTAATTTTTTTTTTTTTTTTTTTTTTTTAGGCTGCATTGGGTCTTTGTTGCTGCATGCAGGCTCTCTCTAGCTGTGGCGAATGGGGGCTACTCTTTGTTGCAGTGGACGGGCTTCTCATTGTGGTGGCTTCTCTTCTTGCAGAGCATGGGCTCTAGGCACGCAGGCTTCAGTAGTTGCAGCACGCAGGCTTCAGTAGTTGCAGCACATGGGCTCAGTAGTTGAGGCACACAGGCCCTAGAGCGTGCAGCCTTCAGTAGTTGTGGTGCGTGGGCTCTAGGGTGCTCAGGCTTCAATAGTTGTGTCATGTGGGCTCAGTAGTTGTGGCTCACAGGCTTAGTGGCTCTGCGGCATGGGGATCTTCCCAGACCAGGGATCAAACCCATGTCCCCTGCATTAGCAAGCAGATTCTTAACCACTGTGCCACCAGGGAAGTCCCGCCATTCACTAATGTTTAATTACAGAGAAAACACTACTTCCAGTGCTTCCTAGCAAATAGGGTATACAATATTTATTGTCCACTCTTTCCATCAATTTTATGCCTCTTAAATATCTTTCTTAGGTCTATAACTTCTGGTCCATTTCTCCATCATATATCCTAGTGGGTCTTTTCTAAGAATCAGTCTAATTAATCTCATTCTCATATCAATATATCTTTACTTAAACAATAAAATAAGAAAGTGCAGAAAATGTCATTGCTCATGTATGCTGTATTATGGGGATTCTTCCTGTAATCCACACCCAGCTGCACCTCCAAATACCTGGTCCATGAATTCATTAGGAAAGCACCAGGCTTCTTTAGTGCTCCAGCACCCCTTCTCTTTCTTGAAAACAGTCCTAGAGGTCTGGACTATTTTCTGGCAGCATCACATTTTGAAAGAATGTAGAAGCTTAGATTGGGGAAGTGCTCTGCCCACTTCAAGAAGCACTGACTGGTAGAAGGATGGCTATCCACTTTATTTTCTAATACAGATCCCAGGCCTTTGCATCTTGATGCTGAGTATGGAGAAAACACATTTTTTAAATTATACAGAGACTCAGCTTCATCAGGGAAATTATTGGTAGATTACCACTGGTTTTGGTTTGTTTTTTACTTAGCTCCACTTCACCTAAAAACTCTCACACATATCATACTGATTTATCAATATTTTTGGATTTTACTAAGTGTTTTAGAGAAAATTACAAATAACTGAATCAAAGGCTCCTTGTCAGATGCCTTTTAAAACTGCTAGTTTCCTCTTTAACTGTTAATAAACAATGTGGGTGCAATATCTGGGAATATCGCTTCCTCTCTCCTATCCACAGTCATGTCTTCAGTCCTTAGAACTCATCCACAGAGATTAGTAGCCCTGTATCTTTCCTCCAGATGTTGTCCTTTAAAGGTGCATTAGACACCTCTTACTTCCCACTGCACAGTGTCACTTTTCACCTCTTTCTAATCTGTCTGCTGCACTTAGCTTTGCAGGAGCACAACAGAGAACTTGGCCTCAGCTGTGCTTAGTCTCTCTCTGGATTAGCTTTTTTTTGCTGCCATAACAAATTACCACAGGTTTAGCCTCTTAAAACAATACATATATCATCTCACAGTTCTGTAGGTCAGAAGTCCAGGTTGGCTTGAGTAGATTCTCTGCTTCAGGTTTCACAAGGCTGGCATCAAGGTGTTGATGACCGGAGCTCTTATCACAGGCTCTGGGGAGGATGTGCCCCCAAGCTCATTCAGGCTTATGGCAGAATCCAGCTGGCTGTCAGCTGGGGTCCATCCTTATCTCCTACAGGTATCTCTATGGTCCTAGTAGGTGGGCCCCTACGTCCCAGAACCATGTTTCATAGCTCCCTCATGCTTGCAGTCTCCCTGAGTTACACTTCTACTGATCCCTTCTGCTTCCAGCCAGAGAATGCTTTTTGCGTTTAAGGGCTTATGTGATTAGGTTGGACCAATGTGGATTATAAAAGATAATTTCCTTATTTTAAGGTCCATAACCTTAATTATATCTACAAAGTCCTTTTTGCCATGTAAGCTAACATATTCATGGATTCCAGGGATTGGGGCACAGGCATCTTTATGGTGCCATTATTTGACCTGTGACACACTCTTACTTCTGCCCTGGGGCACCTCTGAGCCAGTACAAAACAACTAGCTCTAGATGCCCTGCTAAATATTAAATTCTCTTATATTCTTCCTTGCTGGTCCAACGTCTTCATGATCTACTCTTGAATGTTCTCCCCCTCCTATTGACCAGGTCTCAAAAATATCTTACTCAAGATACACACCTCATTGACCTTGATTATTTGCCTGAAGACAAATGATATGAGAGCAGACCATGGGGAGGACAAGAACATCTACAGGAACCTACCTGTCACTCAACATATGCAACCTGGTAATGTGAAGGTGTTAATACAACATGGAGCAACTATTAACCAATAAAAAAATGTCCCAATTCCATCTCTTAGCTAATTTCATGCTTCATTCTTCCTGTCTTTTTCGAAAGTCTCTGAGAAAAAAACCCAAGATTCCCTTATTAGTGATCAATTTGATAACACCTGCTTGTATGGATTGTCTACTATTCTCAGTTTCCTGTACCTATTCTCGAAATCACTGCCCAATACAAACTGCTTGCATAAGGCCCATGTCTCAACCTCCATTTTGGGAAATAAAAAGTGGGCTTTCAAAGTAAAGTGTCAGGAAGGAATTCTAAAACAGACAGATATAATAAGGACCCCATTGTTGGGGATAGATGGGGGGATGATTACCCTGACATGCAGTGGCATCACAATTTCTAAGAGTCTCACTAGTGCTAACCAGGACGAGTTACAGGTAGAAGATGTAGCATTGGCTTACATGGTAGCTGTGGTCCTTGGACAATATAGGGACAAAAGTAATTATAAGGATTATATTGTTGTATAATTTATTTAAGTCTTAAAAAAAAATAGAATCAGGTTAGCCAACAATCACCTCAAGGCACACTGTTATAGGTCAGAAGGCCAAATTGGAGGCAGTTGAAGGGACCCCTATCTCCTACAGCCTCACGCAGACTATACTGAAAATTAGACCTGGACTTCATTTTACATGGAGCAGAGCTATAAAGGAGGTACCCTGGTGTCGACTTGACTTGTCTCACAGCTTAAGGTCAGTGATCTTATAGAAAGCAAACTTTGATAGGGGATATTTGTGTGGACAAGTGTGAAAATGTCAAACCTCCAAGTTTCTCTGAATCATCCAGACTGACAGAAGGAGCACCTGCCCAACTGCTAAAGGAAAACAGGCTGCCTTTGTCTGGAGGCTCTGTAAAGATCTCACCTAAAACAGATGCCTTGCAAGGACATCCTTATTCTCCCCACAGTTTGTTCCCATTTCATTGCCTTCATGTCAATAACCAGGTTCAACCAGCTCAAGCAGGGAAACAGTTCCTTTTCCAGAAAAAAGTAGAAGACCTGGTTATTATGAAAGGGAACACATTCAAAAGTGGATCATGAAGACACAGGACCAGTAGGAAAGAATACAAGAGGATAATTTGTTTGACATCATGGTAAGAGCATCTGGAGCTAGTTATTTTGTGCTGTGATGGATCCCTAAATCATGGGAAATATGACGGTCCTCAATAAATGAGGCAGAGATGCTGGAACTGCCTTAACAGTATTTGGGGTCAGAAGGCTCAAGGAGGTAGGTGGGAATGTTAGGCCAGACCTACTGCATGTTAGGACCTAGTGTATGGGTCAACCATGTTTTGTGTAAAGTCCAAGAGGTTACTCTCTTCACAAAGGTAATAAAAGATTCCCTGGTAGAGGGCAAATTAAAAACTTTGGTAGGCTGGATTTGATAATAGGAGATGTTTTCTGGAACTGGGCTCTACAGTGTCAATAGAGATAATAGGATTTCAGAATGTCATGCTTTAAGTGGCAGCATTTATCCAATAGACGGAAGGTAGAGATATTTACTGCTTTGGACAGCAGGGGTGAAGTGGCAACCAGGGTGCCTTGGGTCTGTGGCAATGACTGATAGGCCATAGGTTTTTCTGGTAGCAAGATAGATGCGCAGCCAGCTAGGGTGTTACTTGACCTTACATCCAAAGAAATTTAGAGGTGGCACATAGATTTACATCCTCTACAGCAATGGATAAAAATTCATGACTCCTGATGTGGTTTCAAAACCTAAGTCAGTTCACAGACCCGGAATTCAATAATTGAAAGTGAAACCAAATGCCCTTGAGGAAGAATAAATGTTCCTTCAATCTGTCCCCAAAGGTGCTGTGCCAATTGCCAGACTTAACCTCACAATGGAAAAAGGAAATACTCAGAACTTTGGAATGTTTTTGGATATCGTATCCAAACTGATAAGAGGATACCATAACAATCATCATGCCCCTCATTTAGTGGGAGCCTGGGGAGGCCAAGTAATAAGTAAAGTTCTGATCCAGGTTTATCTTACAGTGGATCTAGTGCATCCAACTATCTACCCAGTAGCTATTTCCTGGCCCATCAATACACAGTTGGGATGCATTTTCTGAGCACCTGGCCAAACTCCGACATGTTCACTCTGATTTGTGGAGGGACAGTGATTATGATAAGGGTTAAGTGTGGAAGCTCCTGAAACTGCCCTATCTTCAAGTCAAAATAGTAAATCAGAAGCAAGAATACATTCCTGGACGAATTTCAGAGATTGGTGCCCCAATTAAAGATCTAAAGGATATGGTGGTGCTGGTTCTGTCTTAAACCATTAGTCAAAAATAAATAAATGAATGAATCTATTTGGCAGATGACAATGGACTACTATAAACTTAACTAAGTTGCAGCCCCAATTGCGATCCTTTGCCAGATGTGATATTTTTACAGGAATATGTTAACATAACTTATGACACTTGGTGTACAGCTACTGATCTGGTAGATGCATTTTTTTCAATCCCCATCAGAAGATTCAAACTTTTTCTTTTATGCAAGAAGAACAGCAATATACATTCACTGTTGATCTCAGAACTGTGTTCACCCTCTTTCAGGAAATTTGATGATCATTTCACATTTTGTAGACCACACAGTGGCATGGGAAGGATCACTATCTGTTTAGTAAATATAGGTATGGCAAATATAAACTTCATAGAATAATAAACTATTTATAGTTTTATGAATTTTTAAATTATTTTCAAGGCTGATGTTATTGTATGCAACTTTTTTGGTAGTGCTGTAAGTCCAGGCAGAAGGCAAAAATTAGAAAAGTAGTTTTTGCCTAAGTGTTTTCATTTTAAATAATTGGACACAAAAGTATTTTGGATATTCAGAATACTGCCTCCATTCTACATTCCATTTATTTTCTGTGGAATCCTCAAATCTTGAATTATTTGCCCTTTTTTAAAAATATAATTTCTGTTCAAATTCAGTTAAGATATAATTATGCCTACAGAGTTCTCTCCTGCCTGCTTAATGATTTTTTTTTTTTTTTTTTTTTTTTTTTTTTTGGTTTCTCCCCTCCCTTCTTATTTTTTTTTTTTTTTTTTTTTTTTTTTTTGCGGTACGCGGGCCTCTCTCTGCTGTGGCCTCTCCAGCTGCGGAGCACAGGCTCCGGATGCGCAGGCTCAGCGGCCATGGCTCACGGGCCCAGCCGCTCCACCGCATGTGGCATCTTCCCGGACCCGGGCACGAACCCGTGTCCCCTGCATCAGCAGGCAGACTCTCAACCACTGCGCCACAAGGGAAGCCCTTAATGATTTTTAAAATAAAACATTTTTATTTATCTTAAAGACTGCAATAGAAAATACAAATCTTTTTGTATTTTTACAAAATATATTTACCTTGCAGCATGATACCTGCACATCCATTTAAATGCTCCTTTTTGGCCTATATTACAATGCAAAATGAACTCTGAATCCCATGCTTGTAAGTGGATGTATATATATATATTTGAAATGAACATCTTCAGTGGACTCTTCAAGACAAGATCCTGAACATTGACTCCCAATTAATTAGTACAAAGAAAGAAAATCTATTCAAACAACCTCGCTATTCATTTGATAGCTAATTAAAATGCATACTCTGTAGAAGTCACTTGACTCTCAATTACAATTAAGTATGCAAGGTTATCAGAACACCACAAGCAGAAAGTTGAAAGTAACCTTCCCCTATTAGAGTGAACACATCAGGGATGGTTCTGTGTGGTAAGGAAAGGCTGTGTGTAGCACAACTGATGTCACCACTGATCCTAGGATCCCATCAGCTGTAGCAGGCTCAAGGTAAAAACCTACTGAACTGATAAAATTGTTTGTGGACCCCATCAAATATCAACTAGAACAGTCTAAGAAAAAAATAGCTGTCAAGATTTGCCTGTTGCTCTAATGGTGTTGGGTTAATTTTGTCATAAAATTAATGATGCACTTAAAATGAAGAGATGTATGATACCTGTGAGCACTTCTAATTGAGTTAACCCAACAGAGCAGGTTACAAGTCATACAACTCGAAAAATGAATGATTAATAAGGTGCCCAAATTGTGTCCTCCCTTATTGACTGAAATCTTCAACAGGCTATTAACATAATTACCTAATTTTTACTTCAACTATTGTCATTTTAAACCAGATGACTGTGTTTTTCATGAACACCAAGCTAGATTGTTTTCTTAAATTAACCTGTGAGTAAAAGCTTTATTGAGCCTTAGAAGAAAAACTCTCCCTCTCTAAGCTCCTATCTGAAGTACCTAGATAACAATATCTGATACACATTTCCTAAGTTATTTTACAGATGCTAAAACCCCCACCAAATGGAAGATGTTAACTATTTGATGACCATGAGCACATAGTCCCCAGGCCTCCTGGAGCTTCCAGATCGATAATGTTAACCCTGTGACACCACCCTGTTACCTCACCACTAACCAATCAGAGAACTGTGACTGAGACCCTACAACACACCTGCTTCACTTGGCCTTTAAGGATGCTTTCCTAAAACCCATCCAGGAGTTCCGGTGTCTTGCACACTAGCTGCCCTGTACTCCTAGCTTGGCGCCCTACAATAAATGCTGCACTTTCCTTCACCAAAACCTGGTGTCAATAGATTGGCTTTACTGCGTGCAGGCAAGCGGTCCCAAGTTTGGTTGGGAACAGAAACTGTGAATTAAAATTAAAAAAAAAAAAAATGTGACCTAGACACACTGGTGGCTAAATTAAAACAGACCTGTATACTACTCTGACGCAAGGCTGTTCAAGGTATCTAATCCATTACTGTGACCCAAATGGATTTTAAAAAGAACAAAAAACCTCACTGAGTTTCCGCAATACTTTAATTCTGTGTTTGTGAAGCTGACTTCCCCTTGGCTGAAACTTTCAGTACAGAAAAGGACATGTCTTGGTGATAATCGTAAGTATAAATGTCTCAAGGGAGTATAGTTTAGGGCAGTGAGCAGGAGAAGGAAAATGTTTAGAGAAAGAGGGAGGATTCAGGCCAGGAGTTGAAAGTTTTTCTGGAAATTTTAATGTAGGTGGAACTGCAGGGACACTTGAATGATGAGTCATGAAGATTGTAAATAATGGAGGTTTTATCGTTTTAGATGATCTTTGAGAGCCTCCCTTGTTGTAGATTTTTTTGTTGTTTGTTTTAAATCAGTACCACAAGGATCATGGTTTTCATCTGACTATTGGACCATTCACATATATTTAATTAATTCTGACAGAAACAATGTTATTCTAGAGAGTCCATCAAAAATTACATATTTTCTTAGAAATAAACAAGATTTCCCCCAGCTCTAAAGGTAGGTGGTTTATAGTCAGCTACAAAACCCATAGGAAGAGTTATTAAACTCAAAGAAGTTAACATTTATTAATTTATATAAACTTATTACTGACCTAGACTTATTGCTTTATTCAGAAGAAAACAGAGCATTTTATTTTTAAGGACCTGGATTTTGTATACACAATAGTCTATTATCAATTCAAAAGTTTGTGGCAACATTATTCTAAGAACGTGATTGAGCTATCTGCTGATATAATCAGAGAATACAACACATATTCTGCATTTCTATTTCCTAACATGAATAAATGAATAAATAAATACATTAGCTAGCAAATGACCACTTACAATAAATAGAATTCACAGATAAAATCTGCATTAAAAGATCATTAGCATTGGGGATTGAAAACACAAAACTATGGAAATGAGTTTTGAAAGCTTAATTCTCTCATTATATCTTCTCAAAGTTAGGTACATACCTCAAGATATAAATAAATCCAGAGGGTAATTTTAGTGACATATGGAGTAACATATTCTTTTTTTGCGTTTGTAATTAGAGAAAGGGAGTTTGAGATCTCAGCCACAGTACTGGTCTAAGCCTCATCTTCATTTTCTGAGTTTACTCAGTGAGAGAACACCAGCCTTGGATGGGTCCTACACCAGATGTCATCTTTGCACAGCACAAAGTACCACCATTTTGCTTTATATAGCTTATAATCTATCCCCTAGGGCTGCTAAGAGCCCCTGTGTGATCTTTGTTACAAAAGAGGGCCCATTATCACTCTAGAATGGAGGGCCAAACAGAGGAGTTTTTTCCTTTAGAAGGGACTTAAAGACTTGAGAAGCTTTTTCAGATTGAGTGGGGAAGGCTTCAACCCGACATGTGATGGTGTCAACAAATACTAGTAGATCTCTCTCTGTACCCTGACCACAGGGTCATTTGGGTGAAATCAAACTGCCAATCTTCCCCAGAGTATGTCCCTCAGCATTCAACTGGTTTGAGTAATGAAGGGGGGATTGGGTGAGCCTGCAAGTTATTACCGGCACACAAATCACAGGCAAGAGTCACTTGTTTTACTGTTCCCTTAAGTACTTTCCCTGAAAATGTCTTTTGCACCAAGTCCCATAGTGCATCCCTGCTATAGTGGAAGCATCATGCAAACTTTTTTTTTTTTTTTTTTGCGGTACGCGGGCCTCTCACTGTTGTGGCCTCTCCCGTTGCGGAGCACAGGCTCCGGACACGCAGGCTCAGCGGCCACGGCTCACAGGCCCAGCCACCCCACAGCATGTGGGATCTTCCCGGACCGGGGCATGAACCCGTGTCCCCTGCATCGGCAGGCGGACCCCCAACCACTGCGCCACCAGGGAAGCCCACTCCAGTTGTTTTGAAAAGTAAGCCACGGTCTCTGACCTGGTCCCAGCTTTTGGGTCAGGACTCCCACTGCTATTCCCGATCACTCATGAATGTAAAGGATAAAGAGTTTGTCTAAATTTGGAAGCCCTAGTGCTGGTGCTCTACTCAATTCAGTCTTTAGAGTCTCAAAGGCCTGCTAGTGGTCCTCACCCCATTGGAGAGGTTCCCTTTCTCCTCCCTTTAGAGCCTCATTTAGGGATTTTGCTATGAGGCCATAATTTGGAATCCAGCTAAAGCAGAATCCAGCCATCCTGAGAAAGCTTCAAAGTCGTCTATTTGTGATTGGAGATGGTAATGCACTACTTGCTACCTTCCAATCTATGGCCAGGGCTCATGCTCCTGGGGTCAAAACAAATTCTAAATATTGAATCCTTTGCTGTGATATCTGAGCCTTGGTTGGGGAAACTTTATATCCCTTTTCTGCCAGAAAATGTAGGACCTTAACAGTATTCGAATCTGCATCTTGTTTTGTCTCACTACTTACAAGTAGGTCATCAACATATTGTAACAGAGTTCCATTTTTCAGGCTCAGTTCCCCAATTCTTTTGCCAACACATTTCCCAAAAAATGGGGGCTATTCCAAAAACCCTGTGGAAGCATCCTCCAACTGTATTGCATATCCTCCAAGGTGTCAGTGTCCTTCCACTCAAAGGCAAAGAGAAACTGTGAATCTGGATATAGGGGAATACAGAAAATGCATCTTTGAGGTCCAACACAGAGAAATACTGAGCAACCCCTGGCACCTGGGTGAGTAGTGTGTATGGGTTTGGAACTATTGGGTAAATGGAGATGACTGCTTCATTTACTGCCCATAGGTAAGTCTTGCACAAACCAGTACTCCCCGTTAGGCTTTTGGATGGGGGGAATCTGGATGTTGCAAGGGGACTGACAGGGCCGAATGAGTCCATGTTTGAGGAATTTGGTGAGCAGTGGCTGGATGCCCCTCCCCTCCCACCCAGGGCTTCAGGCTTTAAAGGGTATTTCCTTTTCCAGGGATATTTCCCCTGGGTTTTCATCTTATTTCTATTGGGGAAATACACTTTGCCCTCTCCAGCATTGAAATATCCCAAACCCACCTCATCCGCTTGTTCTCTAATTTGGGGAGAATATCTCAATGATCAACAGGCAGGTCATCTGAGGACACTAATAGATGTATTCCTTGTTCTCATTTCCTACTTCCTTGAACTTCCCCTTGTTCTAAGAAAATGCTGGCTCCTAATTTATTTAGCTAGTCTCTTCAAAGGAGGGGGACAGGGCATTCTGGCATATACAAAAAGGAATGAGTAATAATAATACACCTGACTCCCAGGATAGGGGAGATGTAAACCACCTTACATTTGGCTGTCCATCAACGCCTATCACAGGACAGTCAGGGTTGGAGAGGGGGCCAGCTGGCCAAGTGAGAACAGAGCAGGCGACTCCAGTGTCTACAAGAAATTCAGTTCTTCTACCTGCAACATTGAGGGTGACTTGAGGCTCCGCTGGAGTGATGAGGATGGATCAAGTAGGATCCGGAGCCCTGTGGGCACTCGGGTCCTGTCAGTCATTGTCATGTGTGGGAACCTCTCATCCAGGGATTCACGAGGAACTAAGGCCAGCAGGGGTTGTCCTTCGGGCTCCCCACAAGAGGGCGCTCTGGGCATTCCCTCTGCAACTGCTCCTCTTTCCTACAAAAGGCACACTGATTTCCACCCAGGCAACTTCTTGGCTCTCTGTCTGGTCTTCTTGGCTTCCTAGAGTCCCTTCAGGTGGCAGGTGCGTTTTTCCTTTTAACTTCCTCTTCTTGTTGGCCTGCCCTGTAAAGTCTCCGTTACTATAGACTTTAAAGCCTTCCTCTGCCAAGGTTGATAATGGGGTTTGGGTCCAGCCTCTAGCTTTGGTAACTTTATCCTGACATCAGGAGCAGACTTGGTGATAAAATGCATGGTCAATAGCCACCTACCCTCTGTAGACTCAGTGTCTGTACTGGTGTCCTTCCCGAATGCCTCCGTCACCAGGCTCAGGAAGACCACCAGATTTTCATCCTTCTCTTGTGTAATTTCTCTGACCTTCTCATAATTTACCAGCTTCACCATACACTTTCTCATTCCTTCTGATAAACAAGTAACATAATGTCTCATCCTGGCCTGACCTATGTGACCCTCATAATCTCAGTGTGGGTCCATGTCTGGGATGGCACCACCACCCATTTAATAAATCTGGTGCTGCGGGTTGGTGGCTAGTAGGCTATCTGCGTGTTCCCTGGCCTTTCTTAGTATGTATGTGTTCCTTTTCATCTGGGGTGCAACAGTGGGCCAGAACAAATGTGATGTCCTGCCAGGTGAAGGAGAATGTTAACCCCAGCCTGATAAATTTGTTCTTAAACCTGTTGGGGTTCTGCAAGAACCTATCAAGCCTCTCCTAACAGATTCCTAGGTCTGCCATCAAAAAGGGGGCATGCACCCTAGTAACCCCTCCATTTCCATCAGCTACCTCACAGAGAGGGTGAGGTACCTGTGGGGCAAAAGTGGGAGCTAACTTTGAACCTGACTGGAGCCCTACTGGGGACAGCACTGGGAGCTCTGATTTGGGGGGTTTCTTGTTTACCAGGGTAAGATGCGGGTTCAGGGGCTGAAGGCAATGCTGAAGGGGAAAGAGTGGGGACCTGAGAAAGAGGCTCGTGTGTCAATGGTCAGTCGGTGGTTGAAAATCTGGCTCTGAATCTTTTGGGGATGAAGTAGAAATAGAGGCCACGCACACATGGCAGAAGCCCTCAGACCGGGGTCCTGATAAAGCTTCATGATGGCCTGCATGTAAGAGATTTCTCCCCACTTTTTTTTTTTTTTGCGGTATGCGGGCCTCTCACTGCTGTGGCCTCTCCCGTTGCGGAGCACAGGCTCCGGACGCGCAGGCTCAGCGGCCATGGCTCACGGGCCTAGCCGCTCCGCGGCGTGTGGGATCTTCCCGGACCAGGGCACGAACCCGTGTCCCCTGCATCGGCAGGCGGACTCTCAACCACTGCGCCACCAGGGAAGCCCCTCTCCCCACTTTTGAGAGCACTTGCAAAATACGTCCAGTTGTAAAATGGCATTAAAATTAAGCAATCCATTTTGGGGTCACGTCTCCTAGTCGCCTAAGGCATGTTGAGGCCAAGTCCTATTACAAAAGAAAACCATCTTGTTCCTTTAAGACATCTAACTTGAACTGTCCCCAATTATTAAACATGCAGCCCAAGGGGGAGTCTCTGGGAATTCCTGGGACATTTCCCATTGCTATACTTCTGATGACCAATGATTAAAAGTCCAGGAGCGGGCTTCCCAGGTGGCGCAGTGGTTGAGAGTTCACCTGCCGATGCAGGGGACACGGGTTCGTGCCCCGGTCCGGGAGGATCCCATATGCCGCGGAGCGGCTGGGCCCGTGAGCCGTGGCCGCTGAGCCTGCGTGTCCGGAGCCTGTGCTCTGCAACGGGAGAGGCCGCAACAGTGAGAGGCCCGCGTACCGCAAAAAAAAAAAAAAAAAAAAAATTCCAGGAGCAAGATGGAGGCCTGGAGACATTGCATCAATGTAATTATCTGATCCTTTCTGGTCCCAAAAACTCCAAAGAAGGAGGGAATAAGGGAGTGACAAACAAGCTATGGAGACTCAAGGTCTTGTGACCGGAGGAGTTCCTCTATTGTCTCAATCTTGTACCGGGTCCAAGTCTGGCTAACCTGAACCCCTTCTCCTTTTTGATTGAAAAACAATGAATCAGGTGTCAGACAATCAAGCGAACAAAGGAAAAACTGGGACTGAAGAGTCTATGAGGGAATGGGCCCAAGTATTATCCAAACCGTCTTCACAGAGTCAACCAGGGGAGTTTCGAGGGGAGAAACCAGGAAGAGAAAGACGGTGAAGGCAATCACAGAACTCTCCTCCCTGCAGGTGAAGGCACAGAACAGGAAAACATCCAGAGGTAAGGTAAAGGTTGTCCCAGGAGGAGACCTCCAGGATGGAGGAGAGTGGAGGGTTCAGATATGGAGAATAAAGAAGAAAAAGAGGAAATGAGAGAGAGTGCGCGTGCCTGCCCTTTCACCTGCCGCTCTGCGGTGTCTGTTCAGGCAGTTCCAAGCCCCACTGTCCTGGCAGAGTGGCCACAAATTATGTTATGATCAGGCCTCCTGAACTCTTTAATCAATAGAAATTGACAAACGGCCAGAGCAGAGTTTGAGGCAAGGCTTTACTGCGGGTGCCGTGCAGCGAAAGCACTACGCGGGAACCCGACTGCTGCTGGTGCTCGGTTCCTTTAATCGGGTGAGGGTGGGGGCAGATGGGTGGGCGGGGCAGGCGGAGGGGCGGCTTGGGCGGGGCGCTGGGCCCCCTCAGAGAGCGGGGCGGTCGGCTCATGCGCAGTCCTTCGCTTTTCCACCCGGCACCTCGAACATGGTGGACGAGCTCGCCGTCATCCGCGAAGGAGGGCGTCAAGCGCAAAAGCAGGCAAGTCTATGATAACTTCTCATACTCAACCTTCAAGAGGTCTCATGCTGCCGAACGATGAAGTTTTTTCCTCTTGCGGTCCTCGACCTCCTGTTTGTCCAGGGGGTCGGTAGGTGTTGTCCAGGCTCAATTGTTCTGGCAGATTCTTGGCTTTCAGCTTCCCGTTGTTTAAGGAAGTGTTGTCCAGGTGCAAGTGTGTGGGCAGATGACACCCTGTTGTTTTCGGAGGTGTTGTCCAGGTGCGGGCAGACGACCTCAGGTCCCAGCCTATGTCAAGCGAAAGAAGTTATCCTCCTTATTGAAGCAAAACTTCCCAAACACTTTCTCTCCTGATCCCGCTTGATCAGATTGTGGAAACAGGGCCAATTAGAGGTACCCAGCAGGGACTGTTTCTGGGGGAATAATGCACATAAGTAGGGAACACATTAGAGTTTATTCCCGGTGGTGGAGGGAGAAGCAGTGCTGATTGGAGCATCACGAGGGTCCAGGGTGTGGCCTGCAGCATCCTAACAAGGCTCTCCCTAGAGCATGGTTGGAATGTAGTTCTAGCCTCTTAGCCTCATTTGTAACGCGTCTGTTTTTCAAAGACTGCTTCTGCAGACCTCCCGTCAACACGAGCTCTCTTTATCATGCATGTAATTCCTTTTCAGCCTTTAACTCCAACCAACTTCTGTTGCTTACACTGTGAAGTCTTTAATACTATTTAAATTATTACCACTGAAATATTTAAATATTCCCCACTGAAATTCCTTCTATTTGGTGAAAACATTGAAGTACTGTTTTGGGTAGGGGGGGAAATGTTGGTGAACATGAGGAGAAGTCTCAGTACTAAAAGGTCAAAGTTCCTATGGAACAGTCCTGCCCATTGTTTTGGCAACAGTCACTGTGAAACTTTTAACATCTTTCTGATAGCTCCTCATGCATTTTGAAAGTAAATGAAGATCTTTATTTTCAAGGGGATTATGATGAAATGGTTAGATAATTTCTAATTTTTTTTCATCAAAACACATTTTCCCAAATTGACTTCATTTGGAGTGCTGAAAACTGTTATCCAGGCTTTGAAAACAAGAATGGGCAACCTGAATGGAAGGGCCTTTTTCCCACCAAAGTATGGAGATTCGGCTAGAGTTTCTCCCCTTGTTTCTCAGGATTAAATACTGTTACACCTCTCCAAAATCCTTATGTATAAACAGCAATTTCTGTACTTACGTTGGTAGTTCTCTTTGTTTCGGGACATTTTGTCTTTGCCTTTCTTACTGAAGATGTGTGAGGTGTATGTAAATATGTGACTTGGTTGATAGTTAAATACTAGATATGGAGAAAGACTCAAGAACTATATCTGAAGTCAAATGTTAGCACTTCTACAAGCCACCTGCAAACATTTCAGTATCTTGAGTAGAGGCTCTATATCCCAATAGCAGGAAAGACAGTTTTTAACTGTTATATACAACCTGGTAAACGGAATCATTTTGAGGTGGCTCCTTCCACCCCCATCATGTTGGCAGTAAACTTCAAGATGGTCGGTAATTCTCCATCAGTCCCTGCCTCCTGTATGTGTCTCTGTGACCTCAGAAAGGAAACTTCTACAAAAGGATGAGATACCTAGTGGTTAACCATTTACCTGGGTCACAGACAGAAAACCTCCACCCTA